>NC_088338.1:25327058-25641470 GCF_036884655.1 Musa acuminata AAA Group | reverse complement strand
AAGTGCCATTATTGATCGACGGATTATGACTCGACGACGACGATCCACTACTGAATTGCTAATACAGTGGGCAAACCTACTAACAGAAGATGCCACTTTGGAGAACTATGATGACTTGAAGATCAAATTCCCAAAATTCATGAATCGTCAGCCTCGAGGACAAGGCTGATTTGAAGAGGGCGGGTTTGTTAGGACTCTAGCTAGGAGAGTCCTAATTGAGAGGGACATTCATGTAAAACTATTAGAACTTTAGCTAGGAGAGTCCTAATTGAGAGTGACATTCTGTTAGGACTCTAGCTAGGAGAGTCCTAATTGAGAGGGACATTCATGTAGGAGGTTTTTTCTTAGAGAAGAATCAGGAGTTGTAAGGGAATAAGAGTCTTGAGTAGGAGTCCTATTAGGAGTCTTGAGTAGGAGTCTTAATTGAGTAGGACTCTTGAGTAGGAGTCCTATTAGGAGTCTTAATTGAGTAGGACTCTTGAGTAGGAGTCCTATTAGGAGTCTTAATTGAGTAGGACTCTTGAGTAGGAGTCCTATTAGGAGTTAGGGTTTAGAAACCCTATAAATAGCTATGTATTCCTCCTCTTTTCTCAAGCAATAGATGAATCTTTTCTGCAGCCTTTGAGCAGCAACTTGGAGGGAGGAACCCCTATAGAGTTCCAAGGAGGCCGATCCCCTAAAGAGATCAACCCCAAGTTTAGAATCTGCAAGGGTTCTAACAGAGTGCAACACGAGGACTTCCTAGGGGGTCACCCATCGTAGTACTACTCTGGCCCAAGCACGCTTAACTTCGGAGTTTTGATGGGATCCGGTGATTTAGTGCTGGCATTATCGCACCCGTTTTGCGTGGTTCGTCCCTCGCCTATGTGCACGTCGCGGTCGGCGTATCAACGTCCGGAGCCTCTTGCCCGTCACGAAACCGACGGTGCTTTCTCGAACGTTCACGAAATCCCTATTGCAAGCTCTCTCCGATCCCTAGCCCGACGACTGCGTATCAGTCACGGCAAGCGCGTGCCGAAACCATCGGCACTCTCTAGTACGATCTCGGAATCGCTATTGCGACCCCAATCCGGAAAGCTCTCTCCGAGCCCCAAGATACTGACTGCGTAGCGGTCACAGCAAATTTCCAGCCCCAAAACAATCGTCTCGGAGCTCTACGGGAGATGTTTCGTATCCCGGGATGAAAAAAGGAGTGCAACACGAGGACTTCCCAGGGGGTCACCCATCGTAGCACTACTCTGGCCCAAGCACGCTAAACTTCGGTGTTTTGATGGGATCCGGTGATTTAGTGCTGCCATTATCGCACCCGTTTCGCGAGCTTCGTCCCTCGCCTATGTGCACGTCGCGATCGGCGCATCAACGTCCGGAGCCTCTTGCCCTTCACGAAACCGTCGTCGCTTTCTCGAACGTTCACGAAATCCCTATTGCAAGCTCTCTCCAAGCCCTAGCCCGACGACTGTGTATCGGTCACGGCAAGCGCGTGCCGAAACCATCGGCACTTTATAGAACGATCTCGGAATCGCTATTGCGACCCCAATCCGGAAAGCTCTCTTTGAGCCCCTCGATACTGACTGCGTAGCGGTCAAAGCAAATTTCCAGCCCCAAAACAAACGTCTCGGAGCTCTACGGGAGATGTTTCATATCCCGGGATGCAAAAAGGAGTGCAACACGAGGACTTCCCAAGGGGTCACCCATAGTAGTACTACTCTGGCCCAAGCACGCTTAACTTCGGTGTTTTGATGGGATCCGGTGATTTAGTGCTGCCATTATCGCACCCGTTACGCGAACTTCGTCCCTCGCCTATGTGCACGTCGTGGTCAGCGCATCAACGTCCGGAGCCTCTTGCCCGTCACGAAATAGTCGGCGCTTTCTCGAACGTTCACGAAATCCCTATTGCAAGCTCTCTCCGAGCCCTAGCCCGACGATTGCGTATCGGTCACAGCAAGCGCGTGCCGAAACCATCGGCACTTTCTAGAACGATCTCGGAATCGCTATTGCGACCCCAATCCGGAAAGCTCTCTCCGAGCCCCTCGATACTAACTGCGTAGCGGTCACAGCAAATTTCCAGCCCCAAAACAAACGACTTGGAGCTCTACGGGAGATGTTTCGTATCCCGGGATGCAAAAAGGAGTGCAACACGAGGACTTCCCAGGGGGTCACCCATCGTAGTACTACTCTGGCCCAAGCACGCTTAACTTCGGAGTTTTGATGGGATCCGGTGATTTAGTGCTGCCATTATCGCACCCGTTTCGCGTGCTTCGTCCCTCGCCTATGTGCACGTCGCGGTCGGCGTATCAACGTCCGGAGCCTCTTGCCCGTCACAAAACCGTCGGCTTTCTCGAACATTCACGAAATCCCTATTGCAAGCTCTCTCCGAGCCCTACCCCGACGACTGCGTATCGATCACGGCAAGCGCGTGCCGAAACCATCGGCACTTTCTAGAACGATCTCGGAATCGCTATTGCGACCCCAATCCGGAAAGCTCTCTTCGAGCCCCTCGATACTGACAGCGTAGCGGTCACAGCAAATTTCCAGCCCCAAAACAAACGTCTCGGAGCTCTACGGGAGATGTTTCGTATCCTGGGATGCAAAAAGGAGTGCAACACGAGGACTTCCCAAGGGGTCACCCATCGTAGTACTACTCTGGCCCAAGCACGCTAAACTTCGGTGTTTTGATGGGATCCGGTGATTTAGTGCTGGCATTATCGCACCCGTTTTGCGTGCTTCGTCCCTCGCCTATGTGCACATCGCGATCGGCGTATCAACGTCCGGATCCTCTTGTCTGTCACGAAACCGTCGGCGCTTTCTCGAACGTTCACGAAATCCCTATTGCAAGCTCTCTCCGAGCCCTAGCCCGACGATTGTGTATCGGTCTCGGCAAGCGCGTGCCGAAACCATCGGCACTTTCTAGAACGATCTCGGAATCGCTATTGCGACCCCAATCCGGAAAGCTCTCTCCGAGCCCCTCGATACTGACAGCATAGCGGTCACAGCAAATTTCCAGCCCCAAAACAATCGTCTCGGAGCTCTACGGGACATGTTTCGAATCCCGGGATGCAAAAAGGAGTGCAACACGAGGACTTCCAAGGGGGTCACCCATCGTAGTACTACTCTGGCCCAAGCATGCTTAACTTCGTTATTTTGATGGGATCCGGTGATTTAGTGCTGGCATTATCGCACCTGTTTCGCGTGCTTCGTCCCTCGCCTATGTGCACGTCGCGGTCGGCGTATCAACGTCCGGAGCCTCTTCCCCGTCACAAAACCGTCGGCGCTTTCTCGAACGTTCACGAAATCCCTATTGCAACCTCTCTCCGAGCCCTAGCCCGACGACTGCGTATCGGTCACGGCAAGCGCGTGCCGAAACCATCGGCACTTTCTAGAACGATCTCGGAATCGCTATTGCGACCCCAATCCGGAAAGCTCTCTCCGAGCCCCTCGATACGAACAGCGTAGTGGTCACGACAAATTTCGAGCCCCAAAACAATCATCTCGGAGCTCTACGGGAGATGTTTCGTATCCCGGGATGCAAAAAGGAGTGCAACACGAGGACTTCCCAGGGGGTCAACCATCGTAGTACTACTCTGGCGCAAGCACGCTTAACTTCGGAGTTTTGATGGGATCCGGTGATTTAGTGCTGGCATTATCGCACCCGTTTCGCGTGCTTCGTCCCTCGCCTATGTGCACGTCGCGGTCGGCGTATCAACGTCCAGACCCTCTTGCCCGTCACGAAACCGTCGGCGCTTTCTCGAACGTTCACGAAATCCCTATTGCAAGCTCTCTTCGAGCCCTAGCCCGACGACTGCGTATCGGTCACGGAAAGCGCGTGCCGAAACCATCGGCACTTTCTAGAACTATCTCGGAATCGCTATTGCGACCCCAATCCGGAAAGCTCTCTCCGAGCCCCTCAATACTGACTGCGTAGCGGTCACAGCAAATTTTCAGCCACAACACAATCGTCTCGGAGCTCTACGGGAGATGTTTCGAATCTAGGGATGCAAAAAGGAGTGCAACACGAGGACTTCCCCGGGGGTCACCCATCATAGTACTACTCTGGCCCAAGCACGCTTAACTTCGGAGATTTGATGGGATCCGGTGATTTAGTGCTAGCATTATCGCACCTGTTTCGCGTGCTTCGTCCCTCGCCTATGTGCACGTCGCGGTCGGCGTATCAACATCCGGAGCCACTTGCCCGTCACGAAACCGTCGACGCTTTCTCGAACGTTCACGAAATCCCTATTGCAAGCTCTCACCGAGCCCTAGCCCGACGACTGCGTACCGGTCACGGCAAGCGCGTGCCGAAACCATCGGCACTTTATAGAACGATCTCGGAATCGCTATTGCGACCCCAGTCCGGAAGCTCTCTCCGAGCCCCTCGATACTGCCTGCGTAGCGATCACAGCAAATTTCCAGCCCCAAAACAATCGTCTCGGAGCTCTACGGGAGATGTTTCGTATCCCGGGATGCAAAAAGGAGTGCAACACGAGGACTTCCCAAGGGGTCACCCATCGTAGTACTACTCTGGCCCAAGCACACTTAACTTCGGTGTTTTGATGGGATCCGGTGATTTAGTGCTGGCATTATCGCACCCGTTTCGCGTGCTTCGTCCCTCGCTTATGTGCACGTCGCGGTCGGCGTATCAACTTCCAGAGCCTCTTGCCCGTCACGAAACCGTCGGCGCTTTCTCGAACGTTCACGAAATCCCTATTGCAAGCTCTCTCCGAGCCCTAGCCCGACGACTGCGTATCGGTCACGGCAAGCGAGTGCCGAAACCATCGGCACTTTCTAGAACGATCTCGGAATCGCTATTGCGACCCCAATCTGTAAAGCTCTCTCCGGGCCCCTCGATACTGACAGCGTAGCGGTCACGGCAATTTTCGAGCCCCAAAACAATCATCTCAGAGCTCTACGGGAGATGTTTCGTATCTGGGGATGCAAAAAGGAGTGCAACACGAGGACTTCCCAGGGGGTCACCCATAGTAGTACTACTCTGGCCCAAGCACGCTAAACTTCGGTGTTTTGATGGGATCCGGTGATTTAGTGCTGCCATTATCGCACCCGTTTCGCGAGCTTCGTCCATCGCCTTTGTGCACGTCGCGGTCGGCGCATCAACGTCCGGAGCCTCTTGCCCGTCATGAAACCATCGTCGCTTTCTCGAACGTTCACGAAATCCCTATTGCAAGCTCTCTCCGATCCCTAGCCCGACGACTGCGTATCGGTCACGGCAAGCGCGTGCCGAAACCATCGGCACTTTATAGAACGATCTTGGAATCGCTATTGCGACCCCAGTCCGGAAAGCTCTCTCCGAGCCCCTCGATACTGACTGCGTAGCGGTCATAGCAAATTTCCGGCCCCAAAACAATCGTCTCGGAGCTCTACGGGAGATGTTTCGTATCCCAGGATGCAAAAACGAGTGCAACACGAGGACTTCCCAGGGGGTCATCCATCGTAGTACTACTCTGGCCCAAGCACGCTAAACTTCGGAGTTTTGATGGGATCCGGTGATTTAGTGCTGGCATTATCGCACCCGTTTTGCGTGCTTCGTCCCTCGCCTATGTGCACGTCGCGGTCGGCGTATCAACGTTCGGAGCCTCTTGCCCGTCACAAAACCGTCGGCGCTTTCTCGAACGTTCACGAAATCCCTATTGCAAGCTCTCTCCGAGCCCTAGCCCGACGACTGCGTACCGGTCACGGTAAACGCGTGCCAAAACCATCGGCACTTTATAGAACGATCTCGGAATCGCTATTGCGACCCCAGTCCGGAAAGCTCTCTCCGAGCCCCTCGATACTGACAGTGTAGCGGTCACAACAAATTTCGAGCCCCAAAACAATCATCTCGGAGCTCTACTGGAGATGTTTCGTATCCCGGGATGCAAAAAGGAGTGCAACACGAGGACTTCCCAGGGGGTCAACCATCGTAGTACTACTCCGGCCCAAGCACGCTTAACTTCGGAGTTTTGATGGGATCCGGTGATTTAGTGCTGGCATTATCGCACCCGTTTTGCGTGCTTCGTCCCTCGCCTATGTGCACATCGCGGTCGGCGTATCAACGTCCGGAGCCTCTTGCCCGTCACGAAACCGTCGGCGCTTTCTCGAACGTTCACGAAATCCCTATTGCAAGCTCTCTCCGAGCCCTAGCCCGACGACTGCGTATCGGTCACGGAAAGCGCGTGCCGAAACCATCGGCACTTTCTAGAAAGATCTCGGAATCGCTATTGCGACCCCAATTCGGAAAGTTCTCTCCGAGCCCCTCGATACTGACTGCGTAGCGGTCACAGCAAATTTCCAGCCCCAACACAATCGTCTCGGAGCTCTACGGGAGATGTTTCGAATCCCGGGATGCAAAAAGGAGTGCAACACGAGGACTTCCCAGGGGGTCACCCATCATAGTACTACTCTGTCCCAAGCACGCTTAACTTCGGAGTTTTGATGGGATCCGGTGATTTAGTGCTGGCATTATCGCACCTGTTTCGCGTGCTTCGTCCCTCGCCTATGTGCACGTCGCGGTCGGCGTATCAACGTCCGGAGCCTCTTGCCCGTCACGAAACCGTCGGCGCTTTCTCGAACGTTCACGAAATCCCTATTGCAAGCTCTCTCCAAGCCCTAGCCCGACGACTATGTACCGGTCACGGCAAGCGTGTGCCGAAACCATCGGCACTTTATAGAACGATCTCGGAATCGCTATTGCGACCCCAGTCCGGAAAGCTCTCTCCGAGCCCCTCGATACTGACTGCGTAGCGATCACAGCAAATTTCCAGCCCCAAAACAATCGTCTCGGAGCTCTACGGGAGATGTTTCGAATCCCGGGATGCAAAAAGGAGTGCAACACGAGGACTTCCCAAGGGGTCACCCATCGTAGTACTACTCTGGCCCAAGCACACTTAACTTCGGTGTTTTGATGGGATCCGGTGATTTAGTGCTGGCATTATCGCACCCGTTTCGCGTGCTTCGTCCCTCGCTTATGTGCACGTCGCGGTCGGCGTATCAACTTCCGGAGCCTCTTGCCCGTCACGAAACCGTCGGCGCTTTCTCGAACGTTCACGAAATCCCTATTGCAAGCTCTCTCCGAGCCCTAGCCCGACGACTGCGTATCGGTCACGGCAAGCGCGTGCCGAAACCATCGGCACTTTCTAGAACGATCTCGGAATCGCTATTGCGACCCCAATCCGTAAAGCTCTCTCCGAGCCCCTCGATACTGACAGCGTATCGGTCACGGCAATTTTCGAGCCCCAAAACAATCATCTCGGAGCTCTACGGGAGATGTTTCGTATCCCGGGATGCAAAAAGGAGTGCAACACGAGGACTTCCCAGGGGGTCACCCATCATAGTACTACTCTGGCCCAGGCATGCTTAACTTCGGAGTTTTGATGGGATCCGGTGATTTAGTGCTGGCATTATCGTACCCGTTTCGCGTGCTTCGTTGTTAGAACCCTTGCAGATTCTAAACTTGGGGTTGATCTCTTTAGGGGATCGGCCTCCTTGGAACTCTATAGGGGTTCCTCCCTCCAAGTTGCTGCTCAAAGGCTGCAGAACAGATTCATCTATTGCTTATCAAAAGAGAAGGAATACATGGCTATTTATAGGGCTTCTAAACCCTAACTCCTAATAGGACTCCTACTTAAGACTTTTACTTCTAACCAACTCCTAATAGGACTCCTACTCAAGACTCCTATTCCCTTACAACTCCTAATTCTTCTCTAAGAAAAAACCTCCTACATGAATGCCCCTCACAATTAGGACTCTCCTAGCTAGAGTCCTAACAGAATGTCCCTCTCAATTAGGACTCTCCTAGCTAGAGTCCTAACATTTATACATGAATGTCCCTCTCAATTAGGACTCTCATAGCTAGAGTCCTAACATTTTTACATGAATGTCTCTCTCAATTAGGACTCTCCAAGCTAGAGTCCTAACATTCGTCCCTCGCCTATGTGCACGTCGCAGTCAGCGTATCAACGTCCGGAGCCTCTTGCCCGTCACGAAACCGTCGTCGCTTTCTCGAACGTTCACGAAATCCCTATTACAAGCTCTCTCCGAGCCCTAGCCCGACGACTGCGTATCGGTCACGGCAAGCGCGTGCCGAAACCATCGGCACTTTCTAGAACGATCTCGGAATCGCTATTGCGACCCCAATCCGGAAAGCTCTCTCGGAGCCCCTCGATACTGACTGCGTAGCGGTCACAGCAAATTTCCAGCCCCAAAACAATCGTCTCGAAGCTCTACGGGAGATGTTTCGAATCCCGGGATTCAAAAAGGAGTGCAACACGAGGACTTCCTAGGGGGTCACCCATCCTAGTACTACTCTAGCCCAAGCAAGCTTAACTTCGGAGTTTCGATGGGATCCGGTGATTTAGTGCTGGCATTATCGCACCCGTTTCGCGTGCTTCGTCCCTCGCCTATGTGCACGTCGCGGTCGGCGTATCAACGTCCGGAGCCTCTTGCCCGTCACGAAACCGTCGGCGCTTTCTCGAACGTTCACGAAATCCCTATTGCAAGCTCTCTCCGAGCCCTAGCCCGACGACTACGTATCGTTCACGGCAAGCGAGTGCCGAAACCATCGGCACTTTCTAGAACGATCTCGGAATCGCTGTTGCGACCCCAATCCGTAAAGCTCTCTCCGAGCCCCTCGATACTGACAGCGTAGCGGTCACGGCAATTTTCGAGCCCCAAAACAATCATCTCAGAGCTCTACGGGAGATGTTTCTGATAGAACCCTTGCAGATTCTAAACTTGGGGTTGATCTCTTTAGGGGATCGGCCTCCTTGGAACTCTATAGGGGTTCCTCCCTCCAAGTTGCTGCTCAAAGGCTGCAGAAAAGATTCATCTATTGCTTGAGAAAAGAGGAGGAATACATGGCTATTTATAGGGCTTCTAAACCCTAACTCCTAATAGGACTCCTACTTAAGACTCTTACTTCTAACCAACTCCTAATAGGACTCCTGCTCAAGACTCATATTCCCTTACAACTCCTAATTCTTCTCTAAGAAAAAACCTCCTACATGAATGTCCCTCTCAATTGGAGTCCTAACAGAATGTCCCTCTCAATTAGGACTCTCCTAGCTAGAGTCCTAACAGAATGTCCCTCTCAATTAGGACTCTCCTAGCTAAAGTCCTAACAGTTTTACATGAATGTCCCTCTCAATTAGGACTCTCCTAGATAGAGTCATAATATTTTTACATGAATGTCCCTCTCAATTAGGACTCTCCAAGCTAGAGTCCTAACAGACCCGCCCTCTTCAAATCAGCCTTGTCCTCGAGGCTGATGATTCATGAATTCTGGGAATTTGATCTTCAAGTCGTCATAGTTCTCCCAAGTGGCATCTTCTTTTGGTAGGTTCGCCCACTGTATTAGCACTTCATTAGTGGGTCGTCGTCGTCGAGTCATGATCCGTCGGTCAATAATGGCACTTGGCTGGGTCTGGAGTTCTCGTTGGGTAGTCATATTTGGTGGGTGGCTTTGGGCTGTCTCCAAGCACCTGTTTAAAACTTCCGGTTGGCTGTTGGTTTGTGGGTGATATGTCGTACTCCTTTTCAATTTAGTACCCTGCATATAGAATAACTTTGTCCAAAATCTGCTATTGAAGATGCAAGTAGAATTTGTCACAAGCACAATGCGTCCCTTATAGTGTAATTCTTTTGAGTCCCAATTGTAATGAGCCATGGGGCTTGATGCTTCCTCCAATTTTTTTATAATCTTACTAGTATCTGAATCTTCTTGCCATTCCATCTTAATATCCTCAAGGAAGTCGCTGGTCGGAAGTGAAACGGTCGAAACTTCAACTTGCTCGAGTAGCTGCGAAAGCGCATCTACAAGAACATTCTCTTTCCCCTTTTTGTAAGTTATTTCAAAATCAAATCCAAGAAGTTTTGTTACCCATTTTTGCTGCTCAGGGGAAGATATCTTCTGTTCCAAGAGATATTTTAGGCTTTTATGGTCGGTCTTGATTTGAAAGTATCGCCTGATCAAGTACAATCTCCACCTCGTTGCTGCGCGCACAATGGCGAGCATCTCCTTATCATATGTTGACATATTTTGATCGGAGGGAGATAATGCCTTGCTAGTGTATGCGAGTGGTCGACCATCTTGCATGAGAATGGCTCCAATTCTGACTCCAGATGTGTCGACCTCAATAATGAAGGGTCGGTTGAAATCTGGTAGTGTTAGCACCGGCGTCGTCGTCATGGCTGCCTTAAATTTGTCGAAGGTAGCGGAGGCTCTGTCCAACCATTGGAAGACATTTTTTTCTAGTAAGGAAGTAAGTGGTGCACTGATCTTTCCATAGTTTTTCACGAACTTGCGGTAGTAGCCTGTTAAACCCAGAAAGCCATGTAGCAATTTTATGTTTCTCGAGGTCGGCCAGTTTTGCATTGCTCCAATTTTGAAGGGGTCCACTGCCACACCTTCCTTTGATATGATATGCCCAAGATATTCCACCTTTTGTTGAAGAAAGCAAAAATTTGTGGTTGTTGTGTGTTCAAAAGGTGGTTTTCCGTATGTCTTCTTCGCATGCTCGTATTTGATGATACCCGGATCAAAGGTTCAGCTTTGTAAAGATTTGTGCTCCCTTTCATCTAGCAATTCATCTACTATTGGAATAAAGTATTTGTCCTTGATGATTATGCCATTGAGAGCTCGGTAATCAACACATATTCGCCTTGTTCCGTCCTTCTTGCATACAAGTAGCACCGGCGAAGAGTAGAGGTTGCAACTTGGCCGAATAACTCCTGTTTCGAGCATCTCTTTTATAATCCTTTCTATTTCATCCTTCTGGAGATGTGGATACTGATATGGCTGAGCATTTGCTGAAGATTTGCTTGGAAGAATCATTATACAATGATCATGCCGATAGGTAAGAGGTAGGTTGTGCGGTTCGTCAAATATATTTGAAAATTCAGCAAGCAAAGGAAGTTGATTTGGATCTTCAAATTCTGTTAGCTCTCCCTTAGTTTGCTGCTCAAGTTGTACCAAAAAGCCGCTGCATGCTTTATGCAAAACATTCTCCATTTGTTGTATGCAAATCGTTGTTATGTCGCCCCCACGTTTCCCGTGCAATGTCACCTGTTTCTCCTTACTGTAAAATTTCATAATTAGTTTCATAAAATTCCAGGAAATATCACCTAATGTCGTCAACCATTTAATTCTGAGCATGGCCTCATGATTGTTAAGAGGGAGAAGGAAGAAATCTGCAATTATCTCTTGGTCCTGTAGTAATAGTTTCTCCTGCAAGCGCCTATGATCACAATTCAAAATCCGTCCGTCGGCGACCTTAACATCAAACCTGCAGCGATTCTCGATAGGTAATGATATCCGAACAGCAAGCTTACTATTTAGGAAGTTAGTAGTACTGCCCGTGTCGATGAGAACAGTGATTGGTTGTTGTTTGAGAAGGCCTCCAATTTTCATCGTTTGCGGGTTTGAGTAGCTAGCTAGTGTATGTACCGTAACTTCGGTCGGTTGTGGCTCTTCTTCTGCATCTTCTTCTTCATATTCAAAGCTCTCTTTTGGATATTCAATGACCTCTTCTTCTATCGGTTCAATCATAAGAAGTCCTCCTTTACTGCAGCGATGCTCACGGCTCCACGGCTCGTCACAATGCCAACATAACCCCTTCGCATATCGCTCCCGAAGCTCTTCTCCTGTTAACCTCTTTGGTGCAGGGACTTGGTCGACAGTAGGGGGGGCTGAGGGCTTCAATATTACTGGTTGAGGAGTGACCCTAGTTGTAACACCCCTCATTTCCGAATGTTCGTATAAATTTTTGGTGATAATGTAAGCATCTATTTTAATTGACAAAAGAAATAGAGTATGAATCAGAGGTAACTTATTTTTAAGATTTGGGAGATATGTTCAAAAAAAAAAAAAAGAAAGAATCTGAGGACCTATATGTAAACCCTAAGGACCTGATCGTGAATATGATAAAAACAAGGACTAAACTGCAAAATGCACCAAATGACAAATTCCACCGCTTAAGCCTCTCTGCCTTCGTTGTTAAGGAAGCAGAGGAGGCAGCTCGTGGGTGATCAGGGAAAGAAAGAAAGAAAGAAGAAGAAGAAGAAGAAGAAGAAGAAGAAGAAGAGGAAGAAGAGAAAGAAAATTGGGGCTTTTAGGGTTCTTGCTTTAATCTTGTCATTTCGGGTCAAAATTTCCAAAGGCAAGTATTCTAACCCCATCCTACAGCAGTATTAGACTCTGTTTTTATGTTGATTCAAAATAAATTGGAAGATTTCTATTTAGAAACTGATATGTCTTTCTTTGGACATAAAACCATGGATTCTGAAAGTTTTTCGGTAAACTGACCCCTAAGCACTGTTTCGGCTATAAGTTTTAATACAGAATGAAAATTCAGGCAGGAACTATTTTTGTTTGAAATTAGACTCATATGTATTTCTTTTGACACCGATTTTGTAGATTTTGGACACCGAATACTTACCCAAAAATTTGTTTCAAAAGAGCCTATAGACGCTGTAAAACAGAGTTCAAGATTTCTGACCTTTCGATACTAAAACGCCTATAACTCCCTGTTGAAAATTCTGATTTGTACCAAACTGATTTTATTTGAAACTAGACTTGAAATTCTCTCTTTTGACATATAGTTTGAAAATTTTGGAGTTCAATTGCCCACCCTATCGTCTGTTGAATCCGACCCTATAAATTCTGCAAAACAGTGATTGTGATTTTGACCTTGTGTTACCAAATCAGAGGTAACTCTGTGTTGGGAGCCCTGTTTCATATGAAATCTGTTCCATCCGAATATAGATTGATATATGGTTCGACCATAGCCTTCTTGTGGGTATTGGAGCATAATTGTTATTCTGAAATATTTGTTTGATGTGCCACTGGAATTCTGTCCGAAATCGAGCTTTGGTCGATTTCGCGTATTCTGTTCCATTTCCTTTGGATACTTGAATTCGCCTAATCTTCTTATTGGAATTGAGTTGATTATGATTGCTTGGAATCCCTGTACACTCTTGCTTTCATTTCTTTCCTAAAATGAATACTTTTGTGAGAGATTTGTTCCTTGCATCACATTGCTTTTGAAAAGGCACATGTACGTTTGGTTGTTCCGCGTGTGCTTCCGTTATATGCTACTTATTGTTGAAACTGCCTTCTTGTACTCTGGTGTGTGGGATTGTCTGGACCTTTGCCAGAAATGGTAAAGGGTATGCGCTGATTTGCCCGCTTTGTGGGGTCCCGCTTTGTGGGATATTCTGGTATGCGCTTATTTGCCCGCTTTGTGGGGTCCCGCTTTGTGGGATATTGCTTAGAGCCTGCGATGCTCTGCCGACCCCTTTGACTTCACCTAGACGTGGGTGGATGGAGCTCCCAGACGTGGGAGACTTTTGTCAGGTGGTCATTCAGAAATGAATGAATCACATTCTGACTGAGATCCCACTACACCCTCTATATGTTTGATATGACATCCAGAGTTTTGGTGAGTTCTTTCTGTTCATGCTCTGGATAAGTATGATATGATTGCAACGTCAAGGACGACGTTTGAGCTTCTGTACGACATATGAGTTTGATATGCTCTGAAATGCTTCATTCACTGTTGATTTTGCTTCGTAATGTTCCATATGCTGTTGATATGTTTCGGAACATTTTATATGCCATTGATAAGCTCCGATATGTTTCCTTTGTTTCTGATATGCTCCAATTACTCTATGCCCCATCTGTCAGGTACCAAATATATATGATTAAAAGGACAATTGTGATTCTGCTCCTAAGGATATTATGTCTACGAAATCGTATATTCTGCTTTGTGTTTTGAAACTGTATCTCTTTGGAAATTGTACTATTTTGATTATGGATATGTTAGTCACTTGCTGAGCTCTTTATGCTCACCCCGTTTGTTGATAAATTTTTCAGGATAGCGTATCGCTTGCTTAAATGTTAAGAATGGGCTGAGGCAGTGGAAAGTTTAGAAGACGTTGGGCAGAACTTTTGTTAGCATATATGTAGTTGTGTATAAGCTACCTTGCATCTGATGAAATGTGACTATCAATCTAAACCTGTGGATTTTGTGTAAGTTAAAGGATCCCTCATGTATAGGGTTTTGGAATGTTAAATTAAATTCGTGTAATGATATGAACTCATGGTAAATCGATGATTGTGGTGACTGCATAGATTTCCCCATATGTGGATTTATATTGTGGTTTTTATTTTGATGAGTCGAGTTCAAATTGTATGAATTATCGAGTGATGTGTGTTATGTTTATGAATTGCACAGGGTTATGAATTGGTAGATTATAGAAGTGAAATTTTTGATCTGAATGTTTTCTTAGTGACCTCAAATGTGTGTTTGGATCCTGGGTTAGTTGTGACGAAAAATTTTAAATATCATGGATATTTTTAGGGGCGTGACACTAGTCCTCCGAGCCTCATGGTTCAATTGCTCCTCTTGATGTCGTGCGAAAGAGATGGCTGCCATAAGCGTATACGGTTGTCGCGCTTTAACTTCTCCTCGGATCTCCGGCTTCAAACCCTCAATGAAGGTCCTCAATAGCTGTTTTTGAGACCAATCATGATTTTGATTAGATAACCTTTCAAACCTGGTTTGGTACTCCTGAATGGTGGAGGTTTGTTGGATCTTTGCTAGTTGTTTGTCAATATTCTCATAATCGGTTGGTTTGAAGCGAATCAGCAGTTCTTCTTTGAATTGTCGCCATGAAAGGACTCCATAAGTATGTTCAAACCAGTCAAACCATTGAATAGCATCCCCTTCAAGATGTATAGCTGCAATTTTCACCATAGATACATCCGCGGTTTTGTGGTACCGAAAATATCGCTCCGCGTGCGAAATCCAACCAATCGGGTCTCCTTCTTCCCATCTAGGGAAGTCCACTCTCATGCATGGATAGTTGGGGTTGGTCATAGAGCTTCCCCTCTCTTGGAAGTCATCTCTTCGGGCTTGGTGTGATTGGGCAAAGCTCTCTCCTTGATATGATTTCTTCGGGCTTAGTGGTCGGCCCAATCTGAGTTCGGTAAAGAGCGTCCGAATCTTATCCTCCATTCGCGCCTCCAAGGCTTCGAATTTAGCATTGATTGCCTCCTTAGATGCCATAGTATATGGCCCCAAATCAATGATGTTAAGATCTCTCTTTTGCTGTTGGGTTAAAGGCATGTATAGGTTGAGAGAAGTGATGGTCGAAAGTGTTGGTGGATTGGTGGATGTAGGCTACGGTTTAGGCTTGTTTTGTGGCTGTTTTGGGTGCAGTTTGAGGGTGTGGTTTGGTAGAGTTTTAGGGCTCTGAATGAAAGTTTTGGATCTATGGTAGATGGTAGCAAAGGTTTGACAGAAATCCGTGGAAGTTGCAGCAAGTATGTGCTGTCTTGTAAGAGTAGAATTGTCGTCGAAGAAACAACGGTTTCTCGACGTAATTTCCACCAAAAACTTAAGAGAATTGAGGAGGGAATTGATAGAAAAATCACAGTTTATATGACAGCAAGGATATCTAATTTAATCAAGAAAATTTCGGCAGTATAACAGCAAAGAAATTGGTGCAAGTTGCAATTGCAGAATTATCGTCGAAAAATTTCAGCGGGTTACGATGAAAATTTGCAGCAACATAAAATCGTTTTTAGAGATGAATTTCTTAGTAGATAAATCTTAGATGGAAGCCAAAATGATATATGAAGTCTATAAGAAATTTCATTCAAAAAAGATTGCAAATAGATGGGTTAAGGCAACGATATGCAGTTGAAATTTTCTGCAGCATAGATTTTCAAGTGTAGCAGAATGGACATAAAAGATCAGTAGTTTATATTGAGAATTTTTCGATGAAACTAAAGGGAAATCTACTGTTAGGAAGTGTCAAAGATGTCATAAAAATTTCGTAGAAATTTGGATAGAAAAAGCACAGTAGCAAGATCAAACAGATGGTGCTATGCGGCTTGAATTCTGCAATTCAAGTGCAGCAGATTGGACATAAAAGATCAGTAGTTTATATTGAGAATTTTTTGATGAAACCAAAGGGAAATCCACTGTTAAGAAGTGTCAAAGATGTCATAAAAATTTCGTAGAAATTTGGATAGAAAAAGCACAGTAGCAAGATCAAACAGATGGTGCTATGCGGCTGGAATTCTGCAATATATCTTTCGTCGTAAAGATGAAAACTTTGTGACGAAAAGTTTATGCAGCAATATAGGAACGATTTTTTTTTTTTTGGATTTTCGAATAAGGATAACTAAATTGCAGCAGCAGTAAGGTAGGAAACCAGAACCTGTTGCAATTCACGGGGAGATCAAAGGATGATCCGTGGTGGTGGAGATGATGGCGGAATTCGGTGACGATCTTTTAAGCAATTGTGGGAATTGCTTTGGATGGTTATGGAGGGTTGATGGATGGCTGTGAAAGGGCAGCGAGACGCCAAGAATGCTGCTCTGATACCAGGTGGTAGAACCCTTGCAGATTCTAAACTTGGGGTTGATCTCTTTAGGGGATCGGCCTCCTTGGAACTCTATAGGGGTTCCTCCCTCCAAGTTGCTGCTCAAAGGCTGCAGAAAAGATTCATCTATTGCTTGAGAAAAGAGGAGGAATACATGGCTATTTATAGGGCTTCTAAACCCTAACTCCTAATAGGACTCCTACTTAAGACTCTTACTTCTAACCAACTCCTAATAGGACTCCTGCTCAAGACTCCTATTCCCTTACAACTCCTAATTCTTCTCTAAGAAAAAACCTCCTACATGAATGTCCCTCTCAATTAGAGTCCTAACAGAATGTCCCTCTCAATTAGGACTCTCCTAGCTAGAGTCCTAACAGAATGTCCCTCTCAATTAGGACTCTCCTAGCTAAAGTCCTAACAGTTTTACATGAATGTCCCTCTCAATTAGGACTCTCCTAGATAGAGTCATAATATTTTTACATGAATATCCCTCTCAATTAGGACTCTCCAAGCTAGAGTCCTAACAGTTTCGTATCCGGGGATGCAAAAAGGAGTGCAACACGAGGACTTCCCAGGGGGTCACCCATCGTAGTACTACTCTGGCCCAAGCACGCTTAACTTCGGAGTTTTGATGGGATCCGGTGATTTAGTGCTAGCATTATCGCACCCGTTTCGCGTGCTTCGTCCCTCGCCTATGTGCACGTCGCAGTCGGCGTATCAACGTCCGGAGCCTCTTGCCCGTCACGAAACCGTCGGCGCTTTCTCGAACGTTCACGAAATCCCTATTGCAAGCTCTCTCCGAGCCCTAGCCCGACGACTGCGTACCGGTCACGGCAAGCGCGTGCCGAAACCATCGGCACTTTATAGAACGATCTCGGAATCGCTATTGCGACCCCAGTCCGGAAAGCTCTCTCCGAGCCCCTCGATACTGACTGCGTAGCGGTCACAGCAAATTTCCAGCCCTAAAACAATCGTCTCGGAGCTCTACAGGAGATGTTTCGAATCCCGGGATGCAAAAAGGAGTGCAACACGAGGACTTCCTAGGGGGTCACCCATCCTAGTACTACTCTGGCCCAAGCAAGCTTAACTTCGGAGTTTTGATGGGATCCGGTGATTTAGTGCTGGCATTATCGCACCCGTTTCGCGTGCTTCGTCCCTCGCCTATGTGCACGTCGCGGTCGGCCTATCAACGTCCGGAGCCTCTTGACCGTCACGAAACCGTCGGCGCTTTCTCGAACGTTCACGAAATCCCTATTGCAAGCTCTCGCCGAGCCCTAGCCCGACGACTGCGTATCGGTCACGGCAAGCGAGTGCCGAAACCATCGGCACTTTCTAGAACGATCTCGGAATCGCTATTGCGACCCCAATCCGTAAAGCTCTCTCCGAGCCCCTCGATACTGACTGCGTAGCGGTCACGGCAATTTTCGAGCCCCAAAACAATCATCTCAGAGCTCTACGGGAGATGTTTCGTATCCGGGGATGCAAAAAGGAGTGCAACACGAGGACTTCCCAGGGGGTCACCCATCGTAGTACTACTCTGGCCCAAGCACGCTTAACTTCGGAGTTTTGATGGGATCCGGTGATTTAGTGCTGGCATTATCGCACCCGTTTCGCGTGCTTCGTCCCTCGCCTATGTGCACGTCGCGGTCGGCGTATCAACGTCCGGAGCCTCTTGCCCGTCACGAAACCGTCGTCGCTTTCTCGAACGTTCACGAAATCCCTATTGCAAGCTCTCTCCGAGCCCTAGCCCGACGACTGCGTATCGGTCACGGCAAGCGCGTGCCGAAACCATCGGCACTTTCTAGAACGATCTCGGAATCGCTATTGCGACCCCAATCCGGAAAGCTCTCTCCGAGCCCCTCGATACTGACAGCGTAGCGGTCACAGCATATTTCCAGCCCCAAAACAATCGTCTCGGAGCTCTACGAGAGATGTTTCGAATCCCGGGATGCAAAAAGGAGTGCAACACGAGGACTTCCTAGGGGGTCACCCATCCTAGTACTACTCTGGCCCAAGCAAGCTTAACTTCGGAGTTTTGATGGGATCCGGTGATTTAGTGCTGGCATTATCGCACCCGTTTCGCGTGCTTCGTCCCTCGCCTATGTGTACGTCGCGGTCGGCGTATCAACGTCCGGAGCCTCTTGCCCGTCACGAAACCGTCGGCGCTTTCTCAAACGTTCACGAAATCCCTATTGCAAGCTCTCTCCGAGCCCTAGCCCGACGACTGCGTATCGGTCACGGCAAGCGAGTGCCGAAACCATCGGCACTTTCTAGAACGATCTCGGAATCGCTATTGCGACCCCAATCCGTAAAGCTCTCTCCGAGCCCCTCGATACTGACAGCGTAGCGGTCACGGCAATTTTCGAGCCCCAAAACAATCATCTCAGAGCTCTATGGGAGATGTTTCGTATCCGGGGATGCAAAAAGGAGTGCAACACGAGGACTTCCCAGGGGGTCACCCATCGTAGTACTACTCTGGCCCAAGCATGCTTAACTTCGGAGTTTTGATGGGATCCGGTGATTTAGTGCTGGCATTATCGCACCCGTTTCGCGTGCTTTGTCCCTCGCCTATGTGCACGTCGCGGTCGGCGTATCAACGTCCGGAGCCTCTTGCCCGTCACGAAACCGTCGTCGCTTTCTCGAACGTTCACGAAATGCCTATTGCAATCTCTCTCCGAGCCCTAGCCCGATGACTGCTTATCGGTCACGGCAAGCGCGTGTCAAAACCATCGGCACTTTAAAGAACGATCTCGGAATCGCTATTGCGACTCCAGTCAGGAAAGCTCTCTCCGAGCCCCTCGATACTGACTGCGTAGCGATCACAGCAAATTTCCAGCCCCAAAACATTCGTCTCGGAGCTCTACGGGAGATGTTTCGTATCCCGGGATTTAAAACGGAGTGCAAACCGAGGACTTCCCAAGGGGTCACCCATCGTAGTACTACTCTGGCCCAAGCACACTTAACTTCGGTGTTTTGATGGAATCCGGTGATTTAGTGCTGGCATTATCGCACCCGTTTCGCGTGCTTCGTCCCTCGCCTATGTGCACGTCGCGGTCGACGTATCAACGTCCGGAGCCTCTTGCCCGTCACGAAACCGTCGGCGCTTTCTCGAACGTTCACGAAATCCCTATTGCAAGCTCTCTCCGAGCCCTAGCCCGACGACTGCGTATCGGTCACGGCAAGCGATTGCCGAAACCATCGGCACTTTCTAGAACGATCTCGGAATCGCTATTGCGACCCCAATCCGTAAAGCTCTCTCCGAGCCCCTCGATACTGACAGCGTAGCGGTCACGGCAATTTTCGAGCCCCAAAACAATCATCTCAGAGCTCTACGGGAGATGTTTCGTATCCGGGGATGCAAAAAGGAGTGCAACACGAGGACTTCCCAGGGGGTCACCCATCGTAGTACTACTCTGGCCCAAGCACGCTTAACTTCGGTGTTTTGATGGGATCCGGTGATTTAGTGCTTGCATTATCGCACCCGTTTCGCGTGCTTCGTCCCTCGCCTATGTGCACGTCGCGGTCGGCGTATCAACGTCCGGAGCCTCTTGCCCGTCACGAAACCGTCGTCGCTTTCTCGAACGTTCACGAAATCCCTATTGCAAGCTCTCTCCGAGCCCTAGCCCGACGACTGCGTATCGGTCACGGCAAGCGCGTGCCGAAACCATCGGCACTTTCTAGAACGATCTCGGAATCGCTATTGCGACCCAAATCCGGAAAGCTCTCTCCGAGCCCCTCGATACTAACTGCGTAGCGGTCACAGCAAAATTCCAGCCCCAACACAATCGTCTCGGAGCTCTACGGGAGATGTTTCTAATCCCGGGATGCAAAAAGGAGTGCAACACGAGGACTTCCCACGGGGTCACCCATCCTAGTACTACTCTGGCCCAAGCACGCTTAACTTCGGAGTTTTGATGGGATCCGGTGATTTAGTGCTGGCATTATCACACCCGTTTCGCGTGCTTTGTCCCTCGCCTATGTGCACGTCGCGGTCGGCGTATCAACGTCCGGAGCCTCTTGCCCGTCACGAAACCGTTGTCGCTTTCTCGAACGTTCACGAAATGCCTATTGCAAGCTCTCTCCGAGCCCTAGCCCGATGACTGCTTATCGGTCACGGCAAGCGCGTGTCAAAACCATCGGCACTTTAAAGAACGATTTAGGAATCGCTATTGCGACTCCAGTCAGGAAAGCTCTCTCCGAGCCCCTCGATACTGACTGCGTAGCGGTCACAGCAAATTTCCTGCCCCAAAACAATCGTCTCGGAGCTCTACGGGATATGTTTCGAATCCCGGGATGCAAAAAGGAGTGCAACACGAGGACTTCCCAGGGGGTCTACCATCCTAGGACTACTCTGGCCCAAGTAGGCTTAACTTCGGAGTTTTGATGGGATCCGGTGATTTAGTGATGCCATTATCGCACTCGTTTCGCGTGCTTCGTCCCTCGCCTATGTGCACGTCGCGGTCGGCGTATCAACGTCCGGAGCCTCTTGCCCGTCACGAAACTATCGGCGCTTTCTCGAACGTTCACGAAATCCCTATTGCAAGCTCTCTCCGAGCCCTAGCCCGACGACTGCGTATCGGTCTCGGCAAGCGCGTGCCGAAACCATCGGCACTTTATAGAACGATCTCGGAATCGCTATTGCGACCCTAGTCCGGAAAGCTCTCTCCGAGCCCCTCGATACTGACTGCGTAGCGATCACAGCAAATTTCCAGCCCCAAAACAATCGTCTCGGAGCTCTACGGGATATGTTTCGTATCCCGGGATACAAAAAGGAGTGCAACACGAGGACTTCCCAAGGGGTCACCCATCGTAGTACTACTTTGGCCCAAGCACACTTAACTTCGGTATTTTGATGGGATCTGGTGATTTAGTGCTGCCATTATCGCACCCGTTTCGCGTGCTTCGTCCCTCGCCTATGTGCACGTCGCAGTCGGCGTATCAACGTCCGGAGCCTCTTGCCCGTCACGAAGCCGTCGGCGCTTTATCGAACGTTCACGAAATCCCTATTTCAAGCTCTCTCCGAGCCCTAGCCCGACGACTGCGTATCGGTCACGGCAAGCGCGTGCCGAAACCATCGGCACTTTCTAGAACGATCTCGGAATCGCTATTGCGACCCCAATCCGTAAAGCTCTCTCTGAGCCCCTCGATACTCTGACAGCGTAGCGGTCACGGCAATTTTCGAGCCCCAATACAATCATCTCGGAGCTCTACGGGAGATGTTTCGTATCCCGGGATGCAAAAAGGAGTGCAACACGAGGACTTCCTAGGGGGTCACCCATCCTAGTACTACTCTGGCCCAAGTAAGCTTAACTTCGGAGTTTTGATGGGATCCGGTGATTTAGTGCTGGCATTATCGCACCCGTTTCGCGTGCTTCGTCCCTCGCCTATGTGTACGTCGCGGTCGGCGTATCAACGTCCGGAGCCTCTTGCCCGTCACGAAACCGTCGGCGCTTTCTCGAACGTTCACGAAATCCCTATTGCAAGCTCTCTCCGAGCCCTAGCCCGACGACTGCGTATCGGTCACGGCAAGCGAGTGCCGAAACCATCGGCACTTTCTAGAACGATCTCGGAATCGCTATTGCGACCCCGATCCGTAAAGCTCTCTCCGAGCCCCTCGATACTGACAGCGTAGCGGTCACGGCAATTTTCGAGCCCCAAAACAATCATCTCAGAGCTCTATGGGAGATGTTTCATATCCGGGGATGCAAAAAGGAGTGCAACACGAGGACTTCCCAGGGGGTCACCCATCGTAGTACTACTCTGGCCAAAGCACGCTTAACTTCGGAGTTTTGATGGGATCCGGTGATTTAGTGCTGGCATTATCGCACCCGTTTCGCGTGCTTTGTCCCTCGCCTATGTGCACGTCGCGGTCGGCGTATCAACGTCCGGAGCCTCTTGCCCGTCACGAAATCGTCGTCGCTTTCTCGAACGTTCACGAAATGCCTATTGCAAGCTCTCTCCGAGCCCTAGCCCGATGACTGCTTATCGGTCACGGCAAGCGCGTGTCAAAACCATCGGCACTTTAACGAACGATCTCGGAATCGCTAGTGCGACTCCAGTCAGGAAAGCTCTCTCCGAGCCCCTCGATACTGACTGCGTAGCGATCACAGCAAATTTCCAGCCCCAAAACATTCGTCTCGGAGCTCTACGGGAGATGTTTCGTATCCCGGTATTTAAAACGGAGTGCAAACCGAGGACTTCCCAAGGGGTCACCCATCGTAGTACTACTCTGGCCCAAGCACACTTAACTTCGGTGTTTTGATGGAATCCGGTGATTTAGTGCTGGCATTATCGCACCCGTTTCGCGTGCTTCGTCCCTCGCCTATGTGCACGTCGCGGTCGGCGTATCAACGTCCGGAGCCTCTTGCCCGTCACGAAACCGTCGGCGCTTTCTCGAACGTTCACGAAATCCCTATTGCAAGCTCTCTCCGAGCCCTAGCCCGACGACTGCGTATCGGTCACGGCAAGCGAGTGCCGAAACCATCGGCACTTTCTAGAACGATCTCGGAATCGCTATTGCGACCCCAATCCGTAAAGCTCTCTCCGAGCCCCTCGATACTGACAGCGTAGCGGTCACGGCAATTTTCGAGCCCCAAAACAATCATCTCAGAGCTCTACGGGAGATGTTTCGTATCCGGGGATGCAAAAAGGAGTGCAACACGAGGACTTCCCAGGGGGTCACCCATCGTAGTACTACTCTGGCCCAAGCACGCTTAACTTCGGAGTTTTGATGGGATCCGGTGATTTAGTGCTGGCATTATCGCACCCGTTTCGCGTGCTTCGTCCCTCGCCTATGTGCACGTCGCGGTCGGCGTATCAACGTCCGGAGCCTCTTGCCCGTCACGAAACCGTCGTCGCTTTCTCGAACGTTCAAGAAATCCCTATTGCAAGCTCTCTCCGAGCCCTAGCCCGACGACTGCGTATCGGTCACGGCAAGCGCGTGCCGAAACCATCGGCACTTTCTAGAACGATCTCGGAATCGCTATTGCGACCCAAATCCGGAAAGCTCTCTCCGAGCCCCTCGATACTGACTGCGTAGCGGTCACAGCAAATTTCCAGCCCCAACACAATCGTCTCGGAGCTCTACGGGAGATGTTTCTAATCCCGGGATGCAAAAAGGAGTGCAACACGAGGACTTCCCACGGGGTCACCCATCCTAGTACTACTCTGGCCCAAGCACGCTTAACTTCGGAGTTTTGATGGGATCCGGTGATTTAGTGCTGGCATTATCGCACCCGTTTCGCGTGCTTCGTCCCTCACCTATGTGCACGTCGCGGTCGGCGTATCAACGTCCGTAGCCTCTTGCCCGTCACGAAACCGTCGGCGCTTTCTCGAACGTTCACGAAATCCCTATTGCAAGCTCTCTCCGAGCCCTAGCCCGACGACTGCGTATCGGTCACGGCAAGCACGTGCCGAAACCATCGGCACTTTATAGAACGATCTCGGAATTGCTATTGCGACCCCAGTCCGGAAAGCTCTCTCCGAGCCCCTCGATACTGACTGCGTAGCGATCACAGCAAATTTCCAGCCCCAAAACAATCGTCTCGGAGCTCTACGGGAGATGTTTCGTATCCCGGGATGCAAAAAGGAGTGCAACACGAGGACTTCCCAAGGGGTCACCCATCGTAGTACTACTCTGGCCCAAGCACGCTTAACTTCAGAGTTTTGATGGGTTCCGGTGATTTAGTGCTGGCATTATCGCACCCGTTTCGCGTGCTTCGTCCCTCGCCTATGTGCACGTCGCGGTCGGCGTATCAACGTCCGGAGCCTCTTGCCCGTCACGAAACCGTCGGCGCTTTCTCGAACGTTCACGAAATCCCTATTGCAAGCTCTCTCCGAGCCCTAGCCCGACGACTGCGTATCGGTCACGGCAAGCGAGTGCCGAAACCATCGGCACTTTCTAGAACGATCTCGGAATCGCTATTGCGACCCCAATCCGGAAAGCTCTCTCCGAGCCCCTCGATACTGACTGCGTAGCGGGCAAAGCAAATTTCCTGCCCCAAAACAAACGTCTCGGAGCTCTACGGGAGATGTTTCGTATCCCGGGATGCTAAAAGGAGTGCAACACGAGGATTTCCCAAGGGGTCACCCATCGTAGTAATACTCTGGCCCAAGCAAGCTTAACTTCGGTGTTTTGATGGGATCCGGTGATTTAGTGCTACCATTATCGCACCTGTTTCGCGAGCTTCGTCCCTCGCCTATGTGCACGTCGCGGTCGGCGCATCAACGTCCGGAGCCTCTTGCCCGTCACGAAACCGTCGGCGCTTTCTCGAACGTTCACGAAATCCCTATTGCAAGCTCTCTCCGAGCCCTAACCCGACGACTGCGTATCGGTCACGGCAAGCGCGTGCCGAAACCATCGGCACTTTCTAGAACGATCTCAGAATCGCTATTGCGACCCCAATCCGTAAAGCTCTCTCCGAGCCCCTCGATACTAACTGCGTTGCGGTCGCAGCAAATTTCCAGCCCCAAAACAATCGTCTCGGAGCTCTACGGGAGATGTTTCGTATCCCGAGATGCAAAAAGGAGTGCAACACGAGGACTTCCCAGGGGGACACCCATCCTAGTACTACTCTGGCCCAAGCACGCTTAACTTCGGTGTTTTGATGGGATCCGGTGATTTAGTGCTGCCATTATCGCACCCGTTTCGCGAGCTTCGTCCCTCGCCTATGTGCACGTCGCGGTCGGCGCATTAACGTCCGGAGCCTCTTGACCGTCACGAAATCGTCGTCGCTTTCTCGAACATTCACGAAATCCCTATTGCAAGCTCTCTCCGAGCCCTAGCCCGACGACTACGTATCGGTCACGGCAAGCACGTGCCGAAACTATCGGCACTTTCTTGAACGATCTAGGAATCGCTATTGCGACCCCAATCCGGAAAGCTCTCTCCGAGCCCCTCGATACTGACTGCGTAGCGGTCACAGCAAATTTCCAGCCCCAAAACAATCGTCTCGGAGCTCTACGGGAGATGTTTCGTATCCCGGGATGCAAAAAGGAGTGCAACATGAGGACTTCCCAGGGGGTCAACCATCGTAGTACTACTCTGGCCCAAGCACGCTTAACTTCGGAGTTTTGATGGGATCCGGTGATTTAGTGCTGGCATTATCGCACCTGTTTCGCGTGCTTCGTCCCTCGCCTATGTGCACGTCGCGGTCCGCGTATCAACGTCCGGAGCCTCTTGCCCGTCATGAAACCGTCGGCGCTTTCTCGAACGTTCACGAAATCCCTATTGCAAGCTCTCTCCGAGCCCTAGCCCGACGACTGCGTATCGGTCACGGCAAGCGCGTGCCGAAACCATTGGCACTTTATAGAACGATCTCGGAATCGCTGTTGCGACCCCAATCCGGAAAGCTCTCTCCGAGCCCCTCGATACTGATTGCGTAGCGGTCACAGCAAATTTCCAGCCCCAAAACAATTGTCTCGGAGCTCTACGGGAGATGTTTCGAATCCCGGGATGCAAAAAGGAGTGCAACACGAGGACTTCCCAGGGGGTCACCCATCCTAGGACTACTTTGGCCCAAGCACACTAAACTTCGGTATTTTGATGGGATCCGGTGATTTAGTGCTGCCATTATCGCACCCGTTTCGCGTGCTTCGTCCCTCGCCTATGTGCACGTCGCGGTCGGCGTATCAACGTCCGGAGCCTCTTGCCCGTCACGAAGCCGTCGGCGCTTTATCGAACGTTCACGAAATCCCTATTGCAAGCTCTCTCCGAGCCCTAGCCCGACGACTGCGTATCGGTCACGGCAAGCGCGTGCCGAAACCATCGGCACTTTCTAGAACGATCTCGGAATCGCTATTGCGACCCCAATCCGTAAAGCTCTCTCCGAGCCCCTCGATACTGACAGCGTAGCGGTCACGGCAATTTTCGAGCCCCAATACAATCATCTCGGAGCTCTACGGGAGATGTTTCGTATCCCGGGATGCAAAAAGGAGTGCAACACGAGGAATTCCCAGGGGGTCACCCATCGTAGTACTACTCTGGCCCAAGCACGCTTAACTTCGGTGTGTTGATGGGATCCGGTGATTTAGTGCTGGCTTTATCGCACCCGTTTCGCGAGCTTCGTCCCTCGCCTATGTGCACGTCGCGGTCGGCGCATCAACGTCCGGAGCCTCTTGCCCGTCACGAAACCGTCGTCGCTTTCTCGAACGTTCATGAAATCCCTATTGCAAGCTCTCTCCGAGCCATAGCCCGACGACTGCGTATCGATCACGGCAAGCACGTACCGAATCCATCGGCACTTTCTAGAATGATCTCGGAATCGCTATTGCGACCCCAATCCGGAAAGCTCTCTCCGAGCCCCTCGATACTGACTACGTAGCGGACACAGCAAATTTCCAGCCCCAAAACAATCATCTCGGAGCTCTACGGGAGATGTTTCGTATCTCGGGATGCAAAAAGGAGTGCAACACGAGGACTTCCCAGGGGGTCACCCATCGTAGTACTACTCTGGCCCAAGCACGGTTAACTTCGGTGTTTTGATGGGATCCAGTGATTTAGTGCTACCATTATCGCACCCGTTTCGCGAGCTTCGTCCCTCGCCTATGTGCACGTCACGGTCGGCGCATCAGCGTCCGGAGCCTCTTGCCCGTCACGAAACCGTCGTCGCTTTCTCGAACGTTCACGAAATCCCTATTGCAAGCTCTCTCCGAGCCCTAGCCCGACGACTACGTATCGGTCACGGCAAGCGCGTGCCGAAACTATCGGCACTTTCTAGAACGATCTAGGAATCGCTATTGCGACCCCAATCCGGAAAGCTCTCTCCGAGCCCCTCGATACTGACTGCGTAGCGCTCACAGCAAATTTCCAGCCCCAAAACAATCGTCTCGGAGATCTACGGGAGATGTTTCGTATCCCGGGATGCAAAAAGGAGTGCAACACGAGGACTTCCCAGGGGGTCAACCATCGTAGTACTACACTGGCCCAAGCACGCTTAACTTCGGAGTTTTGATGGGATCCGGTGATTTAGTGCTGGCATTATCGCACCCGTTTCGCGTGCTTCGTCCCTCGCCTATGTGCACGTCGCGGTCGGCGTATCAACGTCCGGAGCCTTTTGCCCGTCATGAAACCGTCGGCGCTTTCTCGAACGTTCACGAAATCCCTATTGCAAGCTCTCTCCGAGCCCTAGCCCGACGACTGCGTATCGGTCACGGCAAGCGCGTGCCGAAACCATCGGCACTTTATAGAACGATCTCGGAATCGCTATTGCGACCCCAATCCGGAAAGCTCTCTCCGAGCCCCTCGATACTGATTGCGTAGCGGTCACAGCAAATTTCCAGCCCCAAAACAATCGTCTCGGAGCTCTACGGGAGATGTTTCGAATCCCGGGATGCAAAAAGGAGTGCAACATGAGGACTTCCCAGGGGGTCACCCATCCTAGGACTACTCTGGCCCAAGCAGGCTTAACTTCGGAGTTTTGATGGGATCCGGTGATTTAGTGCTGCCATTATCGCACTCATTTCGCGTGCTTCGTCCCTCGCCTATGTGCACGTCGCGGTCGGCGTATCAACGTCCGGAGCCTCTTGCCCGTCACGAAACTGTCGGCGCTTTCTCGAACGTTCACGAAATCCCTATTGCAAGCTCTCTCCGAGCCCTAGCCCGACGACTGCGTATCGGTCACGGCAAGCGCGTGCCGAAACCATCGGCACTTTATAGAACGATCTCGGAATCGCTATTGCGACCGTAGTCCGGAAAGCTCTCTCCGAGCCCCTCGATACTGACTGCGTAGCGATCACAGCAAATTTCCAGCCCCAAAACAATCGTCTCGGAGCTCTACGGGATATGTTTCGTATCCCGGGATACAAAAAGGAGTGCAACACAAGGACTTCCCAAGGGGTCACCCATCGTAGTACTACTTTGGCCCAAGCACACTTAACTTCGGTATTTTGATGGGATCCGGTGATTTAGTGCTGCCATTATCGCACCCGTTTCGCGTGCTTCGTCCCTCGCCTATTTGCACGTCGCAGTCGGCGTATCAACGTCCGGAGCCTCTTGCCCGTCACGAAGCCGTCGGCGCTTTATCGAACGTTCACGAAATCCCTATTGCAAGCTCTCTCCGAGCCCTAGCCCGACGACTGCGTATCGGTCACGGCAAGCGCGTGCCGAAACCATCGGCACTTTCTAGAACGATCTCGGAATCGTTATTGCGACCCCAATCCGTAAAGCTCTCTCCGAGCCCCTCGATACTGACAGCGTAGCGGTCACAGCAATTTTCGAGCCCCAAAACAATCATCTCGGAGCTCTACGGGAGATGTTTCGTATCCCGGGATGTAAAAAGGAGTGCAACACGAGGACTTCCCAGGGGGTCACCCATCGAAGTACTACTCTGGCCCAAGCACGCTTAACTTCGGTGTGTTGATGGGATCCGGTGATTTAGTGCTGGCTTTATCGCACCCGTTTCGCGAGCTTCGTCCCTCGCCTATGTGCACGTCGCGGTCGGCGCATCAACGTCCGGAGCCTCTTGCCCGTCACAAAACCGTCGTCGCTTTCTCGAATGTTTACGAAATCCCTATTGCAAGCTCTCTCCGAGCCCTAGCCCGACGACTGCGTATTGGTCACGGCAAGCGCGTGCCGAAACCATCGGCACTTTCTAGAACGATCTCGGAATCGCTATTGCGACCCAATCCGGAAAGCTCCCTTTGAGCCCCTCGATACTGACTGCGTAGCGCTCACAGCAAATTTCCAGCCCCAAAACAATCATCTCGGAGATCTACTGGAGATGTTTCGTATCCCGGGATGCAAAAAGGAGTGCAACACGAGGACTTCCCAGGGGGTCACCCATCGTAGTACTACTCTGGCCCAAGCACGCTAAACTTCGGTGTTTTGATGAGATCCGGTGATTTAGTGCTGCCATTATCGCACCCGTTTCGTGAGCTTCGTCCCTCGCCAATGTGCACGTCGCGGTCGGCGCATCAACGTCCGGAGCCTCTTGCCCGTCACGAAACCGTCGGCGCTTTCTCGAACGTTCACGAAATCCCTATTGCAAGCTCTCTCCGAGCCCTAGCCTGACGACTGCGTATCGATCACGGCAAGCGCGTGCCGAAACCATCGGCACTTTCTAGAACGATCTCGGAATCGCTATTGCGACACCAATCCAGAAAGCTCTCTTTGAGCCCCTCGATACTGACTGCGTAGCGGTCAAAGCAAATTTCCAGCCCCAAAACAAACGTCTCAGAGCTTTACGGGAGATGTTTCGTATCCCGGGATGCAAAAAGGAGTACAACACGAGGACTTCCCAAGGGGTCACCCATCGTAGTACTACTCTGGCCCAAGCACGCTTAACTTCCGTGTTTTGATGGGATCCGGTGATTTAGTGCTGCCATTATTGTTGAATCTCGTATTTTGATGATGAAACTACTTAATATATGTTTATGATTTAATATGCGTTTTGAGTGACGCAGGTTGCTTCGATCAGGATGAGACAATTAAAGCAGGAACATCATGTTGTGCCGGAAGAACATGTCAGAAGATTGGACGTCGGGCCGGTGGATCGGTCGACGTATCGACAGAAGGCTTCGGGCTGTGGACTCGGGCATCGGGCCAAGAAGAGTGGGTATTGTGCCAAGGATATCGGAGTTGCGGAGTCAACTGGCCGATTGGGCAATAGGCTGCTGGAAAGGACGATGCGCCGAAGAATCGGACGAAGCGTCGAGGGACCAATGACATGCCGGACAACTTGATTAATTGCTTAGGATTAATTGTCTCGATCGAAGTTTTTGTTTTTGTGTGTGCAAGATTAACTACGATGAAAGAAAGACAAGCAGCAGGAGTTGCGCTGGAGTCAAGTTCATGATCACATTGGGAGTTCGAGAGTTCGACGGAAGTTCGGACGGTCGTCGGAGGTTCTGCGAGAACAGATCCGAGAAGTCCAGAAGCTTGCCAAGCGAAGCTCGTCGGAACTTGCCAAATGGATCGTCGCAAAGTCCAGGAGTTTGCCGGATGTCCGCAGGAGCATCACCGAGGGTTCATCGGATGATCGACGGAAGTTCGCCGGAAACTCACCGGAAGGAGCGATTGACGCACCGAAGCAAAGCTGCATAAGTTGTCTTAGATTTAATCGTAGTTAGCACATTGATTAAGTTGGAAAATGGGAGGTGATCCCATTGGCTTAATCTTGGGGCAATTGGGCCCCTGAAAGATTGAAATTGGGCCGAATGGAATGAACCATTCGGACCCTGATTGCACCAGGAGGTGCAACCGCCCAGGCCAGGAGGTGGCACCGCCTGGGCTAGGCTTCCAAGTGAGACTGGGTGGTGCAACCTCTCCAGCCGGGAGGTGGTACCGCCTGAGCTCAGTCTTCGAGCAAGACTGGGCGGTGCAACCTCCCTGGCAGAGAGGTGGCACCGCCTGAGCTCAGTCTTCGAGCAAGACTGGGCGGTGCAACCTCCCTGGCAGAGAGGTGGCACCGCCTGAGCTCAGTCTTCGAGCAAGACTGGGCGGTGCAACCTCCCTGGCAGAGAGGTGGCACCGCCTGAGCTCGGTCTTCGAGCTCTGCCAGGCGGTGCAACCTCTCCAGTCAAGAGGTGCAACCGCCTGATCCCAGAATTCCGGGATTTGATTGTTTTGAGCTCCAAATTTGAATTGGGTTGGGGCCTATAAATTCCCAACCCATTCAGCACTGAAAATATATAGACCTAAGCCGAAATCTTGATCTTTTCAGTGATTCTTAGAGCTCAAAACTGCTAGTTTTCCTCCTCCTTCTGTTCTTCAAGTTTGTGTTGTAAAGTGAGGAGAGAAAACATCTGTAAGGGTTGTCTCCTGAGCCCGTCAAAAGGAGTGAATCTGTAAGAGGGTAGTTGGCCTTCGCCTATTGAAGGAAGGCTCCTAGTTGACGTCGGCGACCTCGTCGGTGGAGGAAGCCAAAAGTGGAGTAGGTCAAGGCTGACCGAACCACTCTAAATCTCTGGTTTGCGTTTATTTTTGAGCACTTTATCATTACTGCAAACCTCCTTCATTACTACTGCTCTCTGCGCTTTCACGAACAAGTTCTAAGTGCTGTTCTTCCGAATCTGCATTCAGACGTAAATTCGTATTTTCGTACATTATAGTTTACGTTTACGTTTGATTCTGCAGAACTGTCTTCCGTGCTTTTACGAACGAGTTTCTTTGCAGTTTACACTTACATTTTGATCCTAGTGATAACTGCAAACTGTCCTCTGTAATTTTACGAACGAGTTTCAACATTTAGACGTAAAACTGCATTTAGACGTAAATCGGCTTTCCTCGCACAATCATCAGATCTCAGTTCACGTTTATGTCTTGATTTCAATAGCATACTGCCTTCTGCGAGTATACAAACGAGTTTCAAAGTTCAGACGCAAATCTGCGTTTAAGACGTAAATCTGCGTTTAGACGTAAATCTGCGTATAGACGTAAATCTGCGTTTAGACGTAAATCTATTTTTTGCAGATTACTTTTTGAGCTGTACAACAGCAGCACATTGTCTTTATACTTCTGCTTAAACTGCTCCTAGACGCAAACTGTGTTTAGACGCAATCTGCGGTTTGACGCAATCTGCGCTTAGACGCAATCTGCGCTAAGACGCAAACTGCGCTAAGACGCAAACTGTGCTTAGACGCAATCTGAGTTTAGACGCAATCTGCATTTAGACGCAAACTGTGTTTAGACGCTAACTGTGTTTAAACGTAAACTGCACTTAATCATAAGTAATCTTAGAATCGGCTTTTGCATCAAATAGTCTTTATCGAACGAACGCAGCTTTTGGTTTTAATCGCTGAAAAATATCCGCTGCACTAATTCACCCCCCCCCCTCTTAGTGCTCTCGATCCTAACAATTGGTATCAGAGCGGGGTATTTCTCATTTCGGATTTACACCCGAAAACAATCGTCTCGGAGCTCTACGGGAGATGTTTCGAATCGCGGGATGCAAAAAGGAGTGCAACACGAGGACTTCCCCGGGGGTCACCCATCCTAGTACTACTCTGGCCCAAGCACGCTTAACTTCGTAGTTTTGATGGGATCCAGTGATTTAGTGCTGCCATTATCGCACCCATTTCGCGTGCTTCGTCCCTCGCCTATGTGCACGTCGCGGTCGGCGTATCAGCGTCCAGAGCCTCTTGCCCGTCACGAAACCGTCGTCGCTTTCTCGAACGTTCACGAAATCCCTATTGCAAGCTCTCTCCGAGCCCTAGCCCGGCGACTGCGTATCGGTCACGGCAAGCGCATGCCGAAACCATCGGCACTTTATAGAACGATCTCGGAATCGCTATTGCGACCCCAGTCCGGAAAGCTCTCTCCGAGCCCCTCGATACTGACTGCGTAGCGATCACAGCAAATTTCCAGCCCCAAAACAATCGTGTCGGAGCTCTAGGGGAGATGTTTCGAATCCCGGGATGTAAAAAGGAGTGCAAAAAGAGGACGTCCTAGGGGGTCACCCATCCTAGTACTACTCTGGCCCAAGCACGCTTAACTTCGGAGTTTTGATGGGTTCCGGTGATTTAGTGCTGGCATTATCGCACCCGTTTCGCGTGCTTCGTCCCTCGCCTATGTGCACGTCGCGGTCGGCGTATCAATGTCCGGGGCCTCTTGCCCGTCACGAAACCGTCGGCGCTTTCTCGAACGTTCACGAAATCCCTATTGCAAGCTCTCTCCGAGCCCTAGCCCGACGACTGCGTATCGGTCACGGCAAGCGCATGCCGAAACCATCGGCACTTTGTCGAACGATCTAGGAATCGCTATTGCGACCCCAATCCGGAAAGCTCTCTACGAGCCCCTCGATACTGACTGCGTAGCGGTCACAGCAAATTTCCAGCCCCAAAACAATCGTCTCGGTGCTCTACGGGAGATGTTTCGTATCCCGGGATGCAAAAAGGAGTGCAACACGAGGACTTCCCAAGGGGTCACCCGTCGTAGTAGTACTCTGGCCCAAGCACGCTTAACTTCGGTGTTTTGATGGGATCCGGTGATTTAGTGCTACCATTATCGCACCCGTTTCGCGAGCTTCGTCCCTCGCCTATGTGCACGTCGCGGTCGGCGCATCAACGTCCGGAGCCTCTTGCCCGTCATGAAACCGTCGGCGCTTTCTTGAACTTTCAAGAAATCCCTATTGCAAGCTCTCTCCGAGCCCTAGCCCGACGACTGCGTATCGGTCACGGCAAGCGCGTGCCGAAACCATCGGCACTTTCTAGAACGAACTCGAAATCGCTATTGCGACCCCAATCCGGAAAGCTCTCTCCGAGCCCCTCGATACTGACTGCGTAGCGGTCACAGCAAATTTCCAGCCCCAAAACAATCGTCTCGGAGCTCTACGGGAGATGTTTCGAATCGCGAGATGCAAAAAGGAGTGCAACACGAGGACTTCCCCGGGGGTCACCCATCCTAGTACTACTCTGGCCCAAGCACGCTTAACTTCGGAGTTTTGATAGGATCCAGTGATTTAGTGTTGCCATTATCGCACCCGTTTCGCGTGCTTCGTCCCTCGCCTATGTGAACGTCGCGGTCGGCGTATCAGCGTCCGGAGCCTCTTGCCCGTCACGAAACCATCGTCGCTTTCTCGAACGTTCACGAAATCCCTATTGCAAGCTCTCTCCGAGCCCTAGCCCGGCGACTGCGTATCGGTCACGGCAAGCGCGTGCCGAAACCATCGGCACTTTATAGAACGATCTCGGAATCGCTATTGCGACCCCAGTCCGGAAAGCTCTCTCCGAGCCCCTCGATACTGACTGCGTAGCGATCACAGCAAATTTCCAGCCCCAAAACAATAGTCTCGGAGCTCTCGGGGAGATGTTTCGAATCCCGGGATGCAAAAAGGAGTGCAACACGAGGACTTCCCAGGGGGTCACCCATCCTAGTACTACTCTGGCCCAAGCACGCTTAACTTCGGAGTTTTGATGGGTTCCGGTGATTTAGTGCTGGTATTATCGCACCCGTTTCGCGTGCTTCGTCCCTCGCCTATGTGCACGTCGCGGTCGACGTATCAACGTCCGGGGCCTCTTGCCCGTCACGAAACCGTCGGCGCTTTCTCGAACGTTCACGAAATCCCTATTGCAAGCTCTCTCCGAGCCCTAGCCCGACGACTGCGTATCGGTCACAGCAAGCGCGTGCCGAAACCATCGGCACTTTCTAGAACGATCTAGGAATCGCTATTGAGACCCCAATCCGGAAAGCTCTCTACGAGCCCCTCGATACTGACTGCGTAGCGGTCACAGCAAATTTCCAGCCCCAAAACAATCGTCTCGGTGCTCTACGGGAGATGTTTCGTATCCCGGGAAGCAAAAAGGAGTGCAACACGAGGACTTCCCAAGGGGTCACCCATCGTAGTAGTACTCTGGCCCAAGCACGCTTAACTTCGGTGTTTTGATGGGATCCGGTGATTTAGTGCTGGCATTATCGCACTCGTTTCGCATGCTTCGTCCCTCACCTATGTGCACGTCGCGGTCGGCGTATCAACGTCCGGAGCCTCTTGCCCATCACGAAACCGTCGGCGCTTTCTCGAACGTTCACGAAATCCCTATTGCAAGCTCTCTCCGAGCCCTAGCCCGACGACTGCGTATCGGTCACGGCAAGCTCGTGCCGAAACCATCGGCACTTTCTCGAACGATCTAGGAATCGCTATTGCGACCCCAATCCGGAAAGCTCTCTCCGAGCCCCTCGATACTGACTGCGTAGCGGTCACATCAAATTTCCAGCCCCAAAACAATCGTCTCGGAGCTCTACGGGAGATGTTTCGTATCCCGGGATGCAAAAAGGAGTGCAACACGAGGACTTCCCAAGGGGTCACCCATCGTAGTACTACTCTGGCCCAAGCACGCTTAACTTCGGTGTTTTGATGGGATCCGGTGATTTAGTGCAGCCATTATCGCACCCGTTTCACGAGCTTCGTCCCTCGCCTATGTGCACGTCGCGGTCGGCGCATCAACGTCCGGAGCCTCTTGCCCGTCACGAAACCGTCGCCGCTTTCTCGAACGTTCACGAAATCCCTATAGCAAGCTCTCTCCGAGCCCTAGCCCGACGACTGCGTATCGGTCACGGCAAGCGCGTGCCGAAACCATCGGCACTTTCTAGAACGATCTCGGAATCGCTATTGCGACCCTAATCCGGAAAGCTCTCTCCGAGCCCCTCGATACTGACTGCGTAGCGGTCACAGCAAATTTCCAGTCCTAAAACAATCGTCTCGGAGCTCTACGGGAGATGTTTCGTAACCCGGGATGAAAAAGTAGTGCAACACGAGGACTTCCCAGGGGGTCACCCATCGTAGTACTACTCTGGCCCAAGCACGCTTAACTTCGGAGTTTTGATGGGATCCGGTGATTTAGTGCTGGCATTATCGCACCCGTTTCGCGTGCTTCGTCCCTCGCCTATGTGCACGTCGCGGTCGGCGTATCAACGCCCGGAGCCTCTTGCCCGTCACGAAACCGTCGGTGCTTTCTCGAACGTTCACGAAATCACTATTGCAAGCTCTCTCCGAGCCCTAGCCCGACGACTGCGTATCGGTCACGGCAAGCGCGTGTCGAAACCATCGGCACTTTCTAGAACGAACTCGGAATCGCTATTGCGACCCCAATCCGGAAAGCTCTCTCCGAGCCCCTCGATACTGAATGCGTAGCGGTCACAGCAAATTTCCAGCCCTAAAACAATCGTCTCGGAGCTCTACGGGAGATGTTTCGTAACCCGGGATGCAAAAAGTAGTGCAACACGAGGACTTCCCAGGGGGTCAACCATCGTAGTACTACTCTGGCCCAAGCACGCTTAACTTCGGAGTTTTGATGGGATCCGGTGATTTAGTGCTGGCATTATCGCACCCGTTTCGCGTGCTTCGTCCCTCGCCTATGTGCACGTCGCAGTCGGCGTATCAACGTCCGGAGCCTCTTGTCCGTCACGAAACCGTCGGCGCTTTCTCGAACGTTCACGAAATCCCTATTGCAAGCTCTCTCCGAGCCCTAGCCCGACGACTGCGTATCGGTCACGGCAAGCTCGTGCCGAAACCATCGGCACTTTCTCGAACGATCTAGGAATCGCTATTGCGACCCCAATCCGGAAAGCTCTCTCCGAGCCCCTCGATACTGACTGCGTAGCGGTCACAGCAAATTTCCAGCCCCAAAACAATCGCCTCGGAGCTCTACGGGAGATGTTTCAAATCGCGGGATGCAAAAAGGAGTGCAACATGAGGACTTCCCCGGGGGTCACCCATCCTAGTACTACTCTGGCCCAAGCACGCTTAACTTCGGAGTTTTGATAGGATCCAGTGATTTAGTGCTGCCATTATCGCACCCGTTTCGTGTGCTTCGTCCCTCGCCTATGTGCACGTCGCGGTCGGCGTATCAGCGTCCGGAGCCTCTTGCCCGTCACGAAACCGTCGTCGCTTTCTCGAACGTTCACGAAATCCCTATTGCAAGCTCTCTCCGAGCCCTAGCCCGGCGACTACGTATCGGTCACGGCAAGCGCGTGCCGAAACCATCGGCACTTTATAGAACGATCTCGGAATCGCTATTGCGACCCCAGTCCGGAAAGCTCTCTCCGAGCCCCTCGATACTGACTGCGTAGCGATCACAGCAAATTTCCAGCCCTAAAACAATCGTCTCGGATCTCTAGGGGAGATGTTTCGAATCCCGGGATGCAAAAAGGAGTGCAACACGAGGACTTCCCAGGGGGTCACCCATCCTAGTACTACTCTGGCCCAAGCACGCTTAACTTCGGAGTTTTGATGGGTTCCGGTGATTTAGTGCTGGCATTATGGTAGAACCCTTGCAGATTCTAAACTTGGGGTTGATCTCTTTAGGGGATCGGCCTCCTTGGAACTCTATAGGGGTTCCTCCCTCCAAGTTACTGCTCAAAGGCTGCAGAAAAGATTCATCTATTGCCTGAGAAAAGAGGAGGAATACATGGCTATTTATAGGGCTTCTAAACCCGAACTCCTAATAGGACTCCTACTTAAGACTCTTACTTCTAACCAACTCCTAATAGGACTCCTACTCAAGACTCCTATTCCCTTACAACTCCTAATTCTTCTCTAAAAAAAAACCTCCTACATGAATGTCCCTCTCAATTAGGACTCTCCTAACTAGAGTCCTAATAGAATGTCCCTCTCAATTAGGACTCTCCTAGCTAGAGTCCTAACAGAATGTCCCTCTCAATTAGGACTCTCCTAGCTAAAGTCCTAACAGTTTTACATGAATGTCCCTCTCAATTAGGACTCTCCTAGCTAGAGTCCTAACATTTTTACATGAATGTCCCTCTCAATTAGGACTCTCCAAGCTAGAGTCCTAACAGACCCGCCCTCTTCAAATCAGCCTTGTCCTCGAGGCTGATGATTCATGAATTCTGGGAATTTGATCTTCAAGTCGTCATAGTTCTCCCAAGTGGCATCTTCTTTTGGTAGGTTCGCCCACTGTATTAGCACTTCATTAGTGGGTCGTCGTCGTCGAGTCACGATCCGTCGATCAATAATGGCACTTGGCTGGGTCTGGAGTTCTCTTTGGGTAGTCATATTTGGTGGGTGGCTTTGGGCTGTCTCCAAGCACCTGTTTAAAACTTCCGGTTGGCTGTTGGTTTGTGGGTGATATGTCGTACTCCTTTTCAATTTAGTACCCTGTATATAGAATAACTTTGTCCAAAATCTGCTATTGAAGATGCAAGTAGAATTTGTCACAAGCACAATGCGTCCCTTATAGTGTAATTCTTTTGAGTCCCAATTGTAATGAGCCATGGGGCTTGGTGCTTCCTCCAATTTTTTTATAATCTTACTAGTATCTGAATCTTCTTGCCATTCCATCTTAATATCCTCAAGGAAGTCGCTGGTCGGAAGTGAAACGGTCGAAACTTCAACTTGCTCGGGTAGCTGCGAAAGCCCATCTGCAAGAACATTCTCTTTCCCCTTTTTGTAAGTTATTTCAAAATCAAATCCAAGAAGTTTTGTTACCCATTTTTGCTGCTCGGGGGAAGATATCTTCTGTTCCAAGAGATATTTTAGGCTTTTATGGTCGGTCTTGATTTGAAAGTATCACCTGATCAAGTACAATCTCCACCTCGTTGCTGCACGCACAATGGCGAGCATCTCCTTATCATATGTTGACATATTTTGATCGGAGGGAGATAATGCCTTGCTAGTGTATGCGAGTGGTCGACCATCTTGCATGAGAATGGCTCCAATTCTGACTCCAGATGTGTCGGCCTCAATAATGAAGGGTCGGTTGAAATCTGGTAGTGTTAGCACCGGCGTCGTCGTCATGGCTGCCTTAAGTTTGTCGAAGGCAGTGGAGGCTCTGTCCAACCATTGGAAGACATTTTTTTCTAGTAAGGAAGTAAGTGGTGCACTGATCTTTCCATAGTTTTTCACGAACTTGCGGTAGTAGCCTGTTAAACCCAGAAAGCCATGTAGCAATTTTATGTTTCTCGAGGTCGGCTAGTTTTGCATTGCTCCAATTTTGAAGGGGTCCACTGCCACACCTTCCTCTGATATGATATGCCCAAGATATTCCACCTTTTGTTGCAGAAAGCAAAAATTCGTGGTTGTTGTGTGTTCAAAAGGTGGTTTTCCGTATGTCTTCTTCGCATGCTCGTATTTGATGATACCCGGATCAAAGGTCCAGCTTTGTAAAGATTTGTGCTCCCTTTCATCTAGCAATTCATCTACTATTGGAATAAAGTATTTGTCCTTGATGATTATGCCATTGAGAGCTCGGTAATCAACACATATTCGCCTTGTTCCGTCCTTCTTGCGTACAAGTAGCACCGGCGAAGAGTAGAGGTTGCAACTTGGCCGAATAACTCCTGTTTCGAGCATCTCTTTTATAATCCTTTCTATTTCATCCTTCTGGAGATGTGGATACTGATATGGCTGAGCATTTGCTGAAGATTTGCCTGGAAGAATCATTATACAATGATCATGCCGACAGGTAAGAGGTAGGTTGCGCGGTTCGTCAAATATATTTGAAAATTCAGTAAGCAAAGGAAGTAGATTTGGATCTTCAAATTCTGTTGGCTCTCCCTTAGTTTGCTGCTCAAGTTTTACCAAAAAGCCGCTGCATGCTTTATTATGCAAAACATTCTCCATTTGTTGTGTGCAAATCGTTGTTATGTCGCCCCCACGTTTCCCGTGCAATGTCACCTATTTCTCCTTACTGTAAAATTTCATAATTAGTTTCATAAAATTCCAAGAAATATCACCTAATGTCGTCAACCATTTAATTCTGAGCATGGCCTCATGATTGTTAAGAGGGAGAAGGAAGAAATCTGCAATTATCTCTTGGTCCTGCAGCAATAGTTTCTCCTGCAAGCGCCTATGATCACAATTCAAAATCCGTCCGTCGATGACCTTAACATCAAACCTGCAGCGATTCTCGATAGGTAATGATATCCGAACAGCAAGCTTACTATTTAGGAAGTTAGTAGTACTGCCCGTGTCGATGAGAACAGTGATTGGTTGTTGTTTGAGAAGGCCTCCAATTTTCATCGTTTGCGGGTTTGAGTAGCTAGCTAGTGTATGTACCGTAACTTCGGTCGGTTGTGGCTCTTCTTCTGCATCTTCTTCTTCATGTTCAAAGCTCTCTTTTGGATGTTCAATGACCTCTTCTTCTATCGGTTCAATCATAAGAAGTCCTCCTTTACTACAGCGATGCTCACGGCTCCACGGCTCGTCACAATGCTAACATAACCCCTTCGCATATCGCTCCCGAAGCTCTTCTCCTGTTAACCTCTTTGGTGCAGGGACTTGGTCGATAGTAGGGGGGGCTGAGGGCTTCAATATTACTGGTTGACGAGTGACCCTAGTCCTTCGAGCTTCATGGTTCAATTGCTCCTCTTGATGTCGTGCGAAAGAAATGGCTGCCATAAGCGTGTATGGTTGTCGCGCTTTAACTTCTCCTCGGATCTCCGGCTTCAAGCCCTCAATGAAGGTCCTCAATAGCTGTTTTTGAGACCAATCATGATTTTGATTAGATAACCTTTCAAACCTGGTTTGGTACTCCTGAATGGTGGAGGTTTGTCGGATCTTTGCTAGTTGTTCGTCAATATTCTCGTAATCGGTTGGTCTGAAGCGAATCAGTAGTTCTTCTTTGAATTGTCGTCATGAAAGGACTCCATAAGTATGTTCAAACCAGTCAAACCACTGTATAGCATCCCCTTCAAGATGTATAGCTGCAATTTTCACCATAGATGCATCCGTAGTTTTATGGTACCGAAAATATCGCTCCGCGCGCGAGATCCAACCAATTGGGTCTCCTTCTTCCCATCTAGGGAATTCCACTCTCATGCATGAATAGTTGGGGTTGGTCATAGAGCTTCCCCTCTCTTGGAAGTCATATATTTGGGCTTGGTGTGATTGGGCAAAGCTCTCTCCTTGATGTGATTTCTTCGGGCTTAGTGGTCGGCCCAATCTGAGTTCGGTAAAGAGCATCCGAATCTTATCCTCCATTCGTGCCTCCAAGGCTTCGAATTTAGCATTGATTGCCTCCTTAGATACCATAGTATATATCTTCAAATCTGTGATGTTAAGATCTCTCTTTTGTTGTTGGGTTAAAGGCATGTATAGGTTGAGAGAAGTGATGGTCGAAAGGGTTGGTGGATTGGTGGATGTAGGCTGCGGTTTAGGCTTGTTTTGTTGCTGTTTTGGGTGCAGTTTGAGGGTGTGGTTTGGTAGAGTTTTAGGGCTATGGATGAAAGGTTTGGATCTATGGTAGATGGTAGCAAAGGTTTGATAGAAATCAGTGGAAGTTTGCTACAGAATTGTATTGTCTTGTAAGAGCAGAATTGTCGTCGAAGAAACAGCGGTTTCTCGACGAAATTTCCACCAAAAACTTGAGAGATTTGAGGAGGGAATTGATAGAAAAATCACAGTTTATATGATAGCAAGGATGTCCAATTTGATCAAGAAAATTTCGGCAGGAACAGCAAGAAAATTGATGCAAGTTGCGATAGCAGAAATCTCGTCGAAAAATTTCAGCGGTCTACGACGAAAATTTGCAGCAACCCAAAATCGTTTTTAGAGATGAATTCTTTAGTAGATCAATCTTAGATGGAAGCCAAGATGATCTATGAAGTGTATAAGAAATTTCATTCAAAAAAGATTGCAAATAGATGGGTTAAGGCAACAATATGCGGCTGAAATTTTCTGCAGCATAGATTTTCAAGTGTAGCAGATTGGACGTAAAAGATCAGTGGTTTATATTGAGAATTTTTCGACGAAACCAAATGGAAATCCACTGTTAGGAAGTTTCAAAGCAATCATAAAAATTTCGTAGAGATTTGGACAGAAAAAACATAGTATCAAGATCAAACAAATAGTGCTATGCGGCTGAAATTTTACGGTGCAGATTTTCAAGTATAGCAGATTAGACGTAAAAGATCAACGGTTTATATTGAGAATTTTTTGACAAAACCAAAGGAAAATCTGCTATTAGGAAGTGTCAAAGCTGTCATAAAAATTTCATAGAGATTTGGATAGAAAAATTATAGTAGCAAGATCAAACAATCTATGCTATGCGATTGGAATTTTGCAATGTATCTTTCGTCGTAGAGATGAAAACTTTGCGACGAAAAGTTTATGCAGCAATTTTGGAACAATTTTTTTTTTTTTGGATTTTCGAATAAGATAACTAAATTGCAGCAGCAGTAAGGTAAGAAACCAGAACCTGTTGCAATTCACGGGGAGATCAAATGATGATCTGCGGTGGTGGAGATGACGATGGAATTTGGTGACGATCTTTTAAGCAATTGTGGGAATTGCTTTGGGCGGCTGTGGAGGGCTGATGGATGGCTATGGAAGGGCAGCGAGACGCCAAGAACGCTGCTCTGATACCAGGTGTTAGAACCCTTGCAGATTCTAAACTTTGGGTTGATCTCTTTAGGGGATCGGCCTCCTTGGAACTCTATAGGGGTTCCTCCCTCCAAGTTGCGGCTCAAAGGCTGCAGAAAAGATTCATCTATTGCTTGAGAAAAGAGGAGGAATACATGGCTATTTATAGGGCTTCTAAACCCGAACTCCTAATAGGACTCCTACTTAAGACTCTTACTTCTAACCAACTCCTAATAGGACTCCTACTCAAGACTCCTATTCCCTTACAACTCCTAATAATTCTCTAAGAAAAAACCTCCTACATGAATGTCCCTCTCAATTAGGACTCTCCTAACTAGAGTCCTAACAGAATGTCCCACTCAATTAGGACTCTCCTAGCTAGAGTCCTAACAGAATGTCCCTCTCAATTAGGACTCTCCTAGCTAAAGTCCTAACAGTTTTACATGAATGTCCCTCTCAATTAGGACTCTCCTAGCTAGAGTCCTAATATTTTTACATGAATGTCCCTCTCAATTAGGACTCTCCAAGCTAGAGTCCTAACACATTATCGCACCCGTTTTGCGTGCTTCGTCCCTCGCCTATGTACACGTCGCGGTCGGCGTATCAACGTCCGGGGCCTCTTGCCCGTCACGAAACCGTCGGCGCTTTCTCGAACTTTCACGAAATCCCTATTGCAAGCTCTCTCCGAGCCCTAGCCCGACGACTACGTATCGGTCACGGCAAGCGCGTGCCGAAACCATCGGCACTTTCTCGAACGATCTAGGACTCGCTATTGCGACCCCAATCCGGAAAGCTCTCTATGAGCCCCTCGATACTGACTGCGTAGCGGTCACAGCAAATTTCCAGCCCCAAAACAATCGTCTCGGTGCTCAACGGGAGATGTTTCGTATCCCGGGAAGCAAAAAGGAGTGCCACACGAGGACTTCCCAAGGGGTCACCCATCGTAGAAGTACTCTGGCCCAAGCACGCTTAACTTCGGTGTTTTGATGGGATCTGATGATTTAGTGCTGGCATTATCGCACCCGTTTCGCGTGCTTCGTCCCTCGCCTATGTGCACGTCGCGGTCGGCGTATCAACGTCCGGAGCCTCTTGCCCGTCACGAAACCGTCGGCGCTTTCTCGAACGTTCACGAAATCCCTATTGCAAGCTCTCTCCGAGCCCTAGCCCGACGACTGCGTATCGGTCACGGCAAGCGCGTGCCGAAACCATCGGCACTTTCTAGAACGAACTCGGAATCGCTATTACGACCCCAATCCGGAAAGCTCTCTCGGAGCCCCTCGAAACTGACTGCGTAGCGGTCACAGCAAATTTCCAGCCCCAAAACAATCGTCTCGGAGCTCTACGGGAGATGTTTCGTATCCCGGGATGCAAAAAGGAGTGCAACACGAGGACTTCCCAAGGGGTCACCCATCGTAGTACTACTCTGGCCCAAGCACGCTTAACTTCGATCTTTTGATGGGATCCGGTGATTTAGTGCAGCCATTATCGCACCCGTTTCGCGAGCTTCGTCCCTCGCCTATGTGCACGTCGCGGTCGGCGCATCAACGTCCGGAGCCTCTTGCCCGTCACGAAACCGTCGGCGCTTTCTCGAACGTTCACGAAATCCCTATAGCAAGCTCTCTCCGAGCCCTAGCCCGACGACTGCGTATCGGTCACGGCAAGTGCGTGCCGAAACCATCGGCACTTTCTAGAACGATCTCGGAATCGCTATTGCGACCCTAATCCGGAAAGCTCTCTCCGAGCCCCTCGATACTGACTGCGTAGCGGTCACAACAAATTTCCAGCCCTAAAACAATCGCCTCGGAGCTCTACGAGAGATGTTTCGTAACCCGGGATGCAAAAAGTAGTGCAACACGAGGACTTCCCAGGGGGTTAACCATCGTAGTACTACTCTGGCCCAAGCACGCTTAACTTCGGAGTTTTGATGGGATCCGGTGATTTAGTGCTGGCATTATCGCACCCGTTTCGCGTGCTTCGTCCCTCGCCTATGTGCACGTCGCGGTCGGCGTATCAACGTCCGGAGCCTCTTGCCCGTCATGAAACCGTCGGTGCTTTCTCGAACGTTCACGAAATCCCTATTGCAAGCTCTCTCCGTGCCCTAGCCCGACGACTGCGTATCGGTCACGGCAAGCGCGTGCCGAAACCATCGGCACTTTCTAGAACGAACTCGGAATCGCTATTGCGACCCCAATCCGGAAAGCTCTCTCCGAGCCCCTCGATACTGACTGCGTAGCGGTCACAGCAAATTTCCAGCCCCAAAACAATCGTCTCGGAGCTCTACGGGAGATGTTTCGAATCGCGGGATGCAAAAAGGAGTGCAACACGAGGACTTCCCCGGGGGTCACCCATCCTAGTAGTACTCTGGCCCAAGCACGCTTAACTTCGGAGTTTTGATGGGATCCAGTGATTTAGTGCTGCCATTATCGCACCCGTTTCGCGTGCTTCGTCCCTCGCCTATGTGCACGTCGCGGTCGGCGTATCAGCGTCCGGAGCATCTTGCCCGTCACGAAACCGTCTTCGCTTTCTCGAACGTTCACGAAATCCCTATTGCAAGCTCTCTCCGAGCCCTAGCCCGGCGACTGCGTATCGGTCACGGCAAGCGCGTGCCGAAACCATCGGCACTTTATAGAACGATCTCGGAATCGCTATTGCGACCCCAGTCCGGAAAGCTCTCTACGAGCCCCTCGATACTGACTGCGTAGCGATCACAGCAAATTTCCAGCCCCAAAACAATCGTCTCGGAGCTCTAGGGGAGATGTTTCGAATCCCGGGATGTAAAAAGGAGTGCAACACGAGGACTTCCTAGGGGGTCACCCATCCTAGTACTACTCTGGCCCAAGCACGCTTAACTTCGGAGTTTTGATGGGTTCCGGTGATTTAGTGCTGGCATTATCGCACCCGTTTCGCGTGCTTCGTCCCTCGCCTATGTGCACGTCGCGGTCGGCGTATCAACGTCCGGGGCCTCTTGCCCGTCACGAAACCGTCGTCGCTTTCTCGAACGTTCACGAAATCCCTATTGCAAGCTCTCTCCGAGCCCTAGCCCGACGACTGCGTATTGGTCACGGCAAGCGCGTGCCGAAACCATCGGCACTTTCTCGAACGATCTAGGAATCGCTATTGCGACCCCAATCCGGAAAGCTCTCTACGAGCCCCTCGATACTGACTGCGTAGCGGTCACAGCAAATTTCCAGCCCCAAAACAATCGTCTCGGTGCTCTACGGGAGATGTTTCGTATCCCGGGATGCAAAAAGGAGTGCAACACGGGGACTTCCCAAGGGGTCACCCGTCGTAGTAGTACTCTGGCCCAAGCACGCTTAACTTCGGTGTTTTGATGGGATCCGGTGATTTAGTGCTACCATTATCGCACCCGTTTCGCGAGCTTCGTCCCTCGCCTATATGCACGTCGCGGTCGGCGCATCAACGTCCGGAGCCTCTTTCCCGTCACGAAACCGTCGGCGCTTTCTTGAACGTTCAAGAAATCCCTATTGCAAGCTCTCTCCGAGCCCTAGCCCGTCGACTGCGTATCGGTCACGGCAAGCGCGTGCCGAAACCATCGGCACTTTCTAGAACGAACTCGGAATCGCTATTGCGACCCCAATCCGGAAAGCTCTCTCCGAGCCCCTCGATACTGACTGCGTAGCGGTCACAGCAAATTTCCAGCCCGAAAACAATCGTCTCGGAGCTCTACGGGAGATGTTTCGAATCGCGGGATGCAAAAAGGAGTGCAACACGAGGACTTCCCCGGGGGTCACCCATCCTAGTACTACTCTGGCCCAAGCACGCTTAACTTCGGAGTTTTGATAGGATCCAGTGATTTAGTGCTGCCATTATCGCACCCGTTTCGCGTGCTTCGTCCCTCGCCTATGTGCACGTCGCGGTCGGCGTATCAGCGTCCGGAGCCTCTTGCCCATCACGAAACCGTCGTCGCTTTCTCGAACGTTCACGAAATCCCTATTGCAAGCTCTCTCCGAGCCCTAGCCCGGCGACTGCGTATCGGTCACGACAAGCGCGTGCCGAAACCATCGGCACTTTATAGAACGATCTCGGAATCGCTATTGTGACCCCAGTCCGGAAAGCTCTCTCCGAGCCCCTCGATACTGACTGCGTAGCGATCACAGCAAATTTCCAGCCCCAAAACAATCGTCTCGGAGCTCTAGGGGAGATGTTTCGAATCCCGGGATGCAAAAAGGAGTGCAACACGAGGACTTCCCAGGGGGTCACCCATCCTAGTACTACTCTGGCCCAAGCACGCTTAACTTCGGAGTTTTGATGGGTTCCGGTGATTTAGTGCTGGCATTATCGCACCCGTTTCGCGTGCTTCGTCCCTCGCCTATGTGCACGTCGCGGTCGGCGTATCAACGTCCGGGGCCTCTTGCCCGTCACGAAACCGTCGGGGCTTTCTCGAACGTTCACGAAATCCCTATTGCAAGCTCTCTCCGAGCCCTAGCCCGACGACTGCGTATCGGTCACGGCAAGCGCGTGCCGAAACCATCGGCACTTTCTCGAACGATCTAGGAATCGCTATTGCGACCCCAATCCGGAAAGCTCTCTACGAGCCCCTCGATACTGACTGCGTAGCTGTCACAGCAAATTTCTATCCCCAAAACAATCGTCTCGGTGCTCTACGGGAGATGTTTCGTATCCCGGGAAGCAAAAAGGAGTGCAACACGAGGACTTCCCAAGGGGTCACCCATCGTAGTAGTACTCTGGCCCAAGCACGCTTAACTTCGGTGTTTTGATGGGATCCGGTGATTTAGTGCTGCCATTATCGCACCCGTTTCGCGAGCTTCGTCCCTCGCCTATGTGCACGTCGCGGTCGGCGCATCAACGTACGGAGCCTCTTGCCCGTCACGAAACCGTCGGCGCTTTCTTGAACGTTCAAGAAATCCCTATTGCAAGCTCTCTCCGAGCCCTAGCCCAACGACTGCGTATCGGTCACGGCAAGCGCGTGCCGAAACAATCGGCACTTTCTAGAACGAATTCGGAATCGCTATTGCGACCCCAATCCGGAAAGCTCTCTCCGAGCCCCTCGATACTGACTGCGTAGCGGCCACAGCAAATTTCCAGCCCCAAAACAATCGTCTCGGAGCTCTAGGGGAGATGTTTCGAATCTCGGGATGCAAAAAGGAGTGCAACACGAGGACTTCCCAGGGGGTCACCCATCCTAGTACTACACTGGCCCAAGCACGCTTAACTTCGGAGTTTTGATGGGTTCCGGTGATTTAGTGCTGGCATTATCGCACCCGTTTCGCGTGCTTCGTCCCTCGCCTATGTGCACATCGCGGTCGGCGTATCAATGTCCGGAGCCTCTTGCCCGTCACGAAACCGTCGGCGCTTTCTCGAACGTTCACAAAATCCCTATTGCAAGCTCTCTCCGAGCCCTAGCCCGACGACTGCGTATCGGTCACGGCAAGCGCGTGCCGAAACCTTCGGCACTTTCTCGAACGATCTAGGATTCGCTATTGCGACCCCAATCCGGAAAGCTCTCTCCGAGCCCCTCGATAATGACTGCGTAGCGGTCACAGCAAATTTCCAGCCCCAAAACAATCGTCTCGGAGCTCTACGGGAGATGTTTCGAATCGCGGGATGCAAAAAGAAGTGCAACACGATGACTTCCCAAGGGGTCACCCATCCTAGTACTACTCTGGCCCAAGCACGCTTAACTTCGGAGTTTTGATGGGATCCGGTGATTTAGTGCTGCCATTATCGCACCCGTTTCGCGTGCTTCGTCCATCGCCTATGTGCACGTCGCGGTCGGCGTATCAACGTCCGGAGCCTCTTGCCCGTCACGAAACCGTCGTCGCTTTCTCGAACGTTCACGAAATCCCTATTGTTAGCTCTCTCCGAGCCCTAGCCCGACGACTGCGTATCGGTCACGGCAAGCGCGTGCCGAGACCATCGGCACTTTCTAGAACGATCTCGGAATCGCTATTGCGACCCCAATCCGGAAAGCTCTCTCCGAGCACCTTGATACTGATTGCGTAGCGGTCGCAGCAAATTTCCAGCCCCAAAACAATCGTCTCGGAGCTCTACAGGAGATGTTTCGTATCCCGGGATGCAAAAAGGAGTGCAACACGAGGACTTCCCAGGTGGTCACCCATCGTAGTACTACTCTGGCCTAAGCACGCTAAACTTCGGTGTTTTGATGGGATCCGGTGATTTAGTGCTGCCATTATCGCACCCGTTTTGCGAGCTTCGTCCCTCGCCTATGTGCACGTCGCGGTCGGGGCATCAACGTCCGGAGCCTCTTGCCCGTCACGAAACCGTCGTCGCTTTCTCGAACGTTCACGAAATCCCTATTGCAAGCTCTCTCCGAGCCCTAGCCCGACGACTGCGTATCGGTCACGGCAAGTGCGTGCCGAAACCATCGGCACTTTCTAGAACGATCTCGGAATCGCTATTGCAACCCCAATCCGGAAAGCTCTCTCCGAGCCCCTCGATATTGACTGCGTAGCGTTCAAAGCAAATTTCCTGCCCCAAAACAATCGTCTCGGAGCTCTACGGGAGATGTTTCGTATCCCGGGATGCAAAAAGGAGTGCAACACGAGGACTTCCCAGGGGGTCACCCATCGTAGTACTACTCTCGCCCAAGCACGCTAAACTTCGGTGTTTTTATGGGATCCGGTGATTTAGTGCTGCCATTATCGCGCCCGTTTCGTGAGCTTCGTCCCTCGCCTATGTGCACGTCGCGGTCGGCGCATCAACGTCCGGAGCCTCTTGCCCGTCACGAAACCGTCGGCGCTTTCTCGAACGTTCACGAAATCCCTATTGCAAGCTCTCTCCGAGCCCTAGCCCGACGACTGCGTATCGATCACGGCAAGCGCGTGCCGAAACCATCGGCACTTTCTAGAACGATCTAGGAATCGCTATTCCGACCCCAATCCAGAAAGCTCTCTTTGAGCCCTTCGATACTGACTGCGTAGCGGTTAAAGCAAATTTCCAGCCCCAAAACAAATGTCTCAGAGCTCTACGGGAGATGTTTCATATCCCGGGATGCAAAAAGGAGTACAACACAAGGACTTCCCAAGGGATCACCCATCGTAGTACTACTCTGGCCCAAGCACGCTTAACTTCGGTGTTTTGATGGGATCCGGTGATTTAGTGCTGCCATTATCGCACCCGTTTCGCGAGCTTCGTCCCTCGCCTATGTGCACGTCGCGGTCGGCGCATCAACGTCCGGAGCCTCTTGCCCGTCACGAAACCGTAAGCGCTTTCTCGAACGTTCACGAAATCCCTATTGCAAGCTCTCTCCGAGCCCTAGCCCGACGACTGCGTATCGGTCACGACAAGCACGTGCCGAAACCATCGGCACTTTCTAGAACGATCTCGGAATCGCTATTGCGACCCTAATCCGGAAAGCTCTCTCCGAGCCCATCGATACTGACTGCGTAGCGGTCATAGCAAATTTCCAGCCCCAAAACAATCGTCTCGGAGCTCTACGGGAGATGTTTCGTATCCCGGGATGCAAAAAGTAGTGCAACACGAGGACTTCCCAGGGGGTCACCCATCGTAGTACTACTCTGGCCCAAGCATGCTTAACTTCGGAGTTTTGATGGGATCCGGTGATTTATTGCTGGCATTATCGCACCCATTTCGCGTGCTTCGTCCCTCGCCTATGTGCACGTCGCGGTCGGCGTATCAACGTCCGGAGCCTCTTGCTCGTCACGAAACCGTTGGTGCTTTCTCGAATGTTCACGAAATCCCTATTGCAAGCTCTCTCCGAGCCCTAGCCCGACGACTGCGTATCGGTCATGGCAAGCACGTGCCGAAACCATCGGCACTTTCTAGAACGATCTCGGAATCGCTATTGCGACCCCAATCCGGAAAGCTCTCTCCGAGCCCCTCGATACTGACAGCGTAGCGGTCACAGCAAATTTCCAGCCCCAAAACAATCGTCTCGGAGCTCTACGGGAGATGTTTCGTATCCCGTGATGAAAAAAGGAGTGCAACACGAGGACTTCCCAGGGGGTCTGTCACGCCTCTCAAAATATCGATGATTTTTTTTAAAACAATTTTCACGGACCAATCCAGGATCCAAACTAACGTTTGAGGACACTGAAAAACATTCAATCAAATTCACATCCATAAAACCTGTGCATTTTAAAATCATATATCACATCACTCGATAATTCACATTTTTGGCAACCCAAGCCAACTTGACAAACATGAACAACATTTATAAATCCACAAGCTAAATAAATTATACAATCAGAACTCCAACCATTTACCACAAGTTCATATCATCGTAAACTAGACTTAACATTCCGAAATTCCAAATAACACAATGTTCCAGATTAAATCGCATTCTGGGACCCAGAATGCGATTACCACAAGGCTACAATGTTCCAAATAAACATTCGACTCGATTCCGAACATAAGTTTAAATCGCATTCTGCCTACGAAATTCCAAGCGAAATTCCACAATGTTCCAGATTAAATCGCATTCTGATATGATAGGACTTGTCTATCAAGTCGAGTGATAAGAGGAAGGGATTTAATCCTCTTATTGTCCAATCCCTTCCTCGTAGGTCTTATGTCCTAAGGTTTAAATCGCTCTGATACCAGAATGGAAGCGATTCAAACGAAAGAATGGAAGCGATTCAAACGAATGGAAGCGATTTAAACATATGAATGGACACAAAAAAAAGTTTAAATCTTAAAACTAGGAACTCAGAACTTAGAACTAGGAACTTTAAAAGCTTACAAGATTGGGCTCAAGTAAGACTCTGGTTGTCTACCGATGCCTTGCAAGAGCATGAGCGAGGGTTTATATAGAAAGGAAGGATAGAGCCGGGTGCTCATTGGGCCCCATCGCACTTATATCCGTTCCCTTTTATATTCCTTCGTCCAGCTGTTGCCAGCTTTCGAGCGGCTCCCCGAGGCTCAGCTCGTTCTTACTTAGTTACTAAGAAAAGTAAGTACATCCAACTGTTGCCAGCTGGTAGACACTACGAGCGGCTCCCCGAGGCTCAGCTCTTTCTTACTTAGACACTAAGGAAAGTAAATACATCCAGCTGTTGCCAGCTGGTGGACACTACAAGTGGTTCTTGTCTTTATTTGGCGGCGAAGAGAAAGTGGATTCCTTCAGCTGATTGTAGGGGTCCGCCATTCCCTAAAGGCTGAAGCTGGTCGTTCTTTGTGAGACGTCTTTTACCAGAGATAGGGCCTCCTCCAGTTGTCGTTGTTGTTGAAGAACGACTGGTAACCAGTCTCTGTACCAGTTGTCTTTTCCACCGCTCCTCTGATATTCTTTAGTCTTGATTAAGTGGATGTCGAAGAATTGTTGCAATGCCTCCAGTGCTTGTCTGGAGGCTTCCTTTTGAATTGCTCCGAGCCTCCTTTCAGATAATCCCATTTTGCTGAAAGAGAGTCCTCCACGTGTTCCGGATGTGAGTCTATCCATCTCTTGTTGGTATTGTAGGAGGAGGTCACTTGATTCATTAGTTGATTCAAATGAGTAACAGCCTTGGGTTTGGGTTTGGCTTGAACTTCCTGTGTCGCTTCTAGAAGTAGGCAGAGTGATTCGTTTGGCCATCCTGCAATCAAAATATTTATTAGTCGAGATAAGGAGTCAGCTAGAACGTTACTTTCTCCTTCAATGTGCTCGAATTTGATTTCAACGCCGCTTCCTGTTATGTAGTCTACGAAGGCCATCCACCTCACCCTAGATGGTTTGTTCTGAGAGGATTTGTTGAAGAAGCTTATGATTGCCTGGCAGTCAGTTCTTATGATAATTTCCTTTTTATCCAGGAAGTAAATTTTTAATGCTTCAAGGGTCTTCATAACCGCATGCATTTCGGCATCTATGGTGGACTTGATTGGGTTGTACCTTCCACTGGCGTATGCGCATATTTTTTCTGTATTTCTGGGGTCGTATTTCTGTTTCTTCCATTTGCAAATTCCTCCCCATCCTTCCATACATCCATCTGTTTCCAGGATTATGAAACATTCTTCAGGGGGTACTTCCAGGTCAGGAAGGTTCTGCACCAAGCTTTTGATCTTTCTGACTAGCTTCCAGTCCTGCTCATTCATTCTTTTCTCACCAGTTGGGCTCGTCTTTGAATACAGTGGGCCTAGAAGCTTGCCTAGGTTGGGTATATAGCTTCTTGCATAATTCAGAATTCCCAACCATGATCTAAGACCCTTCTTTGTCATGAGGTCCTTTTCTTGATACTCAGCAATCCTTTTGATGATATGGGGTTGTAGCTTGATTTTTGAATTCCCTAGGACTGCTCCAAGAAACTCGATTTCTCTTACTGCAATTTTCATTTTTGTTGGGCTTAGAATAAGACCGTTTTCTTGACATATTTCCAACATTTTGGTGAGATGTTGCCCATGCTCCTTCTCATTTTCTGAGAACACAAGTATATCATCTATGTATACAGCAATAAATTGTTCCGTACCTCTGAAACAGTTGTACATTTTTCTTTGGAATATAGCAGGGGCATTCTTAAGACCAAATGGCATTGCAAGCCATTCATATAATCCTTCAGGGACCCAGAATGCGGTCCATTCGATTGAATCTGGGTGCATTGCGACTTGATGGAAACCAGATTTTAAGTCAAATTTTGAATAAATTTTGCTGTTACTAACCTTCTTGAGTATTGTATTGATACCGGGAAGGCTGTATTGGTCCTTTTCGGTGATGTCGTTAAGTCTCTTGTAGTTGAAGACCATCCTTTCCTTCCCCTTTTTTTCTGTTCCTGTTATAGGGTCCACTGTAGTTCCTGAGTTGACAATTATAGCCGTAGTTCTGTGCTTGCTTTTACTTGGTCTAATGATCCCGATTTCTAGTAGCGCTTTCACATGTTTGGAAAAAGCTTCTTTTGCTTGTGGTGTCAGATGTCTAAGAGGCTTATCTTCTACCACGAAGTCTTGATTCTTAATTTCCAGCTTGCATGTTATTTTGTTCTTTTTCCAGTATTTGAGGGGATCTTCTCCAATATAACCTTGGGCCTTTAATTGATCCAATAAGCTTCCAAACTTGGCCTTTATGCTTTCATTACTTTGTTGAGTTTCTGCTGAATATAGTACTGATTCCTGGATCTGGATATAATCATCTTCTTCCAGATCTAGCTCCTCTATTGCTGCGGTTGTTGAGATGTAAGGCAGAGTGTTAATAGTTGTCAAGTTTTTATAGAATGTGACAGTGTTACCTTCAATCCTTACTCCTCCCTGCATTGCCCTTATGAAATTACAGCCTATTATCATTTGAATGTCATCCCCGAGCTTCATTGGAAATACATAAGTGTATGGTATCCTGAAGCTGTTATTTCCAATAGTCATCCTTCCTCCCCTTAACTTCAAGTTTGCTGTTGTTTTAGAGGTAATCCCACTGAAGTGCACTACATAGGGATTCTCCTCTATTGCAGCTTTTGGTACAGCCTTTTCGTCTATACAGCAAGTTGTAGCTCCTGTATCCAGTATAGCGTTAATTTCAAAGGGGGGAATATTTCGGATTTCCATGTGTACCTTTAAGTTGAAGAGCATGTTCTTAGATTTCCTTGATCCTCCAGTCTCTTTTGTCTCCATAGAAAGAATTTTTTGAGTTTCTTCCTCTAAAAGAACAAGAGCCTCTTCATCTTCTTCACTTTCTTCAATTTTTACTTTTCCGAGCCTTTGTATTTCTCTTAGGAGGTCTGCCTTTTCTAGTCTCAACCTGTCTACTTCCAAGATTTCTTTTTCCAATTTACTGTATTTTTCTTTTAGTTCTGATAGCTCATTTCTGAGGTTGAGATTTTCTTGTGCTATGGCTATGGATTGAGCATGAGCTTCTTCTAATTCCTTGGCCTTTTGTTGCTCGAATTCCACGGTCATTTTGAGCCTCCGTATTTCTGCTTCACAATGATTAATAAAATCTTGTTGTGTTTGAAGCAAGTTTCTGGGTTCATACCTTGGAGGTTCTTCCATCATGACAGGTGTTCTTTTGTCAAAGTAGTATATACTGCACATTCCGCAAGAGGTGATTTTGCATAGGGGGCAATGCCTCCTATGTCTCCTTTGTGATTTTCTTTTACAGCATTTGCATTCTTCTAATACTGATGGTAGCTCTGTGTTGATTTCCCATATATGCCTGCATTCCGCTTGTTCTTGGGAGACTCGTATCCTTGCCCTGTATCCTGTCTCAGGACCTATCCACCAAGTTCTACTATCTTCTACTAGAGCAAAAACTTTATGGGTGAAGGAGTGAATACCGTGTTGTAGGTCTTCTATATCTTCTCCTTCAGATATTGAGTAGATAGCATCGCTTTGGTTTTCTCCTTCCTGGACAGATAGTATTTCATATTCTTCAGGGATATCTAATTGTTCAAATATAGCTACCCTTTTAATATTTTTTTTGTCATTAGGACATTCTCTTGCAAAGTGTCCCTCTTCTCCGCAGAGATAGCATTTGCATTTTTTATTTCTTATCAAATGCTTTCTCTTTTCGATTCTTGCATGAGATGAGTGGGGTTTGCCTTTGTATGTCGTAGATCTTCTTACCCCGTATTTCCTCTCAGGTTTACTGTAATATCCTGGGATAGGAATTTCACTGCAAAAGGATAAATCCTTTAATGCTCTTTTAAATGCAGCATCCTTGCATTCTAATTCCAAGTATTTATAGGAGAAAAGGATCCTTGGGATTACTCCTATAGTATTTCCTCTGTATTTTGCTTCGAATGCAGCTTTAATTCTTTTTCCCAATTCTCCTGGCATTTTGGACCATAGTTTTTCTGATAATTCAGGTCCTAAAAACATCCTTCCGGTTTTGGATGCTAACCTCATATAGTCATTTAGAAATTGAATAATATGCTTGAGGTTAGTACAGGATAACCTTTCAAGATCTCTGTAGGCCTCTTCCTGTGCTGTAGTTGATCCTTGAAATGGGTCTTCCAGTATAAAGATGGTCCTTAGTTGCGAGAGGATGTTTTGTGTTCCTCCTGTTCCATCTGCATTGGCAAGAAGCAGTTGGTATTCATCTGGGTAGGCCATTCGCCATTGAATCCACGCCAGTTTTTCTGCTTCTCCAAGTAAATTTTCAATAAACTCCATTTTTGCCAATGGGTCAGTAAATCCTTGTAAAGACACTAGATTTTTTGTTATTGATTCCCACCTCATAAATACCTCATCAAACATCCCTAATTGAGATGGAATGATAAATATTGCCCCCTGTTGTTGAAATGCTGAGGGAAGGTTCCAGGCTTCAGAAAAGCTTTTGGCTTTGAACCTGGGTCTTCTCGAGCTTCCCTCATATTCAGGCTGCTGTCTTGTGGACTCAATATTTACTGCTGGGGGGTAGTTTACTGGCCCCATTGTTGAGTCTTCGGGTGGCCTGTAATTTGAGATGGCAGATGATGAGTATACCTGATGTGATAATTTTGCCAGTTGCGGGTATTCCATGACTAGATCTTCTTCTAGTCCTGCCGCAATTAATTCCTTCTGAAGTTTCTGGGGATACGGCATTTCTACGTCCTCGTTTGAAGTGTAGATCTTCTGGAAGTAGTTGTTCAGATTTTCTTGTAATTCTTCCGCATCATTTTCACTTTCGTCGGATAGCTGAATGTTGACAGCTATTATGTGGCTTCTTATTTCCTCTTCATCACTGAAAGTTTCATCATCAGCGTTGTTGTAGCTAATTCTGTTTGATGTTGAGGCCGCCTTGTAATTTTCAAAACTGATGGAGATCCTTCCATCAATGAGATTCCTGCTCCTGAGTTCAGCAGGTTGCATGGGGATTGACACCTGAGTAGGTCTTATTGTCCAATCCCTTCCTCTTATGTCTGCTGTGGAATTATTTGGCGGAAGGGATTGGACAATTCCAAGCGATTGGACAATTCCAAATTGTCCAATTCCAAGGGATTGGACAATCCCTTCCTCTTATTTGGAATTGGACAATTCCAAGGATTATCTGAAATTTAAATTCCTTGGAATTGTCCAATCGATTTAAATCGTTTGGAATTGTCCAAGCGATTTAAATTCCAAGGAATTGGACAATCCCTTCCTCTTATTTGGAATCGAGTCGAGTGTTAGAGGGAAGCGATTCAAACGTGGAATTGTCCAATCGAGTCGATTAAATCGCTTGGAATTTCGTTTAATACAAGGCTTCCATTATGTCCGCCAAATAATTCCAAAGAACTAGCCCACAATATCTCTGTCATATATGATAGGACTTGTCTATCGAGTCGAGTAAACCTTAGAAATTTCAAACTCTTACTCAAAGAAAACCAAAATCTTGAAAAAAGGATTAAAGACCTTGAATCATCAGTAAAAATCCTTTCTTCACTACTCATTGAAAACAAACCGTTAACCAAAACTGAGATACGGAAATTAGTACTTGAAATATCTAAGCAGCCAAAAATAATAGAAGAAGAAGCTTTAAGGTTATCCAAAAACCTGGACCAGAAGATCCAAAGGATTGAAATCCTGCTTTCAAAAATCGAAAAGCAAATCTTTGGATGAGCCATATATCCTCACGAAGTACCGAGTCATATAAAGAAGCACTAAAAGCTACTGAATCTATTGAACCCCCATCACTTGGTTTCCTTAAATCAAGTGACTTCCAAGGAGCTATCAGTCACCAGGTAGCAGTTATCAAACAACATAACGTACAAATCCAGCTTCTGGTACAAATTGCTGAGGACATTAGAGGAATAAGAGCAGAATTACAGACACTAAAGGAACTACAGCAATCTAAGGCTGTGCAATCCCAGGTGGTTCCTGACGAACTAATCACCAAACTTACAAATCTCAGCCTAGGACCTTCAGAAAGGCCTAAGGAAACTAAAGGAAAAATTCTGGTATTCAAAGATCCCATAAAAATCTTCCGAGAAGCAAAAGGATGACTTCCAGAACTCAAACCCAGGAAGCATCTACATCCGCTCCTCTTGTAGAAGACCAAATCCGGAGCTACAGAAGAAATCAGAGGAGGATATTCAACGCCAGAAGGCGACTGGGACAGCTTATTTTCAGAAATTCAGACACAAATACACAAATTCTGGAACAACAAATAGACCCCCAGGCACAACTACAGCTATCCATGCGAGAAAGAGCTGCAATAGCACCTGCTGAGGTGTTATACCACTCAAGAAGAGATGACGTACACCATCGGGTCTACACACACAGATCAGAGGAAGCCATGCTGGTCACAAACAACCAAGAGGACAGAGCATTTATCCAAGAACAGAGCTTTGACCAGCTCATACGAAGTGGAATGAGGTACATTCACCTCGGGATTCTACAAACAAGGATCCAAACACTCCACAGGCAAGAAGAAGGGACACTAGCTCTACTGGTGTTCAGAGACAATAGATGGGCCGATGATAGGTCCATCATTGCAACCATGGAAGTAGATTTGACCAGAGGAAGCCAGCTGGTCTATGTCGTACCAGACACAATGATGACGGTAGGAGACTTCTACCGCAACATACAGCTGTCTATATTGACCCGCGGATATGATACATGGCAAAATGGAGAAGCCAATTTGCTAATCACCAGGGGGATGGTAGGGCGACTTTCAAATACCCCGAATGTCGCCTTTGCCTATGAAATTTCAGGGGTGGTGGACTACCTGGCGAGTCATGGCGTAAGGGCTTTACCAGGAAGAAGGTACTCCACAGCAGACATAAGAGGAAGGGATTGGACAATAAGACCTACTCAGGTGTCAATCCCCATGCAACCTGCTGAACTCAGGAGCAGGAATCTCATTGATGGAAGGATCTCCATCAGTTTTGAAAATTACAAGGCGGCCTCAACATCAAACAGAATTAGCTACAACAACGCTGATGATGAAACTTTCAGTGATGAAGAGGAAATAAGAAGCCACATAATAGCTGTCAACATTCAGCTATCCGACGAAAGTGAAAATGATGCGGAAGAATTACAAGAAAATCTGAACAACTACTTCCAGAAGATCTACACTTCAAACGAGGACGTAGAAATGCCGTATCCCCAGAAACTTCAGAAGGAATTAATTGCGGCAGGACTAGAAGAAGATCTAGTCATGGAATACCCGCAACTGGCAAAATTATCACATCAGGTATACTCATCATCTGCCATCTCAAATTACAGGCCACCCGAAGACTCAACAATGGGGCCAGTAAACTACCCCCCAGCAGTAAATATTGAGTCCACAAGACAGCAGCCTGAATATGAGGGAAGCTCGAGAAGACCCAGGTTCAAAGCCAAAAGCTTTTCTGAAGCCTGGAACCTTCCCTCAGCATTTCAACAACAGGGGGCAATATTTATCATTCCATCTCAATTAGGGATGTTTGATGAGGTATTTATGAGGTGGGAATCAATAACAAAAAATCTAGTGTCTTTACAAGGATTTACTGACCCATTGGCAAAAATGGAGTTTATTGAAAATTTACTTGGAGAAGCAGAAAAACTGGCGTGGATTCAATGGCGAATGGCCTACCCAGATGAATACCAACTGCTTCTTGCCAATGCAGATGGAACAGGAGGAACACAAAACATCCTCTCGCAACTAAGGACCATCTTTATACTGGAAGACCCATTTCAAGGATCAACTACAGCACAGGAAGAGGCCTACAGAGATCTTGAAAGGTTATCCTGTACTAACCTCAAGCATATTATTCAATTTCTAAATGACTATATGAGGTTAGCATCCAAAACCGGAAGGATGTTTTTAGGACCTGAATTATCAGAAAAACTATGGTCCAAAATGCCAGGAGAATTGGGAAAAAGAATTAAAGCTGCATTCGAAGCAAAATACAGAGGAAATACTATAGGAGTAATCCCAAGGATCCTTTTCTCCTATAAATACTTGGAATTAGAATGCAAGGATGCTGCATTTAAAAGAGCATTAAAGGATTTATCCTTTTGCAGTGAAATTCCTATCCCAGGATATTACAGTAAACCTGAGAGGAAATACGGGGTAAGAAGATCTACGACATACAAAGGCAAACCCCACTCATCTCATGCAAGAATCGAAAAGAGAAAGCATTTGATAAGAAATAAAAAATGCAAATGCTATCTCTGCGGAGAAGAGGGACACTTTGCAAGAGAATGTCCTAATGACAAAAAAAATATTAAAAGGGTAGCTATATTTGAACAATTAGATATCCCTGAAGAATATGAAATACTATCTGTCCAGGAAGGAGAAAACCAAAGCGATGCTATCTACTCAATATCTGAAGGAGAAGATACAGAAGACCTACAACACGGTATTCACTCCTTCACCCATAAAGTTTTTGCTCTAGTAGAAGATAGTAGAACTTGGTGGATAGGTCCTGAGACAGGATACAGGGCAAGGATACGAGTCTCCCAAGAACAAGCGGAATGCAGGCATATATGGGAAATCAACACAGAGCTACCATCAGTATTAGAAGAATGCAAATGCTGTAAAAGAAAATCACAAAGGAGACATAGGAGGCATTGCCCCCTATGCAAAATCACCTCTTGCGGAATGTGCAGTATATACTACTTTGACAAAAGAACACCTGTCATGATGGAAGAACCTCCAAGGTATGAACCCAGAAACTTGCTTCAAACACAACAAGATTTTATTAATCATTGTGAAGCAGAAATACGGAGGCTCAAAATGACCGTGGAATTCGAGCAACAAAAGGCCAAGGAATTAGAAGAAGCTCATGCTCAATCCATAGCCATAGCACAAGAAAATCTCAACCTCAGAAATGAGCTATCAGAACTAAAAGAAAAATACAGTAAATTGGAAAAAGAAATCTTGGAAGTAGACAGGTTGAGACTAGAAAAGGCAGACCTCCTAAGAGAAATACAAAGGCTCGGAAAAGTAAAAATTGAAGAAAGTGAAGAAGATGAAGAGGCTCTTGTTCTTTTAGAGGAAGAAACTCAAAAAATTCTTTCTATGGAGACAAAAGAGACTGGAGGATCAAGGAAATCTAAGAACATGCTCTTCAACTTAAAGGTACACATGGAAATCCGAAATATTCCCCCCTTTGAAATTAACGCTATACTGGATACAGGAGCTACAACTTGCTGTATAGACGAAAAGGCTGTACCAAAAGCTGCAATAGAGGAGAATCCCTATGTAGTGCACTTCAGTGGGATTACCTCTAAAACAACAGCAAACTTGAAGTTAAGGGGAGGAAGGATGACTATTGGAAATAACAGCTTCAGGATACCATACACTTATGTATTTCCAATGAAGCTCGGGGATGACATTCAAATGATAATAGGCTGTAATTTCATAAGGGCAATGCAGGGAGGAGTAAGGATTGAAGGTAACACTGTCACATTCTATAAAAACTTGACAACTATTAACACTCTGCCTTACATCTCAACAACCGCAGCAATAGAGGAGCTAGATCTGGAAGAAGATGATTATATCCAGATCCAGGAATCAGTACTATATTCAGCAGAAACTCAACAAAGTAATGAAAGCATAAAGGCCAAGTTTGGAAGCTTATTGGATCAATTAAAGGCCCAAGGTTATATTGGAGAAGATCCCCTCAAATACTGGAAAAAGAACAAAATAACATGCAAGCTGGAAATTAAGAATCAAGACTTCGTGGTAGAAGATAAGCCTCTTAGACATCTGACACCACAAGCAAAAGAAGCTTTTTCCAAACATGTGAAAGCGCTGCTAGAAATCGGGATCATTAGACCAAGTAAAAGCAAGCACAGAACTACGGCTATAATTGTCAACTCAGGAACTACAGTGGACCCTATAACAGGAACAGAAAAAAAGGGGAAGGAAAGGATGGTCTTCAACTACAAGAGACTTAACGACATCACCGAAAAGGACCAATACAGCCTTCCCGGTATCAATACAATACTCAAGAAGGTTAGTAACAGCAAAATTTATTCAAAATTTGACTTAAAATCTGGTTTCCATCAAGTCGCAATGCACCCAGATTCAATCGAATGGACCGCATTCTGGGTCCCTGAAGGATTATATGAATGGCTTGCAATGCCATTTGGTCTTAAGAATGCCCCTGCTATATTCCAAAGAAAAATGGACAACTGTTTCAGAGGTACGGAACAATTTATTGCTGTATACATAGATGATATACTTGTGTTCTCAGAAAATGAGAAGGAGCATGGGCAACATCTCACCAAAATGTTGGAAATATGTCAAGAAAACGGTCTTATTCTAAGCCCAACAAAAATGAAAATTGCAGTAAGAGAAATCGAGTTTCTTGGAGCAGTCCTAGGGAATTCAAAAATCAAGCTACAACCCCATATCATCAAAAGGATTGCTGAGTATCAAGAAAAGGACCTCATGACAAAGAAGGGTCTTAGATCATGGTTGGGAATTCTGAATTATGCAAGAAGCTATATACCCAACCTAGGCAAGCTTCTAGGCCCACTGTATTCAAAGACGAGCCCAACTGGTGAGAAAAGAATGAATGAGCAGGACTGGAAGCTAGTCAGAAAGATCAAAAGCTTGGTGCAGAACCTTCCTGACCTGGAAGTACCCCCTGAAGAATGTTTCATAATCCTGGAAACAGATGGATGTATGGAAGGATGGGGAGGAATTTGCAAATGGAAGAAACAGAAATACGACCCCAGAAATACAGAAAAAATATGCGCATACGCCAGTGGAAGGTACAACCCAATCAAGTCCACCATAGATGCCGAAATGCATGCGGTTATGAAGACCCTTGAAGCATTAAAAATTTACTTCCTGGATAAAAAGGAAATTATCATAAGAACTGACTGCCAGGCAATCATAAGCTTCTTCAACAAATCCTCTCAGAACAAACCATCTAGGGTGAGGTGGATGGCCTTCGTAGACTACATAACAGGAAGCGGCGTTGAAATCAAATTCGAGCACATTGAAGGAGAAAGTAACGTTCTAGCTGACTCCTTATCTCGACTAATAAATATTTTGATTGCAGGATGGCCAAACGAATCACTCTGCCTACTTCTAGAAGCGACACAGGAAGTTCAAGCCAAACCCAAACCCAAGGCTGTTACTCATTTGAATCAACTAATGAATCAAGTGACCTCCTCCTACAATACCAACAAGAGATGGATAGACTCACATCCGGAACACGTGGAGGACTCTCTTTCAGCAAAATGGGATTATCTGAAAGGAGGCTCGGAGCAATTCAAAAGGAAGCCTCCAGACAAGCACTGGAGGCATTGCAACAATTCTTCGACATCCACTTAATCAAGACTAAAGAATATCAGAGAAGGAGCGGTGGAAAAGACAACTGGTACAGAGACTGGTTACCAGTCGTTCTTCAACAACAACGACAACTGGAGGAGGCCCTATCAATGGTAAAAGACGTCTCACAAAGAACGACCAGCTTCAGCCTTTAGGGAATGGCGGACCCCTACAATCAGCTGAAGGAATCCACTTTCTCTTCGCCGCCAAATAAGTACTTGATAGGACTTGATTTAAACGAAAGAATGGAAGCGATTCCGAAATTCCAAATAACATTCCGAAATTCCAAATAACACAACCATTTACCACAAGTGTTAGAGTGATTCGTAGGCAGAGTGATTCCTTCAGGGACCCAGAATGCGGTCCATTCGATTGAATCTGGGTGCATTGCGACTTGATGGAAACCAGATTTTAAGTCAAATTTTGAATAATTTTTGCTGTTACTAACCTTCTTGAGTATTGTATTGATACCGGGAAGGCTGTATTGGTCCTTTTCGGTGATGTCGTTAAGTCTCTTGTAGTTGAAGACCATCCTTTCCTTCCCCTTTTTTTCTGTTCCTGTTATAGGGTCCACTGTAGTTCCTGAGTTGACAATTATAGCCGTAGTTCTGTGCTTGCTTTTACTTGGTCTAATGATCCCGATTTCTAGCAGCGCTTTCACATGTTTGGAAAAAGCTTCTTTTGCTTGTGGTGTCAGATGTCTAAGAGGCTTATCTTCTACCACGAAGTCTTGATTCTTAATTTCCAGCTTGCATGTTATTTTGTTCTTTTTCCAGTATTTGAGGGGATCTTCTCCAATATAACCTTGGGCCTTTAATTGATCCAATAAGCTTCCAAACTTGGCCTTTATGCTTTCATTACTTTGTTGAGTTTCTGCTGAATATAGTACTGATTCCTGGATCTGGATATAATCATCTTCTTCCAGATCTAGCTCCTCTATTGCTGCGGTTGTTGAGATGTAAGGCAGAGTGTTAATAGTTGTCAAGTTTTTATAGAATGTGACAGTGTTACCTTCAATCCTTACTCCTCCCTGCATTGCCCTTATGAAATTACAGCCTATTATCATTTGAATGTCATCCCCGAGCTTCATTGGAAATACATAAGTGTATGGTATCCTGAAGCTGTTATTTCCAATAGTCATCCTTCCTCCCCTTAACTTCAAGTTTGCTGTTGTTTTAGAGGTAATCCCACTGAAGTGCACTACATAGGGATTCTCCTCTATTGCAGCTTTTGGTACAGCCTTTTCGTCTATACAGCAAGTTGTAGCTCCTGTATCCAGTATAGCGTTAATTTCAAAGGGGGGAATATTTCGGATTTCCATGTGTACCTTTAAGTTGAAGAGCATGTTCTTAGATTTCCTTGATCCTCCAGTCTCTTTTGTCTCCATAGAAAGAATTTTTTGAGTTTCTTCCTCTAAAAGAACAAGAGCCTCTTCATCTTCTTCACTTTCTTCAATTTTTACTTTTCCGAGCCTTTGTATTTCTCTTAGGAGGTCTGCCTTTTCTAGTCTCAACCTGTCTACTTCCAAGATTTCTTTTTCCAATTTACTGTATTTTTCTTTTAGTTCTGATAGCTCATTTCTGAGGTTGAGATTTTCTTGTGCTATGGCTATGGATTGAGCATGAGCTTCTTCTAATTCCTTGGCCTTTTGTTGCTCGAATTCCACGGTCATTTTGAGCCTCCGTATTTCTGCTTCACAATGATTAATAAAATCTTGTTGTGTTTGAAGCAAGTTTCTGGGTTCATACCTTGGAGGTTCTTCCATCATGACAGGTGTTCTTTTGTCAAAGTAGTATATACTGCACATTCCGCAAGAGGTGATTTTGCATAGGGGGCAATGCCTCCTATGTCTCCTTTGTGATTTTCTTTTACAGCATTTGCATTCTTCTAATACTGATGGTAGCTCTGTGTTGATTTCCCATATATGCCTGCATTCCGCTTGTTCTTGGGAGACTCGTATCCTTGCCCTGTATCCTGTCTCAGGACCTATCCACCAAGTTCTACTATCTTCTACTAGAGCAAAAACTTTATGGGTGAAGGAGTGAATACCGTGTTGTAGGTCTTCTGTATCTTCTCCTTCAGATATTGAGTAGATAGCATCGCTTTGGTTTTCTCCTTCCTGGACAGATAGTATTTCATATTCTTCAGGGATATCTAATTGTTCAAATATAGCTACCCTTTTAATATTTTTTTTGTCATTAGGACATTCTCTTGCAAAGTGTCCCTCTTCTCCGCAGAGATAGCATTTGCATTTTTTATTTCTTATCAAATGCTTTCTCTTTTCGATTCTTGCATGAGATGAGTGGGGTTTGCCTTTGTATGTCGTAGATCTTCTTACCCCGTATTTCCTCTCAGGTTTACTGTAATATCCTGGGATAGGAATTTCACTGCAAAAGGATAAATCCTTTAATGCTCTTTTAAATGCAGCATCCTTGCATTCTAATTCCAAGTATTTATAGGAGAAAAGGATCCTTGGGATTACTCCTATAGTATTTCCTCTGTATTTTGCTTCGAATGCAGCTTTAATTCTTTTTCCCAATTCTCCTGGCATTTTGGACCATAGTTTTTCTGATAATTCAGGTCCTAAAAACATCCTTCCGGTTTTGGATGCTAACCTCATATAGTCATTTAGAAATTGAATAATATGCTTGAGGTTAGTACAGGATAACCTTTCAAGATCTCTGTAGGCCTCTTCCTGTGCTGTAGTTGATCCTTGAAATGGGTCTTCCAGTATAAAGATGGTCCTTAGTTGCGAGAGGATGTTTTGTGTTCCTCCTGTTCCATCTGCATTGGCAAGAAGCAGTTGGTATTCATCTGGGTAGGCCATTCGCCATTGAATCCACGCCAGTTTTTCTGCTTCTCCAAGTAAATTTTCAATAAACTCCATTTTTGCCAATGGGTCAGTAAATCCTTGTAAAGACACTAGATTTTTTGTTATTGATTCCCACCTCATAAATACCTCATCAAACATCCCTAATTGAGATGGAATTATAAATATTGCCCCCTGTTGTTGAAATGCTGAGGGAAGGTTCCAGGCTTCAGAAAAGCTTTTGGCTTTGAACCTGGGTCTTCTCGAGCTTCCCTCATATTCAGGCTGCTGTCTTGTGGACTCAATATTTACTGCTGGGGGGTAGTTTACTGGCCCCATTGTTGAGTCTTCGGGTGGCCTGTAATTTGAGATGGCAGATGATGAGTATACCTGATGTGATAATTTTGCCAGTTGCGGGTATTCCATGACTAGATCTTCTTCTAGTCCTGCCGCAATTAATTCCTTCTGAAGTTTCTGGGGATACGGCATTTCTACGTCCTCGTTTGAAGTGTAGATCTTCTGGAAGTAGTTGTTCAGATTTTCTTGTAATTCTTCCGCATCATTTTCACTTTCGTCGGATAGCTGAATGTTGACAGCTATTATGTGGCTTCTTATTTCCTCTTCATCACTGAAAGTTTCATCATCAGCGTTGTTGTAGCTAATTCTGTTTGATGTTGAGGCCGCCTTGTAATTTTCAAAACTGATGGAGATCCTTCCATCAATGAGATTCCTGCTCCTGAGTTCAGCAGGTTGCATGGGGATTGACACCTGAGTAGGTCTTATTGTCCAATCCCTTCCTCTTATGTCTGCTGTGGAGTACCTTCTTCCTGGTAAAGCCCTTACGCCATGACTCGCCAGGTAGTCCACCACCCCTGAAATTTCATAGGCAAAGGCGACATTCGGGGTATTTGAAAGTCGCCCTACCATCCCCCTGGTGATTAGCAAATTGGCTTCTCCATTTTGCCATGTATCATATCCGCGGGTCAATATAGACAGCTGTATGTTGCGGTAGAAGTCTCCTACCGTCATCATTGTGTCTGGTACGACATAGACCAGCTGGCTTCCTCTGGTCAAATCTACTTCCATGGTTGCAATGATGGACCTATCATCGGCCCATCTATTGTCTCTGAACACCAGTAGAGCTAGTGTCCCTTCTTCTTGCCTGTGGAGTGTTTGGATCCTTGTTTGTAGAATCCCGAGGTGAATGTACCTCATTCCACTTCGTATGAGCTGGTCAAAGCTCTGTTCTTGGATAAATGCTCTGTCCTCTTGGTTGTTTGTGACCAGCATGGCTTCCTCTGATCTGTGTGTGTAGACCCGATGGTGTACGTCATCTCTTCTTGAGTGGTATAACACCTCAGCAGGTGCTATTGCAGCTCTTTCTCGCATGGATAGCTGTAGTTGTGCCTGGGGGTCTATTTGTTGTTCCAGAATTTGTGTATTTGTGTCTGAATTTCTGAAAATAAGCTGTCCCAGTCGCCTTCTGGCGTTGAATATCCTCCTCTGATTTCTTCTGTAGCTCCGGATTTGGTCTTCTACAAGAGGAGCGGATGTAGATGCTTCCTGGGTTTGAGTTCTGGAAGTCATCCTTTTGCTTCTCGGAAGATTTTTATGGGATCTTTGAATACCAGAATTTTTCCTTTAGTTTCCTTAGGCCTTTCTGAAGGTCCTAGGCTGAGATTTGTAAGTTTGGTGATTAGTTCGTCAGGAACCACCTGGGATTGCACAGCCTTAGATTGCTGTAGTTCCTTTAGTGTCTGTAATTCTGCTCTTATTCCTCTAATGTCCTCAACAATTTGTACCAGAAGCTGGATTTGTACGTTATGTTGTTTGATAACTGCTACCTGGTGACTGATAGCTCCTTGGAAGTCACTTGATTTAAGGAAACCAAGTGATGGGGGTTCAATAGATTCAGTAGCTTTTAGTGCTTCTTTATATGACTCGGTACTTCGTGAGGATATATGGCTCATCCAAAGATTTGCTTTTCGATTTTTGAAAGCAGGATTTCAATCCTTTGGATCTTCTGGTCCAGGTTTTTGGATAACCTTAAAGCTTCTTCTTCTATTATTTTTGGCTGCTTAGATATTTCAAGTACTAATTTCCGTATCTCAGTTTTGGTTAACGGTTTGTTTTCAATGAGTAGTGAAGAAAGGATTTTTACTGATGATTCAAGGTCTTTAATCCTTTTTTCAAGATTTTGGTTTTCTTCGAGTAAGAGTTTGAAATTTCTAAGGTTTACTCGACTCGATAGACAAGTCCTATCATATATGACAGAGATATTGTGGGCTAGTTCTTTTCTTGAGGGATTTATGGTTTCTGCTAAGTTTAAGTAGTCAAGATGAGAAGTTCGAGAATCTAGATACCATTTTTGAATAGATTCTTCCCAAAGTCCAGACATGTACTAAGCGAGCATTGTTTTAAATCTACTTACTTTCTTAATCCTGAGGGCTTGCGTCAAAGGTCTTACTTTGGTTCCCAGACCTGGCTGCCTTCCTCGGGCTCCTCACAGATTTAGAGAGCAAGAGATCGTATTATAAAGCATACTAAGTACAAATGTCAGGATGATTTGAAAAAAATCTAAATTAAAATAGTAAATCTAGAGGCTCTGATACCAGAATGGAAGCGATTCAAACGAAAGAATGGAAGCGATTCAAACGAATGGAAGCGATTTAAACATATGAATGGACACAAAAAAAAGTTTAAATCTTAAAACTAGGAACTCAGAACTTAGAACTAGGAACTTTAAAAGCTTACAAGATTGGGCTCAAGTAAGACTCTGGTTGTCTACCGATGCCTTGCAAGAGCATGAGCGAGGAAGGGATTGTCCAATTCCTCGCTCATGCTGGAATTAAATAACACCAGAATGCGATTGGACAATTCCAAATAAGAGGAAGGGATTGGACAATTCCACGTTTGAATCGCTTCCATTCTTTCGTTCCAGATTAAATCGCTTCCATTCGTTTAAATCGCTTCCATTTTTTCTAAGGTCTACAATCGCATTGTGGAATTATTTGGAATTCCAAATAACACAATGTTTCATATCATCGTAAACCACAAGTTCATATCATCGTAAACTAGGCAGAGTGATCTTCTAACACTTTTACACAGTATATCCATTTCGATTCATCAACAACATTTCATTACATACAAAATATGCTTATACAATAATAGCATAACAACCGACAAGACTTGCTCATAATTCTGAATAGCTATCCACTGCCTCAGCCCAAATCAAACATCTCGAAGAGTGACAAGCTGACCTGAAAGATTTATATAACAACGGAGTGAGCCAAAAACGGCTCAGCAAGTGACAAAGCATATTCAGAACAAAAAGAACGGTTTCAAACGAGTAAGGTATCATAATGCAAGGCAGAATACAAGAATTCTCAAGGATACCATCTCAATAGATACCAAATCATACGTATCATGTCATTCAAAACATATTTAATCCATAACGAATGGAGCATAGAGTAATTGGAACATATCAATGGTAGATAGGACATTTCAGAACATATCAGTTCATAGCAAATGGAGCACAGAGTAATTGGAGCATATCAATGGCAGATAGAACATTTCAGAACATATCAGTTCATAGCAAATGGAGCACAAAGTAATGGGAGCATATCAATGGCAGATAGGACATTTCAGAACATATCAGTTCATAGCAAATGGAGCATAAAGTGATTGGAGCATATCAATGGCGTATGAAATGTTCCGGAGCATATCAACGGCATATGGAACATTTCGAAGCATATCATTAGTGAATGAAGCATTTCAGAGCATATCAAAAACAAATATCGTACAGAAGCTCAAACGTCGTCTTTGACGTTGCAAACATATCAATCTTATCCAAAGCATGTACAGAAACACATAACCAAAGCTCTGGATATCATATCAAACATACAGAAAGTGTAGTGGGATCTCAGTCAGAATGTGATTCATCCATTTCTGAATGACCACCTGACAAAAGTCTCCCACGTCTGGGAGCTCCATCCACCCACGTCTAGGTGAAGTCAAAGGGGGCCGGCAGAGCATCGCAGGCTCTAAGCAATATCCCACAAAGCGGGACCCCACAAAGCGGGCAAATAAGCGCATACCAGAATATCCCACATAGCGGGACCCCACAAAGCGGGCAAATCAGCGCATACCCTTTACCATTTCTGGCAAAGGTCCAGACAATCCCACACACCAGAGTACAAAAGGGCAGTTTCAACAATAAGTAGCATATATCGGAAGCACACGCGGAACAACAAAGCGTACATGTGCCTTTACGAGTCAATCCGAAGTAAGCAATAATCTTTCACAAGTATATTCAGATTTGAAAGGAATTGAAAGCAAGGGCACATATGGAATCCAAGCAATCACATATAACTCAATTCAATAAGAAGATTTGATGAATTCAATGTCCAAAGGAATGAAACTGGAATAGGCACATATCGAAAGCAAATGCGGAACAATAGGATATACATGTGCCTATATGAGTCAATACGATATAGCATAAACGTTACACAACAGTTTTCAAGAATGCAATAATTTTAAGGACAAGAGCATACAAGAATTCAAAGCAGTAATATAAAGCTCAATTGAATGAGAAAGCTAAAGGATATCAATTTCCAAAGGAATGAAACCAGAATATGAGAAATCGACCAAAGCTCGATTTCTGGCAGAATACAGAAGGCACATTGAACAAATGATTCAAACAATCAATCGTGCTCCAATTTACTCAGAAATAATCATTGGATTATACTTTCAGATAAGACAGGCTTCATATGAATTGAGCTGTCCAACAGAGAGAGTTACAAATGATTTGGTAAGCAAGAGTCGTAGAACAAAATCTCTGTTGGCAGAATTCATAATGTCAGATTCAATAGATAACTGGCCAGGTGTTTGGATTCCAAATCTTTCAATCCATATATCAAAGAAAGGTCTACGAGTCTAGTTTCCAATGAAATCAGTTTTGAACAAATCAGAGTTTCCAACAAAGACTTATAGGCAGCTCGGTATCAAAAGGTCAGAATCTCAGAAGTTGCACAGATTCGAATCGTTACGTCTAAACAGGAGATATATCAAATGCAAGGCTAGAACAATTCAAAGTTCCTCATATTCAAAGCAAATGTAGAGATAAAATGGCAGTGAGGAACGATCAGGATACTTACAAGAGAAAAGATTAGAAAGCTTGCAATAGAAAAGGTTAGAACACTTGCAATAAGACATATCAGAGCAATTATAGGAGAAACGATCAGGGAACTTGCAATAGAAAGGATCGAAACAAGCGGGAAACTTGCCTTTCAATGATTTCGATCCGAAGATCCAAAGAAGGTGCCAGCCCAAATCCTTCTACTTTTTCTCCGTGTCCTCTCTCTGTTTCGTTTTGTGCTCTCGTTTTCTTCCTTTCTTCGCAACTACACCACGTGTCGAACATCGAGGCACAGTCACCTGCTCTCTCTTACTCTCATTCCTTCTTTTTCTTTCCCAAACGCAGCTGCCACAACCGCCGCCGCTGCCGCTGCCACAATCGCAGCCCCTTCCACCGCACTAACTTCCTTCCTCCCTTCTCTCGCAGACATAACTGCTGCATACGCAGTCGCTGCCGCTGCGGCCGCAATCCCGTCCGCAGCCCCTTTTTCCCCCTTTCCTTTCTTTTCATTCCCAGCTGCAACTGCCGCAGTCGCAGTCGCAACCATGGCCGCAGCCACCACAGCCGCAACCTCTTCTTTCTCCCCTGCTCTATTTCCTCTCCTTCTCTTCCAGCTGCAGCTGCCACTGCCACAGCTGCCTCTCCTTCTCCTCTTCCTCTCTTCTTCCCTTTTCCTTTCTCTTCTTCTTCCTTTCCTCCTCTTCTTTCCCAGCTGCACTGCTGCAGTCGCAGCCTCAGCCGCGGCCACAGCCTCTTCTTCCTCCCCTGCTCATCTTCCTCTCCTTCTTCTCTACCAACTGTAGCTGCCATCGCCGCAGCCGCAGCCCCTTCTTTCCCTTCTCTTCTTCCTCTCCTTCCCTTCTTCCTTTCTCTTCCTCTTTCCCTGCCATAGCTGCAGCTGCCACAGCCGCAGCCGCAGCTACTTCTTTCCCTTCTCCTCCCCGGCGTCACACACACCCTCTCCTCTGTTTCCTCTGCAGGAAACAGAGGTATCACAACCTCTTCTCCTGCTTCCTCTTCTTCTTCTCTTCCTCTTCTCCTTCTTCTCCTCTTCGAACGCCCCACACCTCTTCTCTGTTTCCACCTGCAGGAAACAGAGGTGCTGCAGCCCTATCTGCTGCCACCTCTCGCTCCTCTCCCTCTTCCCTCTCTTTTCCCTCTTCCTCTCCTTCTCTTCTTCTCCTCTTCCCTTTTCCTCCCCAACGCCACACACCTCCTCGCTGCAGCCTTGCCGCAGCTATCTTCTTCTTCTTCTTCTTCTCCTTCCTCCCCTTCTTCTTCCCGGCGTCACACACACCCTCTCCTCTGTTTCCTCTGCAGGGAACAGAGGTATCACAACCTCTTCTCCTGCTTCCCCTTCTCCTTCTCTTCCTCTTCTTCTTCTTCTACTCTTCTCCTACTCGACACCCCACACGTCTCCTCTGTTTCCACCTGCAAGAAACAGAGGTGCTGCAGCCCTAGCTGCTGCCACCTCTCGCTCCACTCCGTCTTCCCTCTCTTTTCCCTCTTCTTCTCCTTCTCTTCTTCTCCTCTTCCCTTTTCCTCCCCAAGGCCACACACCTCCTCGCTGCAGCCTTGCCGCAGCTATCCTCCTCTCTTCTTCTTCTTCTTCTTCCTCTCTTCTTTTCCCTCTTCTTCTCTTCTCCCTCTACTTCTCTTCTTCTTCTCCCCACGCCCCACCGCTTCTCTCTGTTTCTCGAGAGAGCGTGGGAGGCGGTGGGATAAAACCGAAGTTTTCGGTTTTCTTTATTTTCTTCTTTTTACAACTTAACAGTTTAGTCCTTGAAATTTCCATATTTACATATAGGTCCTCCGATTTATAAATAAATCTTTATTAATAAGTTTCAAAAGTGAGGGATATTACAAGGTCACCCATCGTAGTACTACTCTGGCCCAAGCTCGCTTAACTTTGGAGTTTTGATGTGATCCGGTGATTTAGTGCTGGCATTATCGCACCCGTATCGCGTGCTTCGTCCCTCGCCTATGTGCACGTCGCAGTCGGCGTATCAACGTCAAGAGCCTCTTGCCCGTCACGAAACCGTCGACGCTTTCTCGAACGTTCACGAAATCCCTATTGCAAGCTCTCTCCGAGCCCTAGCCCGACGACTGCGTATCGGTCACGGCAAGCGCGTGCCGAAACCTTCGGCACTTTCTCGAACGATCTAGGATTCGCTATTGCGACCCCAATCCGGAAAGCTCTCTCCGAGCCCCTCGATAATGACTGCGTAGCGGTCACAGCAAATTTCCAGCCCCAAAACAATCGTCTCGGAGCTCTACGGGAGATGTTTCGAATCGCGGGATGCAAAAAGGAGTGCAACACGATGACTTCCCAAGGGGTCACCCATCCTAGTACTACTCTGGCCCAAGCACGCTTAACTTCGGAGTTTTGATGGGATCCGGTGATTTAGTGCTGGCATTATCGCACCCGTTTCGCGTGCTTCGTCCATCGCCTATGTGCACGTCGCGGTCGGCGTATCAACGTCCGGAGCCTCTTGCCCGTCACGAAACCGTCGTCGCTTTCTCGAACGTTCACGAAATCCCTATTGTTAGCTCTCTCCGAGCCCTAGCCCGACGACTGCGTATCGGTCACGGCAAGCGCGTGCCGAGACCATCGGCACTTTCTAGAACGATCTCGGAATCGCTATTGCGACCCCAGTTCGGAAAGCTCTCTCCGAGCCCCTCGATACTAACTGCGTAGCGGTCACAGCAAATTTCCAGCCCCAAAACAATCGTCTCGGAGCTCTACGGGAGATGTTTCGTATCCCGGGATGCAAAAAGGAGTGCAACACGAGGACTTCCCAAGGGGTCACCCATCGTAGTACTACTCTGGCCCAAGCACGCTTAACTTCGGTGTTTTGATGGGATCCGGAGATTTAGTGCTGGCATTATCGCACCCGTTTAGCGTGCTTCGTCACTCGCCTATGTGCACGTCGCGGTCAGCGTATCAACGTCCGGAGCCTCTTGCCCGTCACGAAACCGTCGGCGCTTTCTCGAACGTTCACGAAATCCCTATTGCAAGCTCTCTCCGAGCCCTAGCCCGACGACTGCGTATCGGTCACGGCAAGCACGTGCCGAAACCATCGGCACTTTCTAGAACGATCTCGGAATCGCTATTGCGACCCCAATCCGGAAAGCTCTCTCCGAGCCCCTCGATACTGACAGCGTAGCGGTCACAGCAAATTTCCAGCCACAAAACAATCGTCTCGGAGCTCTACGGGAGATGTTTCGTATCCCGTGATGAAAAAAGGAGTGCAACACGAGGACTTCCTAGGGGGTCACCCATCCTAGTACTACTCTGGCCCAAGCACGCTTAACTTCGGAGTTTTGATGGGATCCGGTGATTTAGTGCTGCCATTATCGCACCCGTTTCGCGTGCTTCGTCCATCGCCTATGTGCACGTCGCGGTCGGCGTATCAACGTCCGGAGCCTCTTGCCCGTCACGAAACCGTCGTCGCTTTCTCGAACGTTCACGAAATCCCTATTGTTAGCTCTCTCCGAGCCCTAGCCCGACGACTGCGTATCGGTCACGGCAAGCGCGTGCCGAGACCATCGGCACTTTCTAGAACGATCTCGGAATCGCTATTGCGACCCCAATCCGGAAAGCTCTCTCCGAGCACCTTGATACTGATTGCGTAGCGGTCACAGCAAATTTCCAGCCCCAAAACAATCGTCTCGGAGCTCTACAGGAGATGTTTCGTATCCCGGGATGCAAAAAGGAGTGCAACACGAGGACTTCCCAGGTGGTCACCCATCGTAGTACTACTCTGGCCTAAGCACGCTAAACTTCGGTGTTTTGATGGGATCCGGTGATTTAGTGCTGCCATTATCGCACCCGTTTTGCGAGCTTCGTCCCTCGCCTATGTGCACGTCGCGGTCGGGGCATCAACGTCCGGAGCCTCTTGCCCGTCACGAAACCGTCGTCGCTTTCTCGAACGTTCACGAAATCCCTATTGCAAGCTCTCTCCGAGCCCTAGCCCGACGACTGCGTATCGGTCACGGCAAGTGCGTGCCGAAACCATCGGCACTTTCTAGAACGATCTCGGAATCGCTATTGCAACCCCAATCCGGAAAGCTCTCTCCGAGCCCCTCGATATTGACTGCGTAGCGTTCAAAGCAAATTTCCTGCCCCAAAACAATCGTCTCGGAGCTCTACGGGAGATGTTTCGTATCCCGGGATGCAAAAAGGAGTGCAACACGAGGACTTCCCAGGGGGTCACCCATCGTAGTACTACTCTCGCCCAAGCACGCTAAACTTCGGTATTTTTATGGGATCCGGTGATTTAGTGCTGCCATTATCGCGCCCGTTTCGTGAGCTTCGTCCCTCGCCTATGTGCACGTCGCGGTCGGCGCATCAACGTCCGGAGCCTCTTGCCCGTCACGAAACCGTCGGCGCTTTCTCGAACGTTCACGAAATCCCTATTGCAAGCTCTCTCCGAGCCCTAGCCCGACGACTGCGTATCGATCACGGCAAGCGCGTGCCGAAACCATCGGCACTTTCTAGAACGATCTAGGAATCGCTATTCCGACCCCAATCCAGAAAGCTCTCTTTGAGCCCTTCGATACTGACTGCGTAGCGGTTAAAGCAAATTTCCAGCCCCAAAACAAATGTCTCAGAGCTCTACGGGAGATGTTTCATATCCCGGGATGCAAAAAGGAGTACAACACAAGGACTTCCCAAGGGATCACCCATCGTAGTACTACTCTGGCCCAAGCACGCTTAACTTCGGTGTTTTGATGGGATCCGGTGATTTAGTGCTGCCATTATCGCACCCGTTTCGCGAGCTTCGTCCCTCGCCTATGTGCACGTCGCGGTCGGTGCATCAACGTCCGGAGCCTCTTGCCCGTCACGAAACCGTAAGCGCTTTCTCGAACGTTCACGAAATCCCTATTGCAAGCTCTCTCCGAGCCCTAGCCCGACGACTGCGTATCGGTCACGACAAGCACGTGCCGAAACCATCGGCACTTTCTAGAACGATCTCGGAATCGCTATTGCGACCCTAATCCGGAAAGCTCTCTCCGAGCCCATCGATACTGACTGCGTAGCTGTCATAGCAAATTTCCAGCCCCAAAACAATCGTCTCGGAGCTCTACGGGAGATGTTTCGTATCCCGGGATGCAAAAAGGAGTGCAACACGAGGACTTCCCAGGGGGTCACCCATCGTAGTACTACTCTGGCCCAAGCATGCTTAACTTCGGAGTTTTGATGGGATCCGGTGATTTATTGCTGGCATTATCGCACCCATTTCGCGTGCTTCGTCCCTCGCCTATGTGCACGTCGCGGTCGGCGTATCAACGTCCGGAGCCTCTTGCTCGTCACGAAACCGTTGGTGCTTTCTCGAATGTTCACGAAATCCCTATTGCAAGCTCTCTCCGAGCCCTAGCCCGACGACTGCGTATCGGTCATGGCAAGCACGTGCCGAAACCATCGGCACTTTCTAGAACGATCTCGGAATCGCTATTGCGACCCCAATCCGGAAAGCTCTCTCCGAGCCCCTCGATACTGACAGCGTAGCGGTCACAGCAAATTTCCAGCCCCAAAACAATCGTCTCGGAGCTCTACGGGAGATGTTTCGTATCCCGTGATGAAAAAAGGAGTGCAACACGAGGACTTCCCAGGGGGTCTGTCACGCCTCTCAAAATATCGATGATTTTTTTTAAAACAATTTTCACGGACCAATCCAGGATCCAAACTAACGTTTGAGGACACTGAAAAATATTCAATCAAATTCACATCCATAAAACCTGTGCATTTTAAAATCATATATCACATCACTCGATAATTCACATTTTTGGCAACCCAAGCCAACTTGACAAACATGAACAACATTTATAAATCCACAAGCTAAATAAATTATACAATCAGAACTCCAACCATTTACCACAAGTTCATATCATCGTAAACTAGACTTAACATTCCGAAATTCCAAATAAGAGAGATCTTCTAACACTTTTACACAGTATATCCATTTCGATTCATCAACAACATTTCATTACATACAAAATATGCTTATACAATAATAGCATAACAACCGACAAGACTTGCTCATAATTCTGAATAGCTATCCACTGCCTCAGCCCAAATCAAACATCTCGAAGAGTGACAAGCTGACCTGAAAGATTTATATAACAACGGAGTGAGCCAAAAACGGCTCAGCAAGTGACAAAGCATATTCAGAACAAAAAGAACGATTTCAAACGAGTAAGGTATCATAATGCAAGGCAGAATACAAGAATTCTCAAGGATACCATCTCAATAGATACCAAATCATACGTATCATGTCATTCAAAACATATTTAATCCATAACGAATGGAGCATAGAGTAATTGGAACATATCAATGGTAGATAGGACATTTCAGAACATATCAGTTCATAGCAAATGGAGCACAGAGTAATTGGAGCATATCAATGGCAGATAGAACATTTCAGAACATATCAGTTCATAGCAAATGGAGCACAAAGTAATGGGAGCATATCAATGGCAGATAGGACATTTCAGAACATATCAGTTCATAGCAAATGGAGCATAAAGTGATTGGAGCATATCAATGGCGTATGAAATGTTCCGGAGCATATCAACGGCATATGGAACATTTCGAAGCATATCATTAGTGAATGAAGCATTTCAGAGCATATCAAAAACAAATATCGTATAGAAGCTCAAACGTCGTCTTTGACGTTGCAAACATATCAATCTTATCCAAAGCATGTACAGAAACACATAACCAAAGCTCTGGATATCATATCAAACATACAGAAAGTGTAGTGGGATCTCAGTCAGAATGTGATTCATCCATTTCTGAATGACCACCTGACAAAAGTCTCCCACGTCTGGGAGCTCCATCCACCCACGTCTAGGTGAAGTCAAAGGGGGCCGGCAGAGCATCGCAGGCTCTAAGCAATATCCCACAAAGCGGGACCCCACAAAGCGGGCAAATAAGCGCATACCAGAATATCCCACATAGCGGGACCCCACAAAGCGGGCAAATCAGCGCATACCCTTTACCATTTCTGGCAAAGGTCCAGACAATCCCACACACCAGAGTACAAAAGGGCAGTTTCAACAATAAGTAGCATATATCGGAAGCACACGCGGAACAACAAAGCGTACATGTGCCTTTACGAGTCAATCCGAAGTAAGCAATAATCTTTCACAAGTATATTCAGATTTGAAAGGAATTGAAAGCAAGGGCACATATGGAATCCAAGCAATCACATATAACTCAATTCAATAAGAAGATTTGATGAATTCAATGTCCAAAGGAATGAAACTGGAATAGGCACATATCGAAAGCAAATGCGGAACAATAGGATATACATGTGCCTATATGAGTCAATACGATATAGCATAAACGTTACACAACAGTTTTCAAGAATGCAATAATTTTAAGGACAAGAGCATACAAGAATTCAAAGCAGTAATATAAAGCTCAATTGAATGAGAAAGCTAAAGGATATCAATTTCCAAAGGAATGAAACCAGAATATGAGAAATCGACCAAAGCTCGATTTCTGGCAGAATACAGAAGGCACATTGAACAAATGATTCAAACAATCAATCGTGCTCCAATTTACTCAGAAATAATCATTGGATTATACTTTCAGATAAGACAGGCTTCATATGAATTGAGCTGTCCAACAGAGAGAGTTACAAATGATTTGGTAAGCAAGAGTCGTAGAACAAAATCTCTGTTGGCAGAATTCATAATGTCAGATTCAACAGATAACTGGCCAGGTGTTTGGATTCCAAATCTTTCAATCCATATATCAAAGAAAGGTCTACGAGTCTAGTTTCCAATGAAATCAGTTTTGAACAAATCAGAGTTTCCAACAAAGACTTATAGGCAGCTCGGTATCAAAAGGTCAGAATCTCAGAAGTTGCACAGATTCGAATCGTTACGTCTAAACAGGAGATATATCAAATGCAAGGCTAGAACAATTCAAAGTTCCTCATATTCAAAGCAAATGTAGAGATAAAATGGCAGTGAGGAACGATCAGGATACTTACAAGAGAAAAGATTAGAAAGCTTGCAATAGAAAAGGTTAGAACACTTGCAATAAGACATATCAGAGCAATTATAGGAGAAACGATCAGGGAACTTGCAATAGAAAGGATCGAAACAAGCGGGAAACTTGCCTTTCAATGATTTCGATCCGAAGATCCAAAGAAGGTGCCAGCCCAAATCCTTCTACTTTTTCTCCGTGTCCTCTCTCTGTTTCGTTTTGTGCTCTCGTTTTCTTCCTTTCTTCGCAACTACACCACGTGTCGAACATCGAGGCACAGTCACCTGCTCTCTCTTACTCTCATTCCTTCTTTTTCTTTCCCAAACGCAGCTGCCACAACCGCCGCCGCTGCCGCTGCCACAATCGCAGCCCCTTCCACCGCACTAACTTCCTTCCTCCCTTCTCTCGCAGACATAACTGCTGCATACGCAGTCGCTGCCGCTGCGGCCGCAATCCCGTCCGCAGCCCCTTTTTCCCCCTTTCCTTTCTTTTCATTCCCAGCTGCAACTGCCGCAGTCGCAGTCGCAACCATGGCCGCAGCCACCACAGCCGCAACCTCTTCTTTCTCCCCTGCTCTATTTCCTCTCCTTCTCTTCCAGCTGCAGCTGCCACTGCCACAGCTGCCTCTCCTTCTCCTCTTCCTCTCTTCTTCCCTTTTCCTTTCTCTTCTTCTTCCTTTCCTCCTCTTCTTTCCCAGCTGCACTGCTGCAGTCGCAGCCTCAGCCGCGGCCACAGCCTCTTCTTCCTCCCCTGCTCATCTTCCTCTCCTTCTTCTCTACCAACTGTAGCTGCCATCGCCGCAGCCGCAGCCCCTTCTTTCCCTTCTCTTCTTCCTCTCCTTCCCTTCTTCCTTTCTCTTCCTCTTTCCCTGCCATAGCTGCAGCTGCCACAGCCGCAGCCGCAGCTACTTCTTTCCCTTCTCCTCCCCGGCGTCACACACACCCTCTCCTCTGTTTCCTCTGCAGGAAACAGAGGTATCACAACCTCTTCTCCTGCTTCCTCTTCTTCTTCTCTTCCTCTTCTCCTTCTTCTCCTCTTCGAACGCCCCACACCTCTTCTCTGTTTCCACCTGCAGGAAACAGAGGTGCTGCAGCCCTATCTGCTGCCACCTCTCGCTCCTCTCCCTCTTCCCTCTCTTTTCCCTCTTCCTCTCCTTCTCTTCTTCTCCTCTTCCCTTTTCCTCCCCAACGCCACACACCTCCTCGCTGCAGCCTTGCCGCAGCTATCTTCTTCTTCTTCTTCTTCTCCTTCCTCCCCTTCTTCTTCCCGGCGTCACACACACCCTCTCCTCTGTTTCCTCTGCAGGGAACAGAGGTATCACAACCTCTTCTCCTGCTTCCCCTTCTCCTTCTCTTCCTCTTCTTCTTCTTCTACTCTTCTCCTACTCGACACCCCACACGTCTCCTCTGTTTCCACCTGCAGGAAACAGAGGTGCTGCAGCCCTAGCTGCTGCCACCTCTCGCTCCACTCCGTCTTCCCTCTCTTTTCCCTCTTCTTCTCCTTCTCTTCTTCTCCTCTTCCCTTTTCCTCCCCAAGGCCACACACCTCCTCGCTGCAGCCTTGCCGCAGCTATCCTCCTCTCTTCTTCTTCTTCTTCTTCCTCTCTTCTTTTCCCTCTTCTTCTCTTCTCCCTCTACTTCTCTTCTTCTTCTCCCCACGCCCCACCGCTTCTCTCTGTTTCTCGAGAGAGCGTGGGAGGCGGTGGGATAAAACCGAAGTTTTCGGTTTTCTTTATTTTCTTCTTTTTACAACTTAACAGTTTAGTCCTTGAAATTTCCATATTTACATATAGGTCCTCCGATTTATAAATAAATCTTTATTAATAAGTTTCAAAAGTGAGGGATATTACAGGGTCACCCATCGTAGTACTACTCTGGCCCAAGCTCGCTTAACTTCGGAGTTTTGATGTGATCCGGTGATTTAGTGCTGGCATTATCGCACCCGTATCGCGTGCTTCGTCCCTCGCCTATGTGCACGTCGCAGTCGGCGTATCAACGTCAAGAGCCTCTTGCCCGTCACGAAACCGTCGACGCTTTCTCAAACGTTCACGAAATCCCTATTGCAAGCTCTCTCCGAGCCCTAGCCCGACGACTGCGTATCGGTCACGGCAAGCGCGTGCCGAAACCATCGGCACTTTCTAGAACGATCTCGGAATCGCTATTGCGACCCCAATCCGGAAAGCTCTCTCCGAGCCCCTCGATACTGACCGCGTAGCGGTCAAAGCAAATTTCCAGCCCCAAAACAATCGTCTCGGAGCTCTACGGGAGATGTTTCGTATCCCGGGATGCAAAAAGGAGTGCAACACGAGGACTTCCTAGGGGGTCACCCATCCTAGTACTACTCTGGCCCAAGCACGCTTAACTTCGGAGTTTTGATGGGATCCGGTGATTTAGTGCTGGCATTATCACACCCGTTTTGCGTGCTTCGTCCCTCGCCTATGTGCACGTCGCTGTCGGCGTATTAACGTCCGGAGCCTCTTGCCCGTCACGAAACCGTCGGCGCTTTCTCGAACGTTCACGAAATCCCTATTGCAAGCTCTCTCCGAGCCCTACCCCGACGACTGCGTATCGGTCACGACAAGCGCATGCCGAAACCATCGGCACTTTATAGAACGATCTCGGAATCGCTATTGCGACCCCAGTTCGGAAAGCTCTCTCCGAGCCCCTCGATACTAACTGCGTAGCGGTCACAGCAAATTTTCAGCCCCAAAACAATCGTCTCGGAGCTCTACGGGAGATGTTTCGTATCCCGGGATGCAAAAAGGAGTGCAACACGAGGACTTCCCAAGGGGTCACCCATCGTAGTACTACTATGGCCCAAGCACGCTTAACTTCGGTGTTTTGATGGGATCCGGAGATTTAGTGCTGGCATTATCGCACCCGTTTAGCGTGCTTCGTCCCTCGCCTATGTGCACGTCGCGGTCAGCGTATCAACGTCCGGAGCCTCTTGCCCGTCACGAAACCGTCGGCGCTTTCTCGAACGTTCACGAAATCCCTATTGCAAGCTCTCTCCGAGCCCTAGCCCGACGACTGCGTATCGGTCACGGCAAGCACGTGCCGAAACCATCGGCACTTTCTAGAACGATCTCGGAATCGCTATTGCGACCCCAATCCGGAAAGCTCTCTCCGAGCCCCTCGATACTGACAGCGTAGCGGTCACAGCAAATTTCCAGCCACAAAACAATCGTCTCGGAGCTCTACGGGAGATGTTTCGTATCCCGTGATGAAAAAAGGAGTGCAACACGAGGACTTCCCAGGGGGTCACCCATCGTAGTACTACTCTGGCCCAAGCTCGCTTAACTTCAGAGTTTTGATGGGATCCGGTGATTTAGTACTGGCATTATCGCACCCATATTGCGTGCTTCGTCCCTCGCGTATGTGCACGTCGCAGTCGGTGTATCAAAGTCCGGAGCCTCTTGCCCGTCACGAAACCGTCGGCGCTTTCTCGAACTTTCACGAAATCCCTATTGCAAGCTCTCTCCGAGCCCTGGCCCGACGACTGCGTATCGGTCACGGCAAGCACGTGCCGAAACCATCGGCACTTTCTAGAACGATCTCGGAATCGCTATTGCGACCCCAATCCGGAAAGCTCTCTCCGAGCCCCTCGATACTCACCGCGTAGCGGTCAAAGCAAATTTCCAGCCCCAAAACAATCGTCTCGGAGCTCTACGGGAGATGTTTCGTATCCCGGGATGCAAAAAGGAGTGCAACACGAGGACTTCCCAGGGGGTCACCCATCCTAGTACTACTCTGGCCCAAGCACGCTTAACTTCGGAGTTTTGATGGGATCCGGTGATTTAGTGCTGGCATTATCGCACCCATTTTGCGTGCTTCGTCCCTCGCCTATGTGCACGTCGCGGTCGGCGTATCAACGTCCGGAGCCTCTTGCCCGTCACGAAACCGTCGGCGCTTTCTCGAACGTTCACGAAATCCCTATTGCAAGCTCTCTCCAAGCCCTACCCCGACGACTGCGTATTGGTCATGGCAAGCGCGTGCCGAAACCATCGGCACTTTATAGAACGATCTCCGAATCGCTATTGCGACCCCAGTTCGGAAAGCTCTCTCTGAGCCCCCCGATACTGACTGCGTAGCGGTCACAGCAAATTTCCAGCCCCAAAACAATCGTCTCGGAGCTCTATGGGAGATGTTTCGTATCCCGGGATGCAAAAAGGAGTGCAACACGAGGACTTCCCAAGGGGTCACCCATCGTAGTACTACTCTGGCCCAAGCACGCTTAACTTCGGTGTTTTGATGGGATCCGGAGATTTAGTGCTGGCATTATCGCACCCGTTTCGCGTGCTTCGTCCCTCGCCTATGTGCACGTCGCGGTCGGCGTATCAACGTCCGGAGCCTCTTGCCCGTCATGAAACCGTCGGCGCTTTCTCGAACGTTCACGAAATCCCTATTGCAAGCTCTTTCCAAGCCCTAGCCCGACGACTGCGTATCGGTCACTGCAAGCGCGTGCCGAAACCATCGGCACTTTCTAGAACGATCTCGGAATCGCTATTGCGACCCCAATCCGGAAAGCTCTCTCCGAGCCCCTCGATACTGACAGCGTAGCGGTCACAGCAAATTTCCAGCCCCAAAACAATCGTCTCGGAGCTCTACGGGAGATGTTTCGAATCGCGGGATGCAAAAAGGAGTGCAACACGAGGACTTCCCTGGGGGTCACCCATCCTAGTACTACTCTGGCCCAAGCACGCTTAACTTCGGAGTTTTGATGGGTTCCGGTGATTTAGTGCTGGCATTATCGGACCCGTTTCGCGTGCTTCGTCCCTCGCCTATGTGCATGTCGCGGTCGGCGTATCAACGTCCGGAGCCTCTTGCCCGTCACGAAACCGTCGGCGCTTTCTCAAACGTTCACGAAATCCCTATTGCAAGCTCTCTCCGAGCCCTAGCCCGACGACTGTGTATCGGTCACGGGAAGCGCGTGCCGAAACCATCGGGACTTTCTAGAACGATCTCGGAATCGCTATTGCGACCCCAATCCGGAAAGCTCTCTCGGAGCCCCTCGATACTGACTGCTTAGCGGTCACAGCAAATTTCCAGCCCCAAAACAATCGTCTCGGATCTCTACGGGAGATGTTTCGTATCCCGGGATGCAAAAAGGAGTGCAACACGAGGACTTCCCCGGGGGCCACCCATCGTAGTACTACTCTGGCCCAAGCATGCTAAACTTCGGTGTTTTGATGGGATCCGGTGATTTAGTGCTGCCATTATCGCACCCATTTTGCGAGCTTCGTCCCTCGCCTATGTGCACTTCGCGGTCGGCGCATCAACGTCCGGAACCTCTTGCGCGTCACGAAACCGTCGGCGCTTTCTTGAACGTTCAAGAAATCCCTATTGCAAGCTCTCTCCGAGCCCTAGCCCGACGACTGAGTATCGGTCACGGCATGCGCGTGCCGAAACCATCGGCACTTTCTAGAACGATCTAGGAATCACTATTGCGACCCCAATCCGGAAAGCTCTCTTTGAGCCCCTCGATACTGACTGCGTAGCGGTCAAAGCAAATTTCCAGCCCCAAAACAAACGTCTCGGAGCTCTACGGGAGATGTTTCGTATCCCGGGATGCAAAAAGGAGTGCAACACGAGGACTTCCCAAGGGGTCACCCATCGTAGTACTACTCTGGCCCAAGCATGCTTAACTTCGGTTTTTTGATAGGATCCGTTGATTTAGTGCTGGCATTATCGCACCCGTTTCGCGAGCTTCGTCCCTCGCCTATGTGCACGTCGCGGTCGGCGCATCAACGTCCGGAGCCTCTTGCCCGTCACGAAACCGACGGCGCTTTCTCGAAGGTTCACGAAATCCCTATTGCAAGCTCTCTCCGAGCCCTAGCCCGACGACTGCGTATTGGTCACGGCAAGCGCGTGCCGAAACCATCGGCACTTTCTAGAACGATCTCGGAATCGCTATTGCGACCCCAATCCGGAAAGCTCTCTCCGAGCCCCTCGATACTGACTGCGTAGCGGTCACAGCAAATTTCCAACCCCAGAACAATCGTCTCGGAGCTCTACGGGAGATGTTTCGAATCGCGGAATGCAAAAAGGAGTGCAACACGAGGACTTCCCAGGGGGTCACCCATCCTAGTACTACTCTGGCCCAAGCACGCTTAACTTCGGAGTTTTGATGGGTTCCGGTGATTTAGTGCTGGCATTATCGCACCCGTTTCGCGTGCTTCGTCCCTCGCCTATGTGCACGTCGCGGTCGGCGTATCAACGTCCGGAGCCTCTTGCCCGTCACGAAAACGTCGGCGCTTTCTCGAACGTTCACGAAATCCCTATTGCAAGCACTCTCCGAGCCCTAGCCCGACGACTGCGTATCGGTCACGGCAAGCGCGTGCCGAAAACATCGGCACTTTCTCGAACGATCTAGGAATCGCTATTGCGACCCCAATCCGGAAAGCACTCTCCGAGCCCCTCGATACTGACTGCATAGCGGTCACAGCAAATTTTCAGCCCCAAAACAATCGTCTCGGAGCTCTACGGGAGATGTTTCGAATCCCGGGATGCAAAAAGGAGTGCAACACGAGGAATTCCCAGGGGATCACCCATTCTAGTACTACTCTGGCACAAGCATGCTTAACTTCGGAGTTTTGATGGGTTCCGGTGATTTAGTGCTGGCATTATCGCACCCGTTTCGCGTGCTTCGTCCCTCGCCTATGTGCACGTTGCGGTCGGCGTATCAACATCCGGAGCCTCTTGCCCATCACTAAACCGTCGGCGCTTTCTCGAACATTCACGAAATCCCTATTGCAAGCTCTCTCCGAGCCCTAGCCCGACGATTGTGTATCGGTCACGGCAAGCGCGTGCCGAAACCATCGGCACTTTCTCAAACGATCTAGGAATCGCTATTGCGACCCCAATCCAGAAAGCTCTCTCCGAGCCCCTCGATACTAACTGCATAGCGGTCACAACAAATTTTCGGCCCCAAAACAATCGTCGCGGAGCTCTACGGGAGATGTTTCGAATCCCGGGATGCAAAAAGGAGTGCAACACGAGGATTTCCAAGGGGGTCACCCTTCCTAGTACTACTCTGGCCCAAGCACGCTTAACTTCGGAGTTTTTATGGGATCCGGTGATTTAGTGCTGGCATTATCGCACCCATTTCGCGTGCTTCGTCCCTTGCCTATGTGCACGTCGCGGTCGGCGTATCAACGTCCGGAGCCTCTTGCCCGTCACGAAACCGTCGGCGCTTTCTATAACGTTCACGAAATCCCTATTGCAAGCTCTCTCCGAGCCCTAGCCCGAAGACTGCGTATCGGTCGCGGCAAGCACGTGCCGAAACCATCGGCACTTTCTAGAACGATCTCGGAATCGCTATTGCGACCCCAATCCGGAAAGCTCTCTCCGAGCCCCTCGATACTGACTGCGTAGCGGTCACAGCAAATTTCCAGCCCCAAAACAATCGTCTCGGAGCTCTACGGGAGATGTTTCGAATCCCGGGATGCAAAAAGGAGTGCAACACGAGGACTTCCCAGGGGGTCACCCATCCTAGTACTACTCTGGCCCAAGCACGCTTAACTTCGGAGTTTTGATGGGTTCCGGTGATTTAGTGCTGGCATTATCGCACCCGTTTCGCGTGCTTCGTCCCTCGCCTATGTGCACGTCGCGGTCGGCGTATCAACGTACGGAGCCTCTTGCCCGTGACGAAACCGTCGGTGCTTTCTCGAACGTTCACGAAATCCCTATTGCAAGCTCTCTTCGAGCCCTAGCCCGACGACTGCGTATCGGTCACGGCAAGCGCGTGCCGAAACCATCGGCACTTTCTCGAACGATCTAGGAATCGCTATTGCGACCCCAATCCGGAAAGCTCTCTCCGAGCCCCTCGATACTGACTGCGTAGCGGTCACAGCAAATTTCTAGACCCAAAACAATCGCCTCGGAGCTCTACGGGAGATGTTTCGAATCCCGGGATGCAAAAAGGAGTGCAACACGAGGACTTCCCATGGAGTCACCCATCCTAGTACTACTCTGGCCCAAGCAAGCTTAACTTCGGAGTTTTGATGGGATCCGGTGATTTAGTGCTGGCATTATCGGACCCGTTTCGCGTGCTTCGCCCCTCGCCTATGTGCACGTCGCGGTCGACGTATCAACGTCCGGAGCCTCTTGCCCGTCACGAAACCGTCGGCGCTTTGTCGAACGTTCACGAAATCCCTATTGCAAGCTCTCTCCGAGCCCTAGCCCGACGACTGCGTATCGGTCACGGCAAGCGCGTGCCGAAACCATCGGCACTTTCTAGAACGATCTCGGAATCGCTATTGCGACCCCAATCCGGAAAGCTCTCTCCGAGCCCCTCGATACTGATTGCGTAGCGGTCACAGCAAATTTCCAGCCCCAAAACAATCGTCTCGGATCTCTACGGGAGATGTTTCGTATCCCGGGATGCAAAAAGGAGTGCAACACGAGGACTTCCCAGGGGGTCACCCATCGTAGTACTACTCTGGCCCAAGCACGCTTAACTTCGGTGTTTTGATTGGATCCGGTGATTTAGTGCTGCCATTATCGCACCCGTTTCGCGAGCTTCGTCCCTCGCCTATGTGCACGTCGTGGTCAGCGCATCAACGTCCGGAGCCTCTTGCCCGTCACGAAACCGTCAGCGCTTTCTCGAACGTTCACGAAATCCCTATTGCAAGCTCTCTCCGAGCCCTAGCCCGACGACGGCGTATCGGTCACGGCAAGCGCGTGCCGAAACCATCGGCACTTTCTATAACGATCTCGGAATCGCCATTGCGACCCCAATCCGGAAAGCTCTCTTTGAGCCCCTCGATACTGACTGCGTAGTGGTCAAAGCAAATTTCCAGCCCCAAAACAAACGTCTAGGAGCTCTACGGGAGATGTTTCGTATCCCGGGATGCAAAAAGGAGTGCAACACGAGGACTTCCCAAGGGGTCACACATCGTAGTACTACTCTGGCCCAAACACGCTTAACTTCGGAGTTTTGATGGGTTCCGGTGATTTAGTGCTGGCATTATCGCACCCGTTTCGCGTGCTTCGTCCCTCGCCTATGTGCACGTCGCGGTCGGCGTATCAACATCCGGAGCCTCTTGCCCGTCACGAAACCGTCGGCGCTTTCTCGAACGTTCACGAAATCCCTATTGCAAGCTCTCTCCGAGCCCTAGCCCGACGACTGCGTATCGGTCACGGCAAGCGCGTGCCGAAACCATCGGCACTTTATAGAACGATCTCGGAATCGCTATTGCGACCCCAATCCGGAAAGCTCTCTCCGAGCCCCTCGATACTGACTGCGTAGCGGTTACAGCAAATTTCCAGCCCCAAAACAATCGTCTCAGATCTCTACGGGAGATGTTTCGTATCCCGGGATGCAAAAAGGAGTGCAACACGAGGACTTCCCAGGGGGCCACCCATCGTAGTACTACTCTGGCCCAAGCATGCTAAACTTCGGTGTTTTGATGGGATCCGGTGATTTAGTGCTGCCATTATCGCACCCATTTCGCGAGCTTCGTCCCTCGCCTATGTGCACGTCGCGGTCGGCGCATCAACGTCCGGAGCCTCTTGCCCGTCACGAAACCGTCGGCGCTTTCTAGAACGATCCAGGTATCGCTATTGCGACCCCAATCCGGAAAGCTCTCTTTGAGCCCCTCGATACTGACTGCGTAGCGGTCAAAGCAAATTTCCAGCCCCAAAACAAACATCTCGGAGCTCTACGGGAGATGTTTCGTATCCCGGGATGCAAAAAGGAGTGCAACACAAGGACTTCCCAAGGGGTCACCCATCGTAGTACTACTCTAGCCCAAGCATGCTTAACTTAGGTTTTTTTATGGGATCCGGTGATTTAGTGCTGGCATTATCGCACCCGTTTCGCGAGCTTCGTCCCTCGCCTATGTGCACGTCGCGGTCGGCGCATCAATGTCCGGAGCCTCTTGCCCGTCACGAAACCGTTTGCGCTTTCTCGAACGTTCACGAAATCCCTATTGCAAGCTCTCTCCGAGCCCTAGCCCGACGACTGCGTATCGGTCACTGCAAGCGCGTGCCGAAACCATCGGCACTTTCTCGAACGATCTAGGAATCGCTATTGCGACCTCAATCCGGAAAGCTCTCTCCGAGCCCCTCGATACTGACTGCGTAGCGGTCACAGCAAATTTCTAGACCCAAAACAATCGTCTCGGAGCTCTACGGGAGATGTTTCGAATCCCGGGATGCAAAAAGGAGTGCAACACGAGGACTTTCCAAGGGGTCACCCATCCTAGTACTACTCTGGCCCAAGCACGCTTAACTTCGGAGTTTTGATGGGATCCGGTGATTTAGTGCTGGCATTATCGGACCCGTTTCGCGTGCTTCGCCCCTCGCCTATGTGCACGTCGAGGTCGGCGTATCAACGTCCGGAGCCTCTTGCCCGTCATGAAACCGTCGGCGCTTTGTCGAACGTTCACGAAATCCCTATTGCAAGCTCTCTCCGAGCCCTAGCCCGACGACTGCGTATCGGTCACGGCAAGCGCGTGCCGAAACCATCGGCACTTTCTAGAACGATCTCGGAATCGCTATTGCGACCCCAATCCGGAAAGCTCTCTCCGAGCCCCTCGATACTGACTGCGTAGCGGTCACAGCAAATTTCCAGCCCCAAAACAATCGTCTCGGATCTCTACGGGAGATGTTTCGTATCCCGGGATGCAAAAAGAAGTGCAACACGAGGACTTCCCAGGGGGTCACCCATCGTAGTACTACTCTGGCCCAAGCGCGCTTAACTTCGGTGTTTTGATGGGATCCGGTGATTTAGTGCTGCCATTATCGCACCCGTTTCGCGAGCTTCGTCCCTCGCCTATGTGCACGTCGCGGTCAGCGCATCAACGTCCGGAGCCTCTTGCCCGTCACGAAACCGTCAGCGCATTCTCGAACGTTCACGAAATCCCTATTGCAAGCTCTCTCCGAGCCCTAGCCCGACGACTACGTATCGGTCACGGCAAGCGCATGCCGAAACCATCGGCACTTTCTAGAACGATCTCGGAATCGCCATTGCGACCCCAATCCGGAAAGCTCTCTTTGAGCCCCTCGATACTGACTGCGTAGTGGTCAAAGCAAATTTCCAGCCCCAAAACAAACGTCTCGGAGCTCTACGGGAGATGTTTCGTATCCCGGGATGCAAAAAGGAGTGCAACACGAGGACTTCCCAAGGGGTCACCCATCGTAGTACTACTCTGGCCCAAGCACGCTTAACTTCGGAGTTTTGAAGGGTTCCGGTGATTTAGTGGTGGCATTATCGCACCCGTTTCGTGTGCTTCGTCCCTCGCCTATGTGCACGTCGCGGTCGGCGTATCAACGTCCGGAGCCTCTTGCCCGTCACGAAAACGTCGGCGCTTTCTCGAACGTTCACGAAATCCCTATTGCAAGCTCTCTCCGAGCCCTAGCCCGACGACTGCGTATCGGTCACGGCAAGCGCGTGCCGAAACCATCGGGACTTTCTAGAACGATCTCGGAATCGCTATTGCGACCCCAATCCGGAAAGCTCTCTCCGAGCCCCTCGATACTGACTGCGTAGCGGTCACAGCAAATTTCCAGCCCCAGAACAATCGTCTCGAAGCTCTACGGGAGATGTTTCGAATCGCGGAATGCAAAAAGGAGTGCAACACGAGGACTTCCCAGGGGGTCACCCATCCTAGTACTACTCTGGCCCAAGCATGCTTAACTTCGGAGTTTTGATGGGTTCCGGTGATTTAGTGCTGGCATTATCGCACCCGTTTCGCGTGCTTCGTCCCTCGCCTACGTGCACGTCGCGGTCGGCGTATCAACGTCCGGAGCCTCTTGCCCGTCACGAAAACGTCGGCGCTTTCTCGAACGTTCACGAAATCCCTATTGCAAGCTCTCTCCGAGCCCTAGCCCGACGACTGCGTATCGGTCACGGCAAGCGCGTGCCGAAACCATCGGCACTTTCTAGAACGATATCGGAAACGCTATTGCGACCCCAATCCGGAAAGCTCTCTCCGAGCCCCTCGATACTGACTGCGTAGCGGTCACAGCAAATTTCCAGCCCCAGAACAATCGTCTCGGAGCTCTACGGGAGATGTTTCGAATCGCGGAATGCAAAAAGGAGTGCAACACGAGGACTTCCCAGGGGGTCACCCATCCTAGTACTACTCTGGCCCAAGCATGCTTAACTTCGGAGTTTTGATGGGTTCCGGTGATTTAGTGCTGGCATTATCGAACCCGTTTCGCGTGCTTCGTCCCTCGCCTACGTGCACGTCGCGGTCGGCGCATCAACGTCCGGAGCCTCTTGCCCGTCACGAAACCGTCAGCGCTTTATCGAACGTTCACGAAATCCCTATTGCAAGCTCTCTCCGAGCCCTAGCCCGACGACTACGTATCGGTCACGGCAAGCGCGTGCCGAAACCATCGGCACTTTCTAGAACGATATCGGAATCGCTATTGCGACCCCAATCCGGAAAGCTCTCTCCGAGCCCCTCGATACTGACTGCGTAGCGGTCACAGCAAATTGCCAGCCCCAGAACAATCGTCTCGGAGCTCTACGGGAGATGTTTCGAATCGCGGAATGCAAAAAGGAGTGCAACACGAGGACTTCCCAGGGGGTCACCCATCCTAGTACTACTCTGGCCCAAGCATGCTTAACTTCGGAGTTTTGATGGGTTCCGGTGATTTATTGCTGGCATTATCGCACCCGTTTCGCGTGCTTCGTCCCTCGCCTACGTGCACGTCGCGGTCGGCGCATCAACGTCCGGAGCCTCTTGCCCGTCACGAAACCGTCAGCGCTTTCTCGAACGTTCACGAAATCCCTATTGCAAGCTCTCTCCGAGCCCTAGCCCGACGACTACGTATCGGTCACGGCAAGCGCGTGCCGAAACCATCGGCACTTTCTATAACGATCTCGGAATCGCCATTGCGACCCCAATCCGGAAAGCTCTCTTTGAGCCCCTCGATACTGACTGCGTAGTGGTCAAAGCAAATTTCCAGCCCCAAAACAAACCTCTCGGAGCTCTACGGGAGATGTTTCGTATCCCGGGATGCAAAAAGGAGTGCAACACAAGGACTTCCCAAGGGGTCACCCATCGTAGTACTACTCTGGCCCAAGCACGCTTAACTTAGGTTTTTTTATGGGATCCGGTGATTTAGTGCTGGCATTATCGCACCCGTTTCGCGAGCTTCGTCCCTCGCCTATGTGCACGTCGCGGTCGGCGCATCAATGTCCGGAGCCTCTTGCCCGTCACGAAACCGTCGGCGCTTTCTCGAACGTTCACGAAATCCCTATTGCAAGCTCTCTCCGAGCCCTAGCCCGACGACTGCGTATCGGTCACGGCAAGCGCGTGCCGAAACCATCGGCACTTTCTAGAACGATCTCGGAATCGCTATTGCGACCCCAATCCGGAAAGCTCTCTCCGAGCCCCTCGATACTGACTGCGTAGCGGTCACAGCAAATTTCCAGCCCCAGAACAGTCGTCTCGGAGCTCTACGGGAGATGTTTCGAATCGCGGAATGCAAAAAGGAGTGCAACACGAGGACTTCCCAAGGGGTCACCCATCCTAGTACTACTCTGGCCCAAGCACGCTTAACTTCGTAGTTTTGATGGGTTCCGGTGATTTAGTGCTGGCATTATCGCACCCGTTTCGCGTGCTTTGTCCCTCGCCTATGTGCACGTCGCGGTCGGCGTATCAACGTCCGGAGCCTCTTGCCCATCACGAAAACGTCGGCGCTTTCTCGAACGTTCACGAAATCCCTATTGCAAGCTCTCTCCGAGCCCCAGCTCGACGACTGCGTATCGGTCACGGCAAGCGCGTGCCGAAACCATCGGCACTTTATAGAACGATCTCGGAATCGCTATTGCGACCCCAATCCGGAAATATCTCTCCGAGCCCCTCGATACTGACTGCTTAGCGGTCACAGCAAATTTCCAGCCCCAAAACAATCGTCTCAGATCTCTACGGGAAATGTTTCGTATCCCGGGATGCAAAAAGGAGTGCAACACGAGGACTTCCCAGGGGGCCACCCATCGTAGTACTACTCTGGCCCAAGCATGCTAAACTTCGGTGTTTTGATGGGATCCGGTGATTTAGTGCTGCCATTATCGCACCCATTTCGCGAGCTTCGTCCCTCGCCTATGTGCACGTCGCGGTCGGCGCATCAACGTCCGGAGCCTCTTGCCCGTCACGAAACCGTCGGCGCTTTCTAGAACGATCCAGGAATCGCTATTGCGACCCCAATCCGGAAAGCTCTCTTTGAGCCCCTCGATACTGACTGCGTAGCGGTCAAAGCAAATTTCCAGCCCCAAAACAAACATCTCGGAGCTCTACAGGAGATGTTTCGTATCCCGGGATGCAAAAAGGAGTGCAACACAAGGACTTCCCAAGGGGTCACCCATCGTAGTACTACTCTGGCCCAAGCACGCTTAACTTAGGTTTTTTTATGGGATCCGGTGATTTAGTGCTGGCATTATCGCACCCGTTTCGCGAGCTTCGTCCCTCGCCTATATGCACGTCGCGGTTGGCGCATCAATGTCCGGAGCCTCTTGCCCGTCACGAAACCGTCGGCGCTTTCTTGAACGTTGACGAAATCCCTATTGCAAGCTCTCTCCGAGCCCTAGCCCGACGACTGCGTATCGGTCACGGCAAGCGCGTGCCGAAACCATCGGCACTTTCTAGAACGATCTCGGAATCGCCATTGCGACCCCAATCCGGAAAGCTCTCTTTGAGCCCCTCGATACTGACTGCGTAGTGGTCAAAGCAAATTTCCAGCCCCAAAACAAACGTCTAGGAGCTCTACGGGAGATGTTTCGTATCCCGGGATGCAAAAAGGAGTGCAACACGCGGACTTCCCAAGGGGTCACACATCGTAGTACTACTCTGGCCCAAGCACGCTTAACTTCGGAGTTTTGATGGGTTCCGGTGATTTAGTGCTGGCATTATCGCACCCGTTTCGCGTGCTTCGTCCCTCGCCTATGTGCACGTCGCGGTCGGCGTATCAACATCCGGAGCCTCTTGCCCGTCACGAAACCGTCGGCGCTTTGTCGAACGTTCACGAAATCCCTATTGCAAGCTCTCTCCGAGCCCTAGCCCGACGACTGCGTATCGGTCACGGCAAGCGCGTGCCGAAACCATCGGCACTTTATAGAACGATCTCGGAATCGCTATTGCGACCCCAATCCGGAAAGCTCTCTCCGAGCCCCTCGATACTGACTGCGTAGCGGTCACAGCAAATTTCCAGCCCCAAAACAATCGTCTCAGATCTCTACGGTAGATGTTTCGTATCCCGGGATGCAAAAAGGAGTGCAACACGAGGACTTCCCAGGGGGCCACCCATCGTAGTACTACTCTGGCCCAAGCATGCTAAACTTCGGTGTTTTGATGGGATCCGGTGATTTAGTGCTGCCATTATCGCACCCATTTCGCGAGCTTCGTCCCTCGCCTATGTGCACGTCGCGGTCGGCGCATCAACGTCCGGAGCCTCTTGCCCGTCACGAAACCGTCGGCGCTTCCTAGAACGATCCAGGAATCGCTATTGCGACCCCAATCCGGAAAGCTCTCTTTAAGGCCCTCGATACTGACTGCGTAGCGGTCAAAGAAAATTTCCAGCCCCAAAACAAACGTCTCGGAGCTCAACGGGAGATGTTTCGTATCCCGGGATGCAAAAAGGAGTGCAACACAAGGACTTCCCAAGGGGTCACCCATCGTAGTACTACTCTGGCCCAAGCACGCTTAACTTAGGTTTTTTTATGGGATCCGGTGATTTAGTGCTGGCATTATCGCACCCGTTTCGCGAGCTTCGTCCCTCGCCTATGTGCACGTCGCGGTCGGCGCATCAACGTCCGGAGCCTCTTGCCCGTCACGAAACCGTCGGCGCTTCCTAGAACGATCCAGGAATCGCTATTGCGACCCCAATCCGGAAAGCTCTCTTTAAGGCCCTCGATACTGACTGCGTAGCGGTCAAAGCAAATTTCCAGCCCCAAAACAAACGTCTCGGAGCTCAACGGGAGATGTTTCGTATCCCGGGATGCAAAAAGGAGAGCAACACAAGGACTTCCCAAGGGGTCACCCATCGTAGTACTACTCTGGCCCAAGCACGCTTAACTTAGGTTTTTTTATGGGATCCGGTGATTTAGTGCTGGCATTATCGCACCCGTTTCGCGAGCTTCGTCCCTCGCCTATGTGCACGTCGCGGTCGGCGCATCAATGTCCGGAGCCTCTTGCCCGTCACGAAACCGTCGGCGCTTTCTCGAACGTTCACGAAATCCCTATTGCAAGCTCTCTCCGAGCCCTAGCCCGACGACTGCGTATCGGTCACGGCAAGCGCGTGCCGAAACCATCGGCACTTTCTAGAACGATCTCGGAATCGCTATTGCGACCCCAATCCTGAAAGCTCTCTCCGAGCCCCTCGATATTGACTGCGTAGCGGTCACAGCAAATTTCCAGCCCCAAAACAATCGTCTCAGATCTCTACGGGAGATGTTTCGTATCCCGGGATGCAAAAAGGAGTGCAACACGAGGACTTCCCAGGGGGCCACCCATCGTAGTACTACTCTGGCCCAAGCACGCTTAACTTCGGTGTTTTGATGGGATCCGGTGATTTAGTGCTGCCATTATCGCACCCATTTCGCGAGCTTCGTCCCTCGCCTATGTGCACGTCGCAGTCGTCGCATCAACGTCCGGAGCCTCTTGCCCGTCACGAAACCGTCGGCGCTTTCTAGAACGATCTAGGAATCGCTATTGCGACCCCAATCCGGAAAGCTCTCTTTGAGCCCCTCGATACTGACTGCGTAGCGGTCAAAGCAAATTTCCAGCCCCAAAACAAACGTCTCGGAGCTCTACGGGAGATGTTTCGTATCCCGGGATGCAAAAAGGAGTGCAACACGAGGACTTCCCAAGGGGTTACTCATCGTAGTACTACTATGGCCCAAGCACGCTTAACTTCGGAGTTTTGATGGGTTCCGGTGATTTAGTGCTGGCATTATCGCACCAGTTTCGCGTGCTTCGTCCCTCGCCTATGTGCACGTCGCGGTCGGCGTATCAACGTCCGGAGCCTCTTGCCCGTCACGAAACCGTCGGCGCTTTCTCGAACGTTCACGAAATCCCTATTGCAAGCTCTCTCCGAGCCCTTGCCCGACGACTGCGTATCGGTCACGGCAAGCGCGTGCCGAAACCATCGGCACTTTCTAGAACGATCTCGGAATCGCTATTGCGACCCCAATCCGAAAGCTCTCTCCGAGCCCCTCGATACTGACTGCGTAGCGGTCACAGCAAATTTCTAGCCCCAAAACAATCATCTCGGATCTCTACCGGAGATGTTTCGTATCCCGGGATGCAAAAAGGAGTGCAACACGAGGACTTCCCAGGGGGTCACCCATCGTAGTACTACTCTGGCCTAAGCACGCTTAACTTCGGTGTTTTGATGGGATCCGGTGATTTAGTGCTGCCATTATCGCACCCGTTTCGCGAGCTTCGTCCCTCGCCTATGTGCACGTCGCGGTCAGCGCATCAACGTCCGGAGCCTCTTGCCCGTCACGAAACCGTCAGCGCTTTCTCGAACGTTCACGAAATCCCTATTGCAAGCTCTCTCCGAGCCCTAGCCCGACGACTGCGTATCGGTCACGGCAAGCGCGTGCCGAAACCATCGGCACTTTCTAGAACGATCTCGGAATCGCTATTGCGACCCCAATCCGGAAAGCTCTCTCCGAGCCCCTCGATACTGACTGCGTAGTGGTCACAGCAAATTTCCATCCCCAAAACAATCGTCTCGGATCTCTACCGGAGATGTTTCGTATCCCGGGATGCAAAAAGGAGTGCAACACGAGGACTTCCCAGGGGGTCACCCATCGTAGTACTACTCTGGCCCAAGCAAGCTTAACTTCGGTGTTTTGATGGGATCCGGTGAATTAGTGCTGCTATTATCGCACCCGTTTCACGAGCTTCGTCCCTCGCCTATGTGCACGTCGCGGTCAGCGCATCAACGTCCGGAGCCTCTTGCCCGTCACGAAACCGTCAGCGCTTTCTCGAACGTTCACGAAATCCCTATTGCAAGCTCTCTCCGAGCCCTAGCCCGACGACTGCGTATCGGTCACGGCAAGCGCGTGCCGAAACCATCGGCACTTTCTAGAACGATCTCGGAATCGCCATTGCGACCCCAATCCGGAAAGCTCTCTTTGAGCCCCTCGATACTGACTGCGTAGTGGTCAAAGCAAATTTCCAGCCCCAAAACAAACGTCTAGGAGCTCTACGGGAGATGTTTCGTATCCCGGGATGCAAAAAGGAGTGCAACACGCGGACTTCCCAAGGGGTCACACATCGTAGTACTACTCTGGCCCAAGCACGCTTAACTTCGGAGTTTTGATGGGTTCCGGTGATTTAGTGCTGGCATTATCGCACCCGTTTCGCGTGCTTCGTCCCTCGCCTATGTGCACGTCGCGGTCGGCGTATCAACATCCGGAGCCTCTTGCCCGTCACGAAACCGTCGGCGCTTTCTCGAACGTTCACGAAATCCCTATTGCAAGCTCTCTCCGAGCCCTAGCCCGACGACTGCGTATCGGTCACGGCAAGCGCGTGCCGAAACCATCGGCACTTTATAGAACAATCTCGGAATCGCTATTGCGACCCCAATCCGGAAAGCTCTCTCCGAGCCCCTCGATACTGACTGCGTAGCGGTCACAGCAAATTTCCAGCCCCAAAACAATCGTCTCAGATCTCTACGGTAGATGTTTCGTATCCCGGGATGCAAAAAGGAGTGCAACACGAGGACTTCCCAGGGGGCCACCCATCGTAGTACTACTCTGGCCCAAGCATGCTAAACTTCGGTGTTTTGATGGGATCCGGTGATTTAGTGCTGCCATTATCGCACCCATTTCGCGAGCTTCGTCCCTCGCCTATGTGCACGTCGCGGTCGGCGCATCAACGTCCGGAGCCTCTTGCCCGTCACGAAACCGTCGGCGCTTCCTAGAACGATCCAGGAATCGCTATTGCGACCCCAATCCGGAAAGCTCTCTTTAAGGCCCTCGATACTGACTGCGTAGCGGTCAAAGCAAATTTCCAGCCCCAAAACAAACGTCTCGGAGCTCAACGGGAGATGTTTCGTATCCCGGGATGCAAAAAGGAGTGCAACACAAGGACTTCCCAAGGGGTCACCCATCGTAGTACTACTCTGGCCCAAGCACGCTTAACTTAGGTTTTTTTATGGGATCCGGTGATTTAGTGCTGGCATTATCGCACCCGTTTCGCGAGCTTCGTCCCTCGCCTATGTGCACGTCGCGGTCGGCGCATCAACGTCCGGAGCCTCTTGCCCGTCACGAAACCGTCGGCGCTTCCTAGAACGATCCAGGAATCGCTATTGCGACCCCAATCCGGAAAGCTCTCTTTAAGGCCCTCGATACTGACTGCGTAGCGGTCAAAGCAAATTTCCAGCCCCAAAACAAACGTCTCGGAGCTCAACGGGAGATGTTTCGTATCCCGGGATGCAAAAAGGAGTGCAACACAAGGACTTCCCAAGGGGTCACCCATCGTAGTACTACTCTGGCCCAAGCACGCTTAACTTAGGTTTTTTTATGGGATCCGGTGATTTAGTGCTGGCATTATCGCACCCGTTTCGCGAGCTTCGTCCCTCGCCTATGTGCACGTCGCGGTCGGCGCATCAATGTCCGGAGCCTCTTGCCCGTCACGAAACCGTCGGCGCTTTCTCGAACGTTCACGAAATCCCTATTGCAAGCTCTCTCCGAGCCCTAGCCCGACGACTGCGTATCGGTCACGGCAAGCGCGTGCCGAAACCATCGGCACTTTCTAGAACGATCTCGGAATCGCTATTGCGACCCCAATCCTGAAAGCTCTCTCCGAGCCCCTCGATATTGACTGCGTAGCGGTCACAGCAAATTTCCAGCCCCAAAACAATCGTCTCAGATCTCTACGGGAGATGTTTCGTATCCCGGGATGCAAAAAGGAGTGCAACACGAGGACTTCCCAGGGGGCCACCCATCGTAGTACTACTCTGGCCCAAGCACGCTTAACTTCGGTGTTTTGATGGGATCCGGTGATTTAGTGCTGCCATTATCGCACCCATTTCGCGAGCTTCGTCCCTCGCCTATGTGCACGTCGCAGTCGTCGCATCAACGTCCGGAGCCTCTTGCCCGTCACGAAACCGTCGGCGCTTTCTAGAACGATCTAGGAATCGCTATTGCGACCCCAATCCGGAAAGCTCTCTTTGAGCCCCTCGATACTGACTGCGTAGCGGTCAAAGCAAATTTCCAGCCCCAAAACAAACGTCTCGGAGCTCTACGGGAGATGTTTCGTATCCCGGGATGCAAAAAGGAGTGCAACACGAGGACTTCCCAAGGGGTTACTCATCGTAGTACTACTATGGCCCAAGCACGCTTAACTTCAGAGTTTTGATGGGTTCCGGTGATTTAGTGCTGGCATTATCGCACCAGTTTCGCGTGCTTCGTCCCTCGCCTATGTGCACGTCGCGGTCGGCGTATCAACGTCCGGAGCCTCTTGCCCGTCACGAAACCGTCGGCGCTTTCTCGAACGTTCACGAAATCCCTATTGCAAGCTCTCTCCGAGCCCTAGCCCGACGACTGCGTATCGGTCACGGCAAGCGCGTGCCGAAACCATCGGCACTTTCTAGAACGATCTCGGAATCGCTATTGCGACCCCAATCCGGAAAGCTCTCTCCGAGCCCCTCGATACTGACTGCGTAGTGGTCACAGCAAATTTCCATCCCCAAAACAATCGTCTCGGATCTCTACCGGAGATGTTTCGTATCCCGGGATGCAAAAAGGAGTGCAACACGAGGACTTCCCAGGGGGTCACCCATCGTAGTACTACTCTGGCCCAAGCAAGCTTAACTTCGGTGTTTTGATGGGATCCGGTGAATTAGTGCTGCCATTATCGCACCCGTTTCACGAGCTTCGTCCCTCGCCTATGTGCACGTCGCGGTCAGCGCATCAACGTCCGGAGCCTCTTGCCCGTCACGAAACCGTCAGCGCTTTCTCGAACGTTCAAGAAATCCCTATTGCAAACTCTCTCTGAGCCCTAGCACGACGACTGCGTATCGGTCACGGCAAGCGCGTGCCGAAACCATCGGCATTTTCTAGAACGATCTCGGAATCGCCATTGCGACCCCAATCCGGAAAGCTCTCTTTGAGCCCCTCGATACTGACTGCGTAGCGGTCAAAGCAAATTTCCAGCCCCAAAACAAACGTCTCGGAGCTCTACGGGAGATGTTTCGTTTCCCGGGATGCAAAAAGGAGTGCAACACGAGGACTTCCCAAGGGGTCACCCATCGTAGTACTACTCTGGCCCAAGCACGCTTAACTTCGGAGTTTTGATGGGTTCCGGTGATTTAGTGCTGTCACGCCCCTAAAAATATCCATTATATTTAAAATCTTTCGTCACAACTAACCCAGGATCCAAACACACATTTGAGGTCACTAAGAAAACATTCAAATCAAAAATTTCGCTTCTATAATCTACCAATTCATATCCCTGTGCAATTCATAAACATAGCACACATCACTCGAAAATTTATACCATCTGAACCCGACTCATCAAAATAAAAACCACAATATAAGTCCACAAGTGGGGAAATCTATGCAGTCACCACAATCATCGATTTACCATAAGTTCATATCATTACACAAATTTAATTTAACATTCCAAAACCCTATACATGAGGGATCCTTTAACTTACACAAAATCCACAGGTTTAGATTCATAGTCACATTTCATTAGATGCAAGGTAGCTTATACACAACTACATATATGCTAACAAAAGTTCTGCCCAACGTCTTCTAAACTTTCCACTGCCTCAGCCCATTCTTAACATTTAAGCAAGCGATACGCTATCCTGAAAAATTTATCAACAAACGGGGTGAGCATAAAGAGCTCAGCAAGTGACTAACATATCCATATCAAAATAGTACAATTTCCAAAGAGATACAGTATCAAAACACAAAAGCAGAATATACGATTTCGTATACATAATATCATTAGGAGCAGAATCATAATTGTCCTTTTTAATCATACATATTTGGTTCCTAACAGATGGGGCATAGAGTAATTGGAGCATATCAGAAACAGAGGAAACATATCGGAGCTTATCAATGGCATATAAAATGTTCCAGAACACATCAACGATCTATGGAACATTACGAAGCAAACTCAATAGTGAATGAAGCATTTCAGAGCATATCAAACTCATATGTCGTACAGAAGCTCAAACGTCGTCCTTGACGTTGCAATCATATCATACTTATCCAGAGCACGAACAGAAATAACTCACCAAAACTCTGGATGTCATATCAAACATATAGAGGGTGTAGTGGGATCTCAGTCAGAATGTGATTCATCCATTTCTGAATGACCACCTGACAAAAGTCTCCCACGTCTGGGAGCTCCATCCACCCACGTCTAGGTGAAGTCAGAGGGGGCCGGCAGAGCATCGCAGGCTCTATGCATAACTCCCTTTACCATTTCTGGCAAAGGTTCACAACTCCCTTTACCATTTCTGGCAAAGGTTCACAACTCCCTTTACCATTTCTGGCAAAGGTTCACAACTCCCTTTACCATTTCTGGCAAAGGTTCACATTATCCCACACACCAGAGTACAAGAAGGCAGTTTCAACAATAAGCAGCATATAACGGAAGCACACGCGGAACAACCAAACATACATGTGCCTTTTCAAAAACAATGATGCAAGGAACAAATCTCTCACAAAAGTATTCATTTTAGGAAAGAATTGGAAGCAAGAGTGTACAGGGATTCCAAGCAATCATAATCAGCTCAATTCCAATAAGAAGGTTAGACAAATTCAGATATCCAAAGGAATGGAACCAAATACGCGAAATCAACCAGAGCTCGATTTCGGACAGAATTCCAGTGGCACATCAAACAAATATTTTAGAATAACAATTATGCTCCAATACCCATAATAAGGCTATGGTCGAATCATATATCAATCTATATTAAGATGGAACAGATTTCATATGAAACAGGGCTCCCAACACTGAGTTACCTCTGATTTGGTAACACAAGGTCAAAATCACAATCACTGTGTTACAGAATTTATAGGGTCGGAATCAACAGACGATAGGGTGGGCAATTAAACTCCAAAATTTTCAAACTATATGTCAAAAGAGAGAATTTCAAGTCTACTTTCAAATAAAATCAGTTTGATACAAATCAGAATTTTCAACAGGGAGTTATAGGCGTTTTAGTATCGAAAGGTCAGAAATCTGAACTCTGTTTTACAGCGTCTATAGGCTCTTTTGAAACAAATTTTTGGGTAAGTATTCGGTGTCCAAAATCTACAAAATCGGTGTCAAAAGAAACACATACGAGTCTAATTTCAAACAAAATAGTTCCTGCCTGAATTCTCATTCTATATTAAAACTTATAGCCGAAACAGTGCTTAGGGGTCAGTTTACCGAAAGACTTTCAGAATCCATGGTTTAAGTCCAAAGAGAGATATATCAGTTTCTAAATAGAAATCTTCCAATTTATTTTGAATCAACATAAAAACAGAGTCAAATACTTATGTAGGATGGGGTTAGAACACTTGCCTTTGCAAATCTTGACCCGAAATGACAAGATTAAAGCAAGAACCCTAAAAGCCCCAATTTTCTTTCTCTTCTTCTTCTTCTTCTTCTTCTTCTTCTTTCTTTCTTTCTTTCCCTGATCACCCACGAGCTGCCTCCTCTGCTTCCTTAACAACGAAGGCAGAGAGGCTTAAGCGGTGGAATTTGTCATTTGGTGCATTTTGCAGTTTAGTCCTCGTTTTTATCATATTCACGATTAGGTCCTTAGGGTTTACATATAGGTCCTCAAATTCTTTCTTTTTTTTTTGAACAGATCTCCCAAATCTTAAAAATAAGTTACCTCTGATTCATACTCTATTTCTTGTGTCAATTAAAAATAGATGCTTACATTATCACCAGAAATATTATACGAAAATTCGGAAATGAGGGGTGTTACACTCTCCCCCCCTTAAAAGAAAAATTTAGTCCTCTAAATTTATCGTACCTCTATTCGATGAAAAGACGAGGATACACCTTTTTCATTTCCTCTTCTAGCTCCCAAGTTGTCTCTTCTCCAGAATGATGTCTCCAATTTACTTGAACCAATGGGATGACCCGATTCCTTAGAACTTTTTCTTTCTTATCAATATTCTGAATAGGCTCTTCCACATAGGATAGATCTTTATCGAACTCCACCAGCTCATACTTAATGATGTGAGAAGGGTCATACATATACTTTCTAATCATCGAGACATGAAATATATCATGGACATGGCTCAATGCTGGTGGCAAGGCAATCCTGTAAGCGACAGAACCAACCCTCTCAAGAACCTCAAAAGGTCCAATAAATCTTGGGCTTAATTTTCCTTTCTTCCCAAACCTCATAATGCCTTTGGAAGGGGAGACTTTTAAGAATACAAAATCTCCGATTTCAAACTCAATATCTCGTCTTCTATTGTCAGCATAACTCTTTTGACGACTCTGAGCAGTTTTTAACCTTTTCCTTATTACTTGAATTTTCTCGGTAGTTTCTTGTACCTTGTCCGGTGCTAATAGCTTTCTGTCTCCAACTTCCTCCCAACATACAGGTGTTACGCACTTTCGCCCATATAGAGCTTCATAAGGAGCCATCTGAATACTTGAATGATAACTATTATTATACGTGAACTCAACAAGTGAAATATCCTTATCCCATTCACCTTTCCAATCCATAACATAGGCTCTAAGCAAATCCTCAAGTGTTTGAATTGTTCTTTCTGACTGACCATCAGTCTGAGGATGATATGCAGTACTAAACTTGACTTTAGTGCCCATCGACTCCTGCAATTTTCTCCAGAATCTAGAGAGAAATCTGGAGTCTCTATCAGAGATAATCTCCTTTGGAATACCATGAAGTCTTACTACTTCATTAACATATAAATCTGCAAGTCTATCAAGTGAATAAGTCATATTAATCGGTAGGAAATGCGCAGATTTCGTTAACCTATCAATGATAACCCAAATAGCATCATGCTTCCTCAAGGTTCTGGGTAGTCCTGAAACAAAATCCATAGTAATACATTCCCATTTCCATTCAGGAATAACTAAAGGTTGCAACAACCCTCCAGGTCTTTGGTGTTCCACTTTGATTTGCTGACAAGTCAAACATTTAGAAACATACATTGCCATTTCTTTCTTCATGCCTTTCCACCAATAATGACTTCGAAGATCTCTATACATCTTAGTGCTCCCAGGGTGTAGGGTGTACTTTGAAGTATGACTTTCAGTTAGGATTTGATTCTTGATAACTAGTTCATTTGGTACACATACTCTCTCCCCAAATCTCAATAGGCCATCCTTTGAAATTTGAAATTGTGGCTTCAATCCCTTTTCTACTTCACTCCTCAAGTAGATTAAATGTGGATCTCGTAATTGTCCTTCCTTAATTTGTTGCATAAGATCAGACTGCACTTGAATGGAGGCCATCAGAATCATCGAGTCTTGCTCTTTCCTCAAAGCTTTCAAATCAAAATTTTCTTCTATTAGCTTCCATTGCTTCACGACCAGACTAGCCATAAAACTTGTAGATTTCCTACTAAGTGCATCAGCTACAACATTGGCTTTGCCCGGGTGATAACGGATGGTACAATCATAATCCTTCAGAAGTTCAATCCATCTTCGCTGCCTCATGTTTAACTCTTTCTGAGTGAAAATATATTTTAAACTCTTGTGATCAGTAAAGATTTCAAACTGCCGACCATACAAATAATGTCTCCAAATCTTTAAAGCAAAAATAATTGCTGCCAATTCCAAATCATGAGTTGGGTAATTCAGTTCATAACCTTTAAGTTGCCTAGAAGCATACGCAATTACTCTCCCTTCCTGCATCAAAACACATCCTAGGCCCTTACTTGAAGCATCAGTATAAACTACAAACTCATCATTACCCCTTGGAATAGTGAGAATAGGGGCACTAGTCAATCTTCTTTTTAACTCTTGAAAACTTTGCTCACAATCATCACCCCATACAAATTTCATATTCTTCTTAGTGAGTTTGGTGAGAGGTTGAGCAATTCGAGAAAATCCCTCCACAAATCTCCTGTAATAACCTGCCATGCCCAAGAAGCTCCTAACTTCTGTCACATTTGTTGGTACTTCCCATTCAACTACAGCTTCTATTTTCCTTGGATCAACAGATATACCCTTTCCTGAAATCACATGGCCTAAGAAGGCAACTTCATTCAACCAAAATTCACATTTGCTGAACTTTGCATACAACTTCTTTTCTCTTAGTATGGACAATACCTTCCTCAAGTGTTCCTCATGCTCCTGATTACTCCTTGAATACACCAATATGTCATCAATAAATACAATTACACAGATATCCAAGAGCTGTTGAAATGTCCTATTCATTAGTTCCATAAAAGCTGCAGGGGCATTAGTCAAACCAAAAGGCATCACCAAGAATTCATAATGACCATATCGAGTTCTGAAGGCTGTTTTTGAAATATCCTCCTCTTTGATCCTCAACTGATAGTAACCTGACCTCAGGTCAATCTTAGAGAATACTTGTGCACCCTGCAGTTGATCAAACAAATCATCAATTCTAGGTATGGGATATTTGTTTTTGATGGTCACCTGATTCAACTGTCTATAATCAATACAAAGCCTCAATGTTCCATCCTTCTTCTTCACTAATAGTACCGGAGCACCCCATGGGGATACACTGGGTCGTATGAAACCCTTATCTAATAATTCTTGTATTTGCTTCTTTAATTCTTCTAACTCAAGTGGTGCCATTCTGTAGGGAGGCTTAGATATTGGGGTTGTACTGGGGACTAGATCAATAGCAAATTCACCCTCTCTATCTAGAGGTAAACCAGGCAAGTCATCAGGGAATACATCAGGGAATTCTTTGACCACTGAAATTTCATCTATGTGGGTTTCCTGATTTGAATGCTCCTTTACACACACCATATAACAAAGACAACCTTTCTGCATAAGATGATAAGCTTGAAGTGCGGATATCAAGCAAGGAGGCAAATCATGCTTAATGCCCTCAAAGAAAAATATAGGCTGATCTGGTATGCAGAAGGTAATTATTTTTTTGTAACAGTCAATACTAGCGTGATGAGAAGATAACCAATCCATGCCAAGTATAATATCAAAACCCTGGATCTCTAGGAGAATCAAATCAGCAAGGAGTTCATGGTCTCCAATAGAGATCAAACAAGATGGGTAGACTACGTTTGTTGCCAATGAATCTCCAACAGCAGTTGTTACATATAGCATATAATCCAGGGGTTTAGGTAGAATATCCAAGTGACAAGCAAAGTGTTGTGAAACAAATGATAAGTTGGAGCCAGGATCAAACAAAACTTTTGCATTTCTTTTAGAAACATGAAGAATACCTTCCACCACAGATTTAGAAGCTTTAGAATCTTGTTCCGTGATAGCGTACACTCTAGCATGGGCTGAGGGTCTAGGAGACAGTGGCTCTCTTTTCCTGTTCAGTGGGCAATCTTTTATTTGATGACCTAGCTTTCCACAACTAAAACATGCTCCAGTCACCCGAAAACACCGACTCGTTTCATGATTTGATCCACATTTTTCACATAACTGAGTCCTCCCCCATGGTTTCCTTTTCTCAAATCCAGATGTCTTAAACCTCTTGTTACTATCTTCATATTTATTTTCTCTCCTGCTTTTGCTAGTAAATTTGTCCCTTTGGCTCTTGCCAATGATTTCTTGAATTTCTTCCATGTCTCTTTCAATTTTCAAAGCTCTTTCTACCGTATCAGCATATGTTTGTAATTTTAAAGCTGACATTCGGCTTCTTATTGCTGGCCGTAATCCCCTTTCAAACCTTCTTGCCTTTCTAGATTCATCATCAGTCATATGTGTGGCAAACCTGGAGAGCTCAGTAAATCTAGATTCATACTTTGTAACCGTCATACTTCCCTGGATAAGGTTCAAGAACTCCAATTCTTTTTGCTCTTTCATACAATCGGGAAAATATTTGTCGTAAAACTTTTCTTGGAATAACTTCCATGTCATTTGCTCATGTTTGATTTCAGACATCCTCTTAATCATTCTCCACCAGTGTTCAGCTTCTCCTTCCAGCATAAAGGTGGCAAGAAAAACCTTTCGTTCATCAGAGTAACTTAGGGCATCAAATATTTTCTCTATCTGCATCATCCATCGTTCCGCCACCATTGGATCAGACTCACCACTGAAACTGGGAGGACTAAGCTTCTTAAACTGTCCAATTCCCAACCCCGTCCGGTTTGATGTCTCTATTCCATCATTACTTCCTTGTTGGACAGGTTGTTGTTGTTGTTGCATCACTTGTGCCATAGTCTCCAAAGTCCGCATAATACCACTCAATTGATCAGTAGTAGATGCAACAGGAGAACCAGATGATCTCGTCATCCTTGCTTCCTAAAACATCAAAAGAACATTTTCTTTGATCAATCTCTAAATGATAGTCAATAAACCTCAAAAAAAACATAACATTCTTAGTGATTCTCAAATCATGCTCTGATACCACCTCTGTCACGCCCCTAAAAATATCCATTATATTTAAAATCTTTCGTCACAACTAACCCAGGATCCAAACACACATTTGAGGTCACTAAGAAAACATTCAAATCAAAAATTTCGCTTCTATAATCTACCAATTCATATCCCTGTGCAATTCATAAACATAGCACACATCACTCGAAAATTTATACCATCTGAACCCGACTCATCAAAATAAAAACCACAATATAAGTCCACAAGTGGGGAAATCTATGCAGTCACCACAATCATCGATTTACCATAAGTTCATATCATTACACAAATTTAATTTAACATTCCAAAACCCTATACATGAGGGATCCTTTAACTTACACAAAATCCACAGGTTTAGATTCATAGTCACATTTCATTAGATGCAAGGTAGCTTATACACAACTACATATATGCTAACAAAAGTTCTGCCCAACGTCTTCTAAACTTTCCACTGCCTCAGCCCATTCTTAACATTTAAGCAAGCGATACGCTATCCTGAAAAATTTATCAACAAACGGGGTGAGCATAAAGAGCTCAGCAAGTGACTAACATATCCATATCAAAATAGTACAATTTCCAAAGAGATACAGTATCAAAACACAAAAGCAGAATATACGATTTCGTATACATAATATCATTAGGAGCAGAATCATAATTGTCCTTTTTAATCATACATATTTGGTTCCTAACAGATGGGGCATAGAGTAATTGGAGCATATCAGAAACAGAGGAAACATATCGGAGCTTATCAATGGCATATAAAATGTTCCAGAACACATCAACGATCTATGGAACATTACGAAGCAAACTCAATAGTGAATGAAGCATTTCAGAGCATATCAAACTCATATGTCGTACAGAAGCTCAAACGTCGTCCTTGACGTTGCAATCATATCATACTTATCCAGAGCACGAACAGAAATAACTCACCAAAACTCTGGATGTCATATCAAACATATAGAGGGTGTAGTGGGATCTCAGTCAGAATGTGATTCATCCATTTCTGAATGACCACCTGACAAAAGTCTCCCACGTCTGGGAGCTCCATCCACCCACGTCTAGGTGAAGTCAGAGGGGGCCGGCAGAGCATCGCAGGCTCTATGCATAACTCCCTTTACCATTTCTGGCAAAGGTTCACAACTCCCTTTACCATTTCTGGCAAAGGTTCACAACTCCCTTTACCATTTCTGGCAAAGGTTCACAACTCCCTTTACCATTTCTGGCAAAGGTTCACATTATCCCACACACCAGAGTACAAGAAGGCAGTTTCAACAATAAGCAGCATATAACGGAAGCACACGCGGAACAACCAAACATACATGTGCCTTTTCAAAAACAATGATGCAAGGAACAAATCTCTCACAAAAGTATTCATTTTAGGAAAGAATTGGAAGCAAGAGTGTACAGGGATTCCAAGCAATCATAATCAGCTCAATTCCAATAAGAAGGTTAGACAAATTCAGATATCCAAAGGAATGGAACCAAATACGCGAAATCAACCAGAGCTCGATTTCGGACAGAATTCCAGTGGCACATCAAACAAATATTTTAGAATAACAATTATGCTCCAATACCCATAATAAGGCTATGGTCGAATCATATATCAATCTATATTAAGATGGAACAGATTTCATATGAAACAGGGCTCCCAACACTGAGTTACCTCTGATTTGGTAACACAAGGTCAAAATCACAATCACTGTGTTACAGAATTTATAGGGTCGGAATCAACAGACGATAGGGTGGGCAATTAAACTCCAAAATTTTCAAACTATATGTCAAAAGAGAGAATTTCAAGTCTACTTTCAAATAAAATCAGTTTGATACAAATCAGAATTTTCAACAGGGAGTTATAGGCGTTTTAGTATCGAAAGGTCAGAAATCTGAACTCTGTTTTACAGCGTCTATAGGCTCTTTTGAAACAAATTTTTGGGTAAGTATTCGGTGTCCAAAATCTACAAAATCGGTGTCAAAAGAAACACATACGAGTCTAATTTCAAACAAAATAGTTCCTGCCTGAATTCTCATTCTATATTAAAACTTATAGCCGAAACAGTGCTTAGGGGTCAGTTTACCGAAAGACTTTCAGAATCCATGGTTTAAGTCCAAAGAGAGATATATCAGTTTCTAAATAGAAATCTTCCAATTTATTTTGAAACAACATAAAAACAGAGTCAAATACTTATGTAGGATGGGGTTAGAACACTTGCCTTTGCAAATCTTGACCCGAAATGACAAGATTAAAGCAAGAACCCTAAAAGCCCCAATTTTCTTTCTCTTCTTCTTCTTCTTCTTCTTCTTCTTCTTTCTTTCTTTCTTTCCCTGATCACCCACGAGCTGCCTCCTCTGCTTCCTTAACAACGAAGGCAGAGAGGCTTAAGCGGTGGAATTTGTCATTTGGTGCATTTTGCAGTTTAGTCCTCGTTTTTATCATATTCACGATTAGGTCCTTAGGGTTTACATATAGGTCCTCAAATTCTTTCTTTTTTTTTTGAACAGATCTCCCAAATCTTAAAAATAAGTTACCTCTGATTCATACTCTATTTCTTGTGTCAATTAAAAATAGATGCTTACATTATCACCAGAAATATTATACGAAAATTCGGAAATGAGGGGTGTTACAAGTGCTGGCATTATCGCACCCGTTTCGCGTGCTTCGTCCCTCGCCTATGTGCACGTCACGGTCGGCGTATCAACGTCCGGAGCCTCTTGCCCGTCACGAAACCGTCGGCGCTTTCTCGAACGTTCACGAAATCCCTATTGCAAGCTCTCTCCGAGCCCTAGCCCGACGACTGCGTATCGGTCACGGCAAGCGCGTGCCGAAACCATCGGCACTTTATAGAACGATCTCGGAATCGCTATTGCGACCCCAATCCGTAAAGCTCTCTCCGAGACCCTCGATACTGACTGCGTAGCGGTCACAGCAAATTTCCAGCCCCAAAACAATCGTCTCGGATCTCTACCGGAGATGTTTCGTATCCCGGGAAGCAAAAAGGAGTGCAACACGAGGACTTCCCAGGGGGTCACCCATCGTAGTACTACTCTGGCCCAAGCACGTTTAACTTCGGTGTTTTGATGGGATCCGGTGATTTAGTGCTGCCATTATCGCACCCATTTCGCGAGCTTCGTCCCTCGCCTATGTGCACGTCGCGGTCAGCGCATCAACGTCCGGAGCCTCTTGCCCGTCACGAAACCGTCAGCGCTTTCTCGAACGTTCACGAAATCCCTATTGCAAGCTCTCTCCGAGCCCTAACCCGACGACTGCGTATCGGTCACGACAAGCGCGTGCCGAAACCATCGGCACTTTCTAGAACGATCTCGGAATCGCCATTGCGACCCCAATCCGGAAAGCTCTCTTTGAGCCCCTCGATACTGACTGCGTAGCGGTCAAAGCAAATTTCCAGCCCCAAAACAAACGCCTCGGAGCTCTACGGGAGATGTTTCGTTTCCCGGGATGCAAAAAGGAGTGCAACACGAGGACTTCCCAAGGGGTCACCCATCGTAGTACTACTCTGGCCCAAGCACGCTTAACTTCGGAGTTTTGATGGGTTCCGGTGATTTAGTGCTGGCATTATCGCACCCGTTTCGCGTGCTTCGTCCCTCGCCTATGTGCACGTCGCGGTCGGCGTATCAACGTCCGGAGCCTCTTGCCCGTCACGAAACCGTCGGCGCTTTCTCGAACGTTCACGAAATCCCTATTGCAAGCTCTCTCCGAGCCCTAGCCCGACGACTGCGTATCGGTCACGGCAAGCGCGTGCCGAAACCATCGGCACTTTATAGAACGATCTCGGAATAGCTATTGCGACCCCAATCCGGAAAGCTCTCTCCGAGACCCTCGATACTGACTGCGTAGCGGTCACAGCAAATTTCCAGCCCCAAAACAATCGTCTCAGATCTCTACGGGAGATGTTTCGTATCCCGGGATGCAAAAAGGAGTGCAACACGAGGACTTACCAGGGGGCCACCCATCGTAGTACTACTCTGGCCCAAGCATGCTAAACTTCGGTGTTTTGATGGGATCCGGTGATTTAGTGCTGCCATTATCGCACCCATTTGATGGGACCTCGCCTATGTGCACGTCGCGGTCGGCGCATCAACGTCCGGAGCCTCTTACCCGTCACGAAACCGTCGGCGCTTTCTAGAACGATCCAGGAATCACTATTGCGACCCCAATCCGGAAAGCTCTCTTTGAGCCCCTCGATACTGACTGCGTAGCGGTCAAAGCAAATTTCCAGCCCCAAAACAAACGTCTCGGAGCTCTACGGGAGTTGTTTCGTATCCCGGGATGCAAAAAGGAGTGCAACACAAGGACTTCCCAAGGGGTCACCCATCGTAGTACTACTCTGGCCCAAGCACGCTTAACTTAGGTTTTTTTATGGGATCCGGTGATTTAGTGCTGGCATTATCGCACCCGTTTCGCGAGCTTGGTCCCTCGCCAATGTGCACGTCGCGGTCGGCGCATCAACGTCCGGAGCCTCTTGCCCGTCACGAACCCATCGGCGCTTTCTCGAACGTTCACGAAATCCCTATTGCAAGCTCTCTCCGAGCCCTAGCCCGACGACTGCGTATCGGTCACGGCAAGCGCGTGCCGAAACCATCGGCACTTTCTAGAACGATCTCGGAATCGCTATTGCGACCCCAATCCGGAAAGCTCTCTCCGAGCCCCTCGATACTGACTGCGTAACGGTCACAGCAAATTTCCAGCCCCAAAACAATCGTCTCAGATCTCTACGGGAGATGTTTCGTATCCCGGGATGCAAAAAGGAGTGCAACACGAGGACTTCCCAGGGGGCCACCCATCGTAGTACTACTCTGGCCCAAGCATGCTAAACTTCGGTGTTTTGATGGGATCCGATGATTTAGTGCTGCCATTATCGCACCCATTTCGCGAGCTTCGTCACTCGCCTATGTGCACGTCGCGGTCGGCGCATCAACATCCGGAGCCTCTTGCCCGTCACGAAACCGTCGGCGCTTTCTAGAACGATCTAGGAATCGCTATTGCGACCCCAATCCGTAAAGCTCTCTTTGAGCCCCTCGATACTGACTGCGTAGCGGTCAAAGCAAATTTCCAGCCCCAAAACAAACGTCTCGGAGCTCTACGGGAGATGTTTCGTATCCCGGGATGCAAAAAGGAGTGCAACACGAGGACTTCCCAGGGGGTCACCCATCGTAGTACTACTCTGGCCCAAGCACGCTTAACTTCGGTGTTTTGATGGGATCCGGTGATTTAGTGCTGCCATTATCGCACCCGTTTCGCGAGCTTCGTCCCTCGGCTATGTGCACGTCGCGGTCAGCGCATCAACGTCCGGAGCCTCTTGCCCGTCACGAAACCGTCAGCGCTTTCTCGAACGTTCACGAAATCCCTATTGCAAGCTCTCTCCGAGCCCTAGCCCGACGACTGCGTATCGGTCATGGCAAGCGCATGCCGAAACCATCGGCACTTTCTAGAACGATCTCGGAATCGCCATTGCGACCCCAATCCGGAAAGCTCTCTTTGAGCCCCTCGATTCCGACTGCGTAGCGGTCAAAGCAAATTTCCAGCCCCAAAACAAACGTCTCGGAGCTCTACGGGAGATGTTTCGTATCCCGGGATGCAAAAAGGAGTGCAACACGAGGACTTCCCAAGGGGTCACCCATCGTAGTACTACTCTGGCCCAAGCACGCTTAACTTCAGAGTTTTGATGGGTTCCGGTGATTTAGTGCTGGCATTATCGCACCCGTTTCGCGTGCTTCGTCCCTCGCCTATGTGCACGTCGCGGTCGGCGTATCAACGTCCGGAGCCTCTTGCCCGTCACGAAACCGTCGGCGCTTTCTCGAACGTTCACGAAATCCCTATTGCAAGCTCTCTCCGAGCCCTAGCCCGACGACTGCGTATCGGTCATGGCAAGCGCGTGCCGAAACCATCGGCACTTTATAGAACGATCTCGGAATCGCTATTGCGACCCCAATCCGGAAAGCTCTCTCCGAGCCCCTCGATACTGACTGCATAGCGGTCACAGCAAATTTTCAGCCCCAAAACAATCGTCTCAGATCTCTACGGGAGATGTTTCGTATCCCGGGATGCAAAAAGGAGTGCAACACGAGGACTTCCCAGGGGGCCACCCTTCGTAGTACTACTCTGGCCCAAGCATGCTAAACTTCGGTGTTTTGATGGGATCCGGTGATTTAGTGCTGCCATTATCGCACCCATTTCGCGAGCTTCGTCCCTCGCCTATGTGCACGTCGCGGTCGGCGCATCAACGTCCGGAGCCTCTTGCCCGTCACGAAACCGTCGGCGCTTTCTAGAACGATCCAGGAATCGCTATTGCGACCCCAATCCGGAAAGCTCTCTTTGAGCCCCTCGATACTGACTGCGTAGCGGTCAAAGGAAATTTCCTGCCCCAAAACAAACGTCTCGGAGCTCTACGGGAGATGTTTCGTATCCCGGGATGCAAAAAGGAGTGCAACACAAGGACTTCCCAAGGTGTCACCCATCGTAGTACTACTCTGGCCCAAGCACGCTTAACTTAGGTTTTTTTATGGGATCCGGTGATTTAGTGCTGGCATTATCTGTTAGGACTCTAGCTTGGAGAGTCCTAATTGAGAGGGACATTCATGTAAAACTGTTAGGACTCTAGCTAAGAGAGTCCTAATTGAGAGGGACATTCTATTAGGACTCTAGCTAGGAGAGTCCTAATTGAGAGGGGCATTCATGTAGGAGGTTTTTTCTTAGAGAAGAATTAGGAGTTGTAAGGGAATAGGAGTCTTGAGTAGGAGTCCTATTAGGAGTTGGTTAGAAGTAAGAGTCTTAAGTAGGAGTCCTATTAGGAGTTAGGGTTTAGAAGCCCTATAAATAGTCATGTATTCCTTCTCTTTTGATAAGCAATAGATGAATCTTTTCTGCAGCCTTTGAGCAGCAACTTGGAGGGAGGAACCCCTATAGAGTTCCAAGGAGGCCGATCCCCTAAAGAGATCAACCCCAAGTTTAGAATCTGCAAGGGTTCTAACACCTGGTATCAGAGCAGCATTCTTGGCGTCTCGCTGCCCTTTCACAGCCATCCATCAACCCTCCACAACCATCCAAAGTAATTCCCACAATTGCTTAAAAGATCGTCACCGAATTCCGCCATCATCTCCACCACCACGGATCATCCTTTGATCTCCCCGTGAATTGCAACAGGTTCTGGTTTCCTACCTTACTGCTGCTGCAATTTAGTTATCCTTATTCGAAAATCCAAAAAAAAAAAAAAAAAAAAATCGTTCCTATATTGCTGCATAAACTTTTCGTCACAAAGTTTTCATCTCTACGACGAAAGATACATTGCAGAATTCCAGCCGCATAGCACCATCTGTTTGATCTTGCTACTGTGCTTTTTCTATCCAAATTTCTACGAAATTTTTATGACATCTTTGACACTTCTTAACAGTGGATTTCCCTTTGGTTTCATCAAAAAATTCTCAATATAAACTACTGATCTTTTATGTCCAATCTGCTGCACTTGAATTGCAGAATTCAAGCCGCATAGCACCATCTGTTTGATCTTGCTACTGTGCTTTTTCTATCCAAATTTCTACGAAATTTTTATGACATCTTTGACACTTCCTAACAGTAGATTTCCCTTTGGTTTCATCGAAAAATTCTCAATATAAACTACTGATCTTTTATGTCCAATCTGCTGCACTTGAAAATCTATGCTGCAGAAAATTTTAACTGCATATCGTTGCCTTAACCCATCTATTTGCAATCTTTTTTGAATGAAATTTCTTATAGACTTCATATATCATCTTGGCTTCCATCTAAGATTAATCTATTAAGAAATTCATCTCTAAAAACGATTTTATGTTGCTGCAAATTTTCATCGTAACCCGCTGAAATTTTTCGACGATAATTCTGCAATTGCAACTTGCACCAATTTCTTTGCTGTTATACTGCCGAAATTTTCTTGATTAAATTAGATATCCTTGCTGTCATATAAACTGTGATTTTGCTATCAATTCCCTCCTCAATTCTCTTAAGTTTTTGGTGGAAATTACGTCGAGAAACCGTTGTTTCTTCGACGACAATTCTACTCTTACAAGACAGCACATACTTGCTGCAACTTCCATGGATTTCTGTCAAACCTTTGCTACCATCTACCACAGATCCAAACTTTCATCTAGAGCCCTAAAACTCTACCAAACCACACCCTCAAACTGCACCCAAAACAGCCACAAAACAAGCCTAAACCGTAGCCTACATCCACCAATCCACCAACACTTTCGACCATCACTTCTCTCAACCTATACCTGCCTTTAACCCAACAGCAAAAGAGAGATCTTAACATCATTGATTTGGGGCCATATACTATGGCATCTAAGGAGGCAATCAATGCTAAATTCGAAGCCTTGGAGGCGCGAATGGAGAATAAGATTCGGACGCTCTTTACCGAACTCAGGTTGGGCCGACCACTAAGCCCGAAGAAATCATATCAAGGAGAGAGCTTTGCCCAATCACACCAAGCCCGAAGAGATGACTTCCAAGAGAGGGGAAGCTCTATGACCAACCCCAACTATCCATGCATGAGAGTGGACTTCCCTAGATGGGAAGAAGGAGACCCGATTGGTTGGATTTCGCACGCGGAGCGATATTTTCGGTACCACAAAACCGCGGATGTATCTATGGTGAAAATTGCAGCTATACATCTTGAAGGGGATGCTATTCAGTGGTTTGACTGGTTTGAACATACTTATGGAGTCCTTTCATGGCGACAATTCAAAGAAGAACTGCTGATTCGCTTCAGACCAACCGATTACGAGAATATTGATGAACAACTAGCAAAGATCCGACAAACCTCCACCATTCAGGAGTACCAAACCAGGTTTGAAAGGTTATCTAATCAAAATCATGATTGGTCTCAAAAACAGCTATTGAGGACCTTCATTGAGGGCTTGAAGCCGGAGATCCGAGGAGAAGTTAAAGCGCGACAACCGTACACGCTTATGGCAGCCATCTCTTTCGCACGACATCAAGAGGAGCAATTGAACCATGAAGCTCGGAGGACTAGGGTCACTCCTCAACCAGTAATATTGAAGCCCTCAGTCCCCCCTACTGTCGACCAAGTCCCTGCACCAAAGAGGTTAACAGGAGAAGAGCTTCGGGAGCGATATGCGAAGGGGTTATGTTGGCATTGTGACGAGCCGTGGAGCCGTGAGCATCGCTGTAGTAAAGGAGGACTTCTTATAATTGAACCGATAGAAGAAGAGGTCATTGAACATCCAAAAGAGAGCTTTGAACATGAAGAAGAAGATGCAGAAGAAGAGCCACAACCGACCGAAGTTACGGTACATACACTAGCTAGCTACTCAAACCCGCAAACGATGAAAATTGGAGGCCTTCTCAAACAACAACCAATCACTGTTCTCATCGACACGGGCAGTACTACTAACTTCCTAAATAGTAAGCTTGCTGTTCGGATATCATTACCTATCGAGAATCGCTGCAGGTTTGATGTTAAGGTCGCCGACGGACGGATTTTGAATTGTGATCATAGGCGCTTGCAGGAGAAACTATTACTGCAGGACCAAGAGATAATTGTAGATTTCTTCCTTCTCCCTCTTAACAATCATGAGGCCATGCTCAGAATTAAATGGTTGACGACATTAGGTGATATTTCCTGGAATTTTATGAAACTAATTATGAAATTTTACAGTAAGGAGAAACAGGTGACATTGCACGGGAAACGTGGGGGCGACATAACAACGATTTGCACACAACAAATGGAGAATGTTTTGCATAAAGCATGCAGCGGCTTTTTGGTACAACTTGAGCAGCAAACTAAGGGAGAGCAAACAGAATTTGAAGATCCAAATCTACTTCCTTTGCTTGCTGAATTTTCAAATATATTTAACGAACCGCGCAACCTACCTCTTACCTGTCGGCATGATCATTGTATAATGATTCTTCCAGGCAAATCTTCAGCAAATGCTCAGCCATATCAGTATCCACATCTCCAGAATGATGAAATAGAAAGGATTATAAAAGAGATGCTCGAAACAGGAGTTATTCGGCCAAGTTGCAACCTCTACTCTTCGCCGGTGCTACTTGTACGCAAGAAGGACGGAACAAGGCGAATATGTGTTGATTACCGAGCTCTCAATGGCATAATCATCAAGGACAAATACTTTATTCCAATAGTAGATGAATTGCTAGATGAAAGGGAGCATAAATCTTTACAAAGCTGGACCTTTGATCCGGGTATCATCAAATACGAGCATGCGAAGAAGACATACGGAAAACCACCTTTTGAACACACAACAACCACGAATTTTTGCTTTCTGCAACAAAAGGTGGAATATCTTGGGCATATCATATCAGAGGAAGGTGTGGCAGTGGACCCCTTCAAAATTGGAGCAATGCAAAACTGGCTGACCTCGAGAAACATAAAATTGCTATATGGCTTTCTGGGTTTAACAGGCTACTACCGCAAGTTCGTGAAAAACTATGGAAAGATCAGTGCACCACTTACTTCCTTACTAGAAAAAGATGTCTTCCAATGGTTGGACAGAGCCTCCGCTGCCTTTGACAAACTTAAGGCAGCCATGACGACGACGCCGGTGCTAACACTACCAGATTTCAACCGACCCTTCATTATTGAGGCCGACACATCTGGAGTCAGAATTGGAGTCATTCTCATGCAAGATGGTCGACCACTCGCATACACTAGCAAGGCATTATCTCCCTCCTATCAAAATAAGCCAACATATGATAAGGAGATGCTCGCCATTGTGCGCGCAGCAACGAGGTGGAGATTGTACTTGATCAGGCGATACTTTCAAATCAAGACCGACCATAAAAGCCTAAAATATCTCTTGGAGCAGAAGATATCTTCCCCCAAGCAGCAAAAATGGGTAACAAAACTTCTTGGATTTGATTATGAAATAACTTACAAAATGTGGAAAGAGAATGTTGTTGCAGATGCGCTTTCGCAGCTACCTGAGCAAGCTGAATTTTCGGTCATTTTACTTCCAACCAGTGACTTCCTTGAGGATATTAAGATGGAATGGCAGAAAGATTCGGAGACTAGTAAAAATAAAAAATATATATATATATATTTGGAGGAAGCACCAAGCTCCGTGGCTCATTACAATCGGGACTCAAAAGAATTATGCTATAAGGGACGCATTATGCTTGTGACAAATTCTACTTGCATCTTCAAGAGTAGATTTTGGACAAAGTTATTCCATATGCAGGGTACTAAATTGAAAAGGAGTATGACATATCACCCACAAACCAACAGCCAGACAGAAGTTTTAAATAGGTGCTTGGAGACAACCCAAAGCCATCCACCAAATATGACTACCCAAAGAGAACTCCAGACCCAGCCAAGTGCCATTATTGATCGACGGATCGTGACTCGACGACGACGACCCACTAATGAAGTGCTAATACAGTGGGCGAACCTACCAATAGAAGATGTCACTTGGGAGAACTATGACGACATGAAGATCAAATTTCCAGAATTCATGAATCATCAGCCTCGAGGACAAGGCTGATTTGAAGAGGGCGGGTCTGTTAGGACTCTAGCTTGGAGAGTCCTAATTGAGAGGGACATTCATGTAAAACTGTTAGGACTCTAGCTAAGAGAGTCCTAATTGAGAGGGACATTCTATTAGGACTCTAGCTAGGAGAGTCCTAATTGAGAGGGGCATTCATGTAGGAGGTTTTTTCTTAGAGAAGAATTAGGAGTTGTAAGGGAATAGGAGTCTTGAGTAGGAGTCCTATTAGGAGTTGGTTAGAAGTAAGAGTCTTAAGTAGGAGTCCTATTAGGAGTTAGGGTTTAGAAGCCCTATAAATAGTCATGTATTCCTTCTCTTTTGATAAGCAATAGATGAATCTTTTCTGAAGCCTTTGAGCAGCAACTTGGAGGGAGGAACCCCTATAGAGTTCCAAGGAGGCCGATCCCCTAAAGAGATCAACCCCAAGTTTAGAATCTGCAAGGGTTCTAACATTATCGCACCCGTTTCGCGAGCTTCGTCCCTCGCCTATGTGCACGTCGCGGTCGGCGCATCAACGTTCGGAGCCTCTTGCCCGTCACGAAACCGTCGGCGCTTTCTCGAACGTTCACGAAATCCCTATTGCAAGCTCTCTCCGAGCCCTAGCCCGACGACAGCGTATCGGTCATGGCAAGCGCGTGCCGAAACCATCGGCACTTTCTAGAACGATCTCGGAATCGCTATTGCGACGCCAATCCGGAAAGCTCTCTCCGAGCCCCTCGATACTGACTGCGTAGCGGTCACAGCAAATTTCCAGCCCCAAAATAATCGTCTCAGATCTCTACGGGAGATGTTTCGTATCCCGGGATGCAAAAAGGAGTGCAACACGAGGACTTCCCAGGGGGCCACCCATCGTAGTACTACTCTGGTCCAAGCATGCTAAACTTCGGTGTTTTGATGGGATCCGGTGATTTAGTTCTGCCATTATCGCACCCATTTCTCGAGCTTCGTCCCTCGCCTATGTGCACGTCGCGGTCGGCGAATCAACGTCCGGAGCCTCTTGCCCGTCACGAAACCGTCGGCGCTTTCTCAAACGTTCACGAAATCCCTATTGCAAGCTCTCTCTAAGCCCTAGCCCGACGACTGCGTATCGGTCACGGCAAGCGCGTGCCGAAATCATCGGCACTTTATAGAACGATCTCGGAATCGCTATTGCGACCCCAATCCGGAAAGCTGTCTCCGAGCCCCTCGATACTGACTGCGTAGCGGTCACAGCAAATTTCCAACCCCAAAACAATCGTCTCGGAGCTCTACGGAAGATGTTTCGAATCCCGGGATGCAAAAAGGAGTGCAACACGAGGACTTCCCAGGGGGTCACCCATCCTAGTACTACTCTGGCCCAAGCACGCTTAACTTCGGTGTTTTGATTGGATCCGGTGATTTAGTGCAGCCATTATCGCACCCGTTTCGCGAGCTTCGTCCCTCGCCTATGTGCACGTCGCGGTCGGCGCATCAACGTCCGGAGCCTCTTGGCCGTCACGAAACCATCGTCGCTTTCTCGAACGTTCACGAAATCCCTATTGCAACCTCTCTCCGAGCCCTAGCCCGACGACTGCGTATCGGTCACGGCATGCGCGTGCCGAAACCATCGGCACTTTCTAGAACGATCTAGGAATCGCTATTGCGACCCCAATCCGGAAAGCTCTCTTTGAGCCCCTCGATACTGACAGCGTAGCGGTCAAAGCAAATTTCCAGCCCCAAAACAAACGTCTCGGAGCTCTACGGGAGATGTATCGTATCCCGAGATGCAAAAAGGAGTGCAACACGAGGACTTCCCAAGGGGTCACCCATCGTAGTACTACTCTGGCCCAAGCACGCTAAACTTCGGTGTTTTGATGGGATCCGGTGATTTAGTGCTGCCATTATCGCACCCGTTTCCCGAGCTTCGTCCCTCGCCTATGTGCACGTCGCGGTCGGCGCATCAACGTCCGGAGCCTCTTGCCCGTCACGAAACCGTCGTCGCTTTCTCGAACGTTCACGAAATCCCTATTGCAAGCTCTCTCCGAGCCCAAGCCCGATGACTGCGTATCGGTCACGGCAAGCGCGTGCCGAAACCATCGGCACTTTCTAGAACGATCTCGGAATCGCTATTGCGACCCCAATCCGGAAAGCTCTCTCCGAGCACCTCGATACTGACAGCGTAGCGGTCACAGCAAATTTCCAGCCCCAAAACAATCGTCTCGGAGCTCTACGGGAGATGTTTCGAATCCCGGGATGCAAAAAGGAGTGCAACACGAGGACTTCCCAGGGGGTCACCCATCCTAGTACTACTCTGGCCCAAGCACGCTTAACTTCGGTGTTTTGATGGGATCCGGTGATTTAGTGCTACCATTATCGCACCCGTTTCGCGAGCTTCGTCCCTCGCCTATGTGCACGTCGCGGTCAGCGCATCAACGTCCGGAGCCTCTTGCCTGTCACGAAACCATCGTCGCTTTCTCGAACGTTCACGAAATCCCTATTGCAAGCTCTCTCCGAGCCCTAGCCCGACGACTGCGTATCGGTCACGGCATGCGCGTGCCGAAACCATCGGCACTTTCTAGAACGATCTAGGAATCGCTATTGCGACCCCAATCCAGAAAGCACTCTTTGAGCCCCTCGATACTGACAACGTAGCGGTCAAAGCAAATTTCCAGCCCCAAAACAAACGTCTCGGAGCTCTACGGGAGATGTATCGTATCCCGGGATGAAAAAGGAGTGCAACACGAGGACTTCCCAAGGGGTCACCCATCGTAGTACTACTCTGGCCCAAGCACGCTAAACTTCGGTGTTTTCATGGGATCCGGTGATTTAGTGCTGCCATTATCGCACCCGTTTCCCGAGCTTCGTCCCTCGCCTATGTGCACGTCGCGGTCGGCGCATCAACGTCCGGAGCCTCTTGCCCGTCACGAAACCGTCGTCGCTTTCTCGAACGTTCACGAAATCCCTATTGCAAGCTCTCTCCGAGCCCAAGCCCGATGACTGCGTATCGGTCACGGCAAGCGCGTGCCGAAACCATCGGCACTTTCTAGAACGATCTCGGAATCGCTATTGCGACCCCAATCCGGAAAGCTCTCTCCGAACCCCTTGATACTGACAGCGTAGCGGTCACAGCAAATTTCCAACCCCAAAACAATCGTCTCGGAGCTCTACGGGAGATGTTTCGAATCCCGGGATGCAAAAAGGAGTGCAACATGAGGACTTCCCAGGGGGTCACCCATCCTAGTACTACTCTGGCCCAAGCACGCTTAACTTCGGTGTTTTGATGGGATCCGGTGATTTAGTGCTGCCATTATCGCACCCATTTCGCGAGCTTCGTCCCTCGCCTATGTGCACGTCGCGGTCGGCGCATCAACGTCCGGAGCCTCTTGCCCGTCACGAAACCATCGTCGCTTTCTCGAACGTTCACGAAATCCCTGTTGCAAGCTCTCTCCGAGCCCTAGCCCGACGACTGCGTATCGGTCACGGCATGCGCGTGCCGAAACCATCGGCACTTTCTAGAACCATCTAGGAATCGCTATTGCGACCCCAATCCGGAAAGCTCTCTTTGAGCCCCTCGATACTGACAGCGTAGCGGTCAAAGCAAATTTCCAGCCCCAAAACAAACGTCTCGGAGCTCTACGGGAGATGTATCGTATCCCGGGATGCAAAAAGGAGTGCAACACGAGGACTTCCCAAGGGGTCACCCATCGTAGTACTACTCTGGCCCAAGCACGCTAAACTTCGGTGTTTTGATGGGATCCGGCGATTTAGTGCTGCCATTATCGCACCCGTTTCCCGAGCTTCGTCCCTCGCCTATGTGCACGTCGCGGTCGGCGCATCAACGTCCGGAGCCTCTTGCCCGTCACGAAACCGTCGTCGCTTTCTCGAACGTTCATGAAATCCCTATTGCAAGCTCTCTCCGAGCCCAAGCCCGATGACTGCGTATCGGTCACGGCAAGCGCGTGCCGAAACCTTCGGCACTTTCTAGAACGATCTCGGAATCGCTATTGCGACCCCAATCCGGAAAGCTCTCTCCGAGCCCCTCGATACTGATAGCGTAGCGGTCACAGCAAATTTCCAGCCCCAAAACAATCATCTCGGAGCTCTACGGGAGATGTTTCGAATCCCGGGATGCAAAAAGGAGTGCAACACGAGGACTTCCCACGGGGTCACCCATCCTAGTACTACTATGGCCCAAGCACGCTTAACTTTGATGTTTTGATGGGATCCGGTGATTTAGTGCTGCCATTATCGCACCCGTTTCGCGTGCTTCGTCCCTCGCCTATGTGCACGTCGCGGTCGGCGCATCAACGTCCGGAGCCTTTTGCCCGTCACGAAACCGTCGTCGCTTTGTCGAACGTTCACGAAATCCCTATTGCAAGCTCTCTCCGAGCCCTAGCCCGACGACTGCATATCGGTCACGGCAAGCGCGTGCCGAAACCATCGGCACTTTCTAGAACGATCTCGGAATCGCTATTGCGACCCCAATCAGGAACGCTCTCTCCAAGCCCCTCGATACTGACTATGTAGCGGTCACATCAAATTTCCAGCCCCAAAACAATGGTCTCGGAGCTCTACGGGAGATGTTTCGTATCCCGGGATGCAAAAAGGAGTGCAACACGAGGACATCCCAGGGGGTCACCCATCGTAGTACTACTCTGGCCCAAGCACACATAACTTCGGAGTTTTGATGGGATCCGGTGATTTAGTGCTGGCATTTTCGCACCCGTTTCGCGTTCTTCGTCCCTCGCCTATGTGCAAGTCGCGGTCGGCGTATCAACGTCCAGAGCCTCTTGCCCGTCACGAAACCGTCGGCGCTTTCTCGAACGTTCACGAAATCTCTATTGCAAGCACTCTCCGAGCCCTAGCCCGACGACTGCGTATCGGTTACGGCAAGCGCGTGCCGAAACCATCGGCACTTTCTAGTACGATCTCGGAATCGCTATTGCGACCGCAATCCGTAAAGCTCTCTCCGAGCCCCTCGATACTGACTGCGTAGCGATCACAGCAAATTTCCAGCCCCAAAACAATCGTCTCGGAGCTCTACGGGAGATGTTTCGTATCCCGGGATGCAAAAAGGAGTGCAACACGAGGACTTCCCAGGGGGTCACCCATCGTAGTACTACTCTGGCCCAAGCACACTTAACTTCGTAGTTTTGATGGGATCCGGTGATTTAGTGCTGGCATTTTCGCACCCGTTTCGCGTTCTTCGTCCCTCGCCTATGTGCAAGTCGCGGTCGGCGTATCAACGTCCAGAGCCTCTTGCCCGTCACGAAACCGTCGGCGCTTTCTCGAACGTTCACGAAATCCCTATTGCAAGCACTCTCCGAGCCCTAGCCCGACGACTGCGTATCGGTTACGGCAAGCGCGTGCCGAAACCATCGGCACTTTCTAGTATGATCTCGGAATCGCTATTGCGACCGCAATCCGTAAAGCTCTCTCCGAGCCCCTCGATACTGACTGCGTAGCGGTCACAGCAAATTTCCAGCCCCAAAACAATCGTCTCGGAGCTCTACGGGAGATGTTTCGTATCACGGGATGCAAAAAGGAGTGCAACACGAGGACTTCCCAGGGGGTCACCCATCGTAGTACTACTCTGGCCCAAGCATGCTTAACTTCGGAGTTTTGATGGGATCCGGTGATTTAGTGCTCGCATTATCGCACCCGTTTCGCGTGCTTCGTCCCTCGCCTATGTGCACGTCACGGTCGGCGTATCAACGTCCGGAGCCTCTTGCCCGCCACGAAACCGTCGGCGCTTTCTCGAACGTTCACGAAATCCCTATTGCAAGCTCTCTCCGAGCCCTAGCCCGACGACTGCGTATCGGTCACGGCAAGCGCGTGCCGAAACCATCGATACTTTCTATAACGATCTAGGTATCGCTATTGCGACCCCAATTCGGAAAGCTCTCTCCGAGCCCCTCGATACTGACTGCGTAGCGGTCACAGCAAATTTCCAGCCCCAAAACAATCGTCTCGGAGCTCTACGGGAGATGTTTCGAATCCCAGGATGCAAAAAGGAGTGCGACACGAGGACTTCCCAGGGGGTCACCCATCCTAATACAACTCTAGCCCAAGCACGCTTAACTTCGAAGTTTTGATGGGATCCGGTGATTTAGTGCTGCCATTATCGCACCCGTTTCGCGTGCTTCGTCCCTCGCCTATGTGCACGTCGCGGTCGGCGTATCAACGTCCGGAGCCTCTTGCCCGTCACGAAACCGTCGTCGCTTTCTCGAACGTTCACGAAATCTCTATTGCAAGTTCCCTCCGAGCCCTAGCCCGACGACTGCGTATCAGTCACGGCAAGCGCGTGCCAAAACCATCGGCACTTTCTTGAACGATCTCGGAATCGCTATTGCGACCCCAATCCGGAAAGCTCTCTCCGAGCCCCTCGATACTGACTGCGCAGCGGTCACAGCAAATTTCCAGCCCCAAAACAATCGTCTCGGAGCTCTACGGGAGATGTTTCGAATCCCGGGATGCAAAAAGGAGAGCAACACGAGGACTTCCCAGGGGGTCACCCATCCTAGTACTACTCTGGCCCAAGCACGTTTAACTTCGGTGGTTTGATGGGATCCGGTGATTTAGTACTGCCATTATCGCACCCGTTTCGCGAGCTTCGTCCCTCGCCTATGTGCACGTCGCGGTCGGCGCATCAACGTCCGGAGCCTCTTGCCCGTCACGAAACCGTCGTCGCTTTCTCGAACGTTCAGAAATCCCTATTGCAAGCTCCCTCCGAGCCCTAGCCCGACGACTGCGTATCAGTCACGGCAAGCGCGTGCCGAAACCATCGGCACTTTCTAGAACGATCTAGGTATCGCTATTGCGACCCCAATTCGGAAAGCTCTCTCCGAGCCCCTCGATACTGACTGCGTAGCGGTCACAGCAAATTTCCAGCCCCAAAACAATCGTCTCGGAGCTCTACGGGAGATGTTTCGAATCGCGGGATGCAAAAAGGAGTGCAACACGAGGACTTCCCAGGGGGTCACCCATCCTAGTACTACTCTGGCCCAAGCACGCTTAACTTCGGTGTTTTGATGGGATCCGGTGATTTAGTGCTGCCATTATCGCACCCGTTTCGCGAGCTTCGTCCCTCGCCTATGTGCACGTCGCGGTCGGCGCATCCACGTCCGGAGCCTCTTGCCCGTCACGAAACCGTCGTCGCTTTCTCGAACGTTCACGAAATCTCTATTGCAAGTTCCCTCCGAGCCCTAGCCCGACGACTGCGTATCAGTCACGGCAAGCGCGTGCCAAAACCATCGGCACTTTCTAGAACGATCTCGGAATCGCTATTGCGACCCCAATCCGGAAAGCTCTCTCCGAGCCCCTCGATACTGACAGCGTAGCGGTCACAGCAAATTTCCAGCCCCAAAACAATCGTCTCGGAGCTCTACGGGAGATGTTTCGTATCACGGGATGCAAAAAGGAGTGCAACACGAGGACTTCCCAGGGGGTCACCCATCGTAGTACTACTCTGGCCCAAGCACGCTTAACTTCGGAGTTTTGATGGGATCCGGTGATTTAGTGCTGGCATTATCGCACCCGTTTCGCGTGCTTCGTCCCTCGCCTATGTGCACGTCGCGGTCGGCGTATCAACGTCCGGAGCCTCTTGCCCGTCACGAAACCGTCGGCGCTTTCTCGAACGTTCACGAAATCCCTATTGCAAGCTCTCTCCGAGCCCTAGCCCGACGACTGCGTATCGGTCACGGCAAGCGCGTGCCGAAACCATCGACACTTTCTATAACGATCTAGGTATCGCTATTTTGACCCCAATTCGGAAAGCTCTCTCCGAGCCCCTCGATACTGACTGCGTAGCGGTCACAGCAAATTTCCAGCCCCAAAACAATCGTCTCGGAGCTCTACGGGAGATGTTTCGAATCGCGGGATGAAAAAAGGAGTGCAACACGAGGACTTCCCAGGGGGTCACCCATCCTAGTACTACTCTGGCCCAAGCACGCTTAACTTCGGTGTTTTGATGGGATCCGGTGATTTAGTGCTGCCATTATCGTACCCGTTTCGCGAGCTTCGTCCCTCGCCTATATGCACGTCGCGGTCGGTGCATCCACGTCCGGAGCCTCTTGCCCGTCACGAAACCGTCGTCGCTTTCTCGAACGTTCACGAAATCCCTATTGCAAGCTCCCTCCGAGCCCTAGCCCGACGACTGCGTATCAGTCACGGCAAGCGCGTGCCGAAACCATCGGCACTTTCTAGAACGATCTCGGAATCGCTATTGCGACCCCAATCCGGAAAGCTCTCTCCGAGCCCCTCGATACTGACAGCGTAGCGGTCACAGCAAATTTCCAGCCCCAAAACAATCGTCTCGGAGCTCTATGGGAGATGTTTCGTATCACGGGATGCAAAAAGGAGTGCAACACGAGGACTTCCTAGGGGGTCACCCATCGTAGTACTACTCTGGCCCAAGCACGCTTAACTTCGGAGTTTTGATGGGATCCGGTGATTTAGTGCTGGCATTATCACACCCGTTTCGCGTGCTTCGTCCCTCGCCTATGTGCACGTCGCGGTCGACGTATCAACGTCCGGAGCCTCTTGCCCGTCACGAAACCGTCGGCGCTTTCTCGAACGTTCACGAAATCCCTATTGCAAGCTCTCTCCGAGCCCGAGCCCGACGACTGCGTATCGGTCACGGCAAGTGCGTGCTGAAACCATCGACACTTTCTATAACGATCTAGGTATCGCTATTGCGACCCCAATTCGGAAAGCTCTCTCCGAGCCCCTCGATACTGACTGCGTAGCTGTCACAGCAAATTTCCAGCCACAAAACAATCGTCTCGGAGCTCTACGGGAGATGTTTCGAATCGCGGGATGCAAAAAGGAGTGCAACACGAGGACTTCCCAGGGGGTCACCCATCCTAGTACTACTCTGGCCCAAGCACGCTTAACTTCGGTGTTTTGATGGGATCCGGTGATTTAGTGCTGCCATTATCGCACCCGTTTCGCGAGCTTCGTCCCTCGCCTATGTGCACGTCGCGGTCGGCGCATCCCCGTCCGGAGCCTCTTGCCCGTCACGAAACCGTCGTCGCTTTCTCGAACGTTCACGAAATCCCTATTGCAAGCTCCCTCCGAGCCCTAGCCCGACGACTGCGTATCAGTCACGGCAAGCGCGTGCCGAAACCATCGGCACTTTCTAGAACGATCTCGGAATCGCTATTGCGACCCCAATCCGGAAAGCTCTCTCCGAGCCCCTCGATACTGACTGCGTAGCGGTCACAGCAAATTTCCAGCCCCAAAACAATCGTCTCGGAGCTCTACGGGAGATGTTTCGTATCACGGGATGCAAAAAGGAGTGCAACACGAGGACTTCCCAGGGGGTCACCCATCGTAGTACTACTCTGGCCCAAGCACGCTTCACTTCGGAGTTTTGATGGGATCCGGTGATTTAGTGCTGGCATTATCGCACCCGTTTCGCGTGCTTCGTCCCTCGCCTATGTGCACGTCGCGGTCGGCGTATCAACGTCCGGAGCCTCTTGCCCGTCACGAAACCGTCGGCGCTTTCTCGAACGTTCACGAAATCCCTATTGCAAGCTCTCTCCGAGCCCTAGCCCGACGACTGCGTATCGGTCACGGCAAGCGCGTGCCGAAACCATCGACACTTTCTATAACGATCTAGGTATCGCTATTGCGACCCCAATTCGGAAAGCTCTCTCCGAGCCCCTCGATACTGACTGCGTAGCGGTCACAGCAAATTTCCAGCCCCAAAACAATCGTCTCGGAGCTCTACGGGAGATGTTTCGAATCCCGGGATGCAAAAAGGAGTGCAACACGAGGACTTCCCAGGGGGTCACCCATCCTAGTACTACTCTGGCCCAAGCACGCTTAACTTCGAAGTTTTGATGGGATCCGGTGATTTAGTGCTGACATTATCGCACCCGTTTCGCGTGCTTCGTCCCTCGCCTATGTGCACGTCGCGGTCGGCGTATCAACGTCCGGAGCCTCTTGCCCGTCACGAAACCGTCGTCGCTTTCTCGAACGTTCACGAAATCCCTATTGCAAGCTCTCTCAGAGCCCTATCCCCGACGACTGCGTATCGGTCACGGCAAGCGCGTGCCGAAACCATCGGCACTTTCTAGAACGATCTCGGAATCGCTATTGCGACCCCAATCCGGAAAGCTCTCTCCGAGCCCCTCGATACTGACTGCGTAGCGGTCACAGCAAATTTCCAGCCCCAAAACAATCGTCTCGGAGCTCTACGGGAGATGTTTCGAATCCCGGGATTCAAAAAGGAGTGCAACACGAGGACTTCCCAGGGGGTCACCCATCCTAGTACTACTCTGGCCCAAGCACGCTTAACTTCGGTGGTTTGATGGGATCCGGTGATTTAGTACTGCCATTATCGCACCCGTTTCGCGAGCTTCGTCCGTCGCCTATGTGCACGTCGCGGTCGGCGCATCAACGTCCGGAGCCTCTTGCCCGTCACGAAACCGTCGTCGCTTTCTCAAACGTTCACGAAATCCCTATTGCAAGCTCCCTCCGAGCCCTAGCCCGACGACTGCGTATCAGTCACGGCAAGCGCGTGCCGAAACCATCGGCACTTTCTAGAACGATCTCGGAATCGCTATTGCGACCCCAATCTGGAAAGCTCTCTCCGAGCCCCTCGATACTGACAGCGTAGCGGTCACAGCAAATTTCCAGCCCCAAAACAATCGTCTCGGAGCTCTACGGGAGATGTTTCGTATCACGGGATGCAAAAAGGAGTGCAACACGAGGACTTCCCAGGGGGTCACCCATCCTAGTACTACTCTGGCCCAAGCACGCTTAACTTCGGTGTTTTGATGGGATCCGGTGATTTAGTGCTGCCATTATCGCACCCGTTTCGCGAGCTTCGTCCCTCGCCTATGTGCACGTCGCGGTCGGCGCATCCCCGTCCGGAGCCTCTTGCCCGTCACGAAACCGTCGTCGCTTTCTAGAACGTTCACGAAATCCCTATTGCAAGCTCCCTCCGAGCCCTAGCCCGACGACTGCGTATCAGTCACGGCAAGCGCGTGCCGAAACCATCGGCACTTTCTAGAACGATCTCGGAATCGCTATTGCGACCCCAATCCGGAAAGCTCTCTCCGAGCCCCTCGATACTGACTGCGTAGCGGTCAAAGCAAATTTCCAGCCCCAAAACAATCGTCTCGGAGCTCTACGGGAGATGTTTCGTATCACGGGATGCAAAAAGGAGTGCAACACGAGGACTTCCCAGGGGGTCACCCATCGTAGTACTACTCTGGCCCAAGCACGCTTAACTTCGGAGTTTTGATGGGATCCGGTGATTTAGTGCTGGCATTATCGCACCCGTTTCGCGTGCTTCGTCCTTCGCCTATGTGCACGTCGCGGTCGGCGTATCAACGTCCGGAGCCTCTTGCCCGTCACGAAACCGTCGGCGCTTTCTCGAACGTTCACGAAATCCCTATTGCAAGCTCTCTCCGAGCCCTAGCCCGACGACTGCGTATCGGTCACGGCAAGCGCGTGCCGAAACCATCGACACTTTCTATAACGATCTAGGTATCGCTATTGCGACCCCAATTCGGAAAGCTCTCTCCGAGCCCCTCGATACTGACTGCGTAGCGGTCACAGCAAATTTCCAGCCCCAAAACAATCGTCTCGGAGCTCTACGGGAGATGTTTCGAATCCCGGGATGCAAAAAGGAGTGCAACACGAGGACTTCCCAGGGGGTCACCCATCCTAGTACTACTCTGGCCCAAGCACGCTTAACTTCGGTGGTTTGATGGGATCCGGTGATTTAGTACTGCCATTATCGCACCCGTTTCGCGAGCTTCGTCCGTCGCCTATGTGCACGTCGCGGTCGGCGCATCAACGTCCGGAGCCTCTTGCCCGTCACGAAACCGTCGTCGCTTTCTCAAACGTTCACGAAATCCCTATTGCAAGCTCCCTCCGAGCCCTAGCCCGACGACTGCGTATCAGTCACGGCAAGCGCGTGCCGAAACCATCGGCACTTTCTAGAACGATCTCGGAATCGCTATTGCGACCCCAATCTGGAAAGCTCTCTCCGAGCCCCTCGATACTGACAGCGTAGCGGTCACAGCAAATTTCCAGCCCCAAAACAATCGTCTCGGAGCTCTACGGGAGATGTTTCGTATCACGGGATGCAAAAAGGAGTGCAACACGAGGACTTCCCAGGGGGTCACCCATCCTAGTACTACTCTGGCCCAAGCACGCTTAACTTCGGTGTTTTGATGGGATCCGGTGATTTAGTGCTGCCATTATCGCACCCGTTTCGCGAGCTTCGTCCCTCGCCTATGTGCACGTCGCGGTCGGCGTATCCCCGTCCGGAGCCTCTTGCCCGTCACGAAACCGTCGTCGCTTTCTCGAACGTTCACGAAATCCCTATTGCAAGCTCCCTCCGAGCCCTAGCCCGACGACTGCGTATCAGTCACGGCAAGCGCGTGCCGAAACCATCGGCACTTTCTAGAACGATCTCGGAATCGCTATTGCGACCCCAATCCGGAAAGCTCTCTCCGAGCCCCTCGATACTGACTGCGTAGCGGTCACAGCAAATTTCCAGCCCCAAAACAATCGTCTCGGAGCTCTACGGGAGATGTTTCGTATCACGGGATGCAAAAAGGAGTGCAACACGAGGACTTCCCAGGGGGTCACCCATCGTAGTACTACTCTGGCCCAAGCACGCTTAACTTCGGAGTTTTAATGGGATCCGGTGATTTAGTGCTGGCATTATCGCACCCGTTTCGCGTGCTTCGTCCTTCGCCTATGTGCACGTCGCGGTCGGCGTATCAACGTCCGGAGCCTCTTGCCCGTCACGAAACCGTCGGCGCTTTCTCGAACGTTCACGAAATCCCTATTGCAAGCTCTCTCCGAGCCCTAGCCCGACGACTGCGTATCGGTCACGGCAAGCGCGTGCCGAAACCATCGACACTTTCTATAACGATCTAGGTATCGCTATTGCGACCCCAATTCGGAAAGCTCTCTCCGAGCCCCTCGATACTGACTGCGTAGCGGTCACAGCAAATTTCCAGCCCCAAAACAATCGTCTCGGAGCTCTACGGGAGATGTTTCGAATCCCGGGATGCAAAAAGGAGTGCAACACGAGGACTTCCCAGGGGGTCACCCATCCTAGTACTACTCTGGCCCAAGCACGCTTAACTTCGAAGTTTTGATGGGATCCGGTGATTTAGTGCTGACATTATCGCACCCGTTTCGCGTGCTTCGTCCCTCGCCTATGTGCACGTCGCGGTCGGCGTATCAACGTCCGAAGCCTCTTGCCCGTCACGAAACCGTCGTCGCTTTCTCGAACGTTCACGAAATCCCTATTGCAAGCTCTCTCAGAGCCCTATCCCCGACGACTGCGTATCGGTCACGGCAAGCGCGTGCCGAAACCATCGGCACTTTCTAGAACGATCTCGGAATCGCTATTGCGACCCCAATCCGGAAAGCTCTCTCCGAGCCCCTCGATACTGACTGCGTAGCGGTCACAGCAAATTTCCAGCCCCAAAACAATCGTCTCGGAGCTCTACGGGAGATGTTTCGTATCACGGGATGCAAAAAGGAGTGCAACACGAGGACTTCCCAGGGGGTCACCCATCGTAGTACTACTCTGGCCCAAGCACGCTTAACTTCGGAGTTTTGATGGGATCCGGTGATTTAGTGCTGGCATTATCGCACCCGTTTCGCGTGCTTCGTCCTTCGCCTATGTGCACGTCGCGGTCGGCGTATCAACGTCCGGAGCCTCTTGCCCGTCACGAAACCGTCGGCGCTTTCTCGAACGTTCACGAAATCCCTATTGCAAGCTCTCTCGGAGCCCTAGCCCGACGACTGCGTATCGGTCACGGCAAGCGCGTGCCGAAACCATCGACACTTTCTATAACGATCTAGGTATCGCTATTGCGACCCCAATTCGGAAAGCTCTCTCCGAGCCCCTCGATACTGACTGCGTAGCGGTCACAGCAAATTTCCAGCCCCAAAACAATCATCTCGGAGCTCTACGGGAGATGTTTCGAATCCCGGGATGCAAAAAGGAGTGCAACACGAGGACTTCCCAGGGGGTCACCCATCCTAGTACTACTCTGGCCCAAGCACGCTTAACTTCGAAGTTTTGATGGGATCCGGTGATTTAGTGCTGACATTATCGCTCCCGTTTCGCGTGCTTCGTCCCTCGCCTATGTGCACGTCGCGGTCGGCGTATCAACGTCCGGAGCCTCTTGCCCGTCACGAAACCGTCGTCGCTTTCTCTAACGTTCACGAAATCCCTATTGCAAGCTCTCTCAGAGCCCTATCCCCGACGACTGCGTATCGGTCACGGCAAGCGCGTGCCGAAACCATCGGCACTTTCTAGAACGATCTCGGAATCGCTATTGCGACCCCAATCCGGAAAGCTCTCTCCGAGCCCCTCGATACTGACTGCGTTGCGGTCACAGCAAATTTCCAGCCCCAAAACAATCGTCTCGGAGCTCTACGGGAGATGTTTCGAATCCCGGGATTCAAAAAGGAGTGCAACACGAGGACTTCCCAGGGGGTCACCCATCCTAGTACTACTCTGGCCCAAGCACGCTTAACTTCGGTGGTTTGATGGGATCCGGTGATTTAGTACTGCCATTATCGCACCCGTTTCGCGAGCTTCGTCCGTCGCCTATGTGCACGTCGCGGTCGGCGCATCAACGTCCGGAACCTCTTGCCCGTCACGAAACCGTCGTCGCTTTCTCAAACGTTCACGAAATCCCTATTGCAAGCTCCCTCCGAGCCCTAGCCCGACGACTGCGTATCAGTCACGGCAAGCGCGTGCCGAAACCATCGGCACTTTCTAGAACGATCTCGGAATCGCTATTGCGACCCCAATCCGGAAAGCTCTCTCCGAGCCCCTCGATATTGACAGCGTAGCGGTCACAGCAAATTTCCAGCCCCAAAACAATCGTCTCGGAGCTCTACGGGAGATGTTTCGTATCACGGGATGCAAAAAGGAGTGCAACACGAGGACTTCCCAGGGGGTCACCCATCCTAGTACTACTCTGGCCCAAGCACGCTTAACTTCGGTGTTTTGATGGGATCCGGTGATTTAGTGCTGCCATTATCGCACCCGTTTCGCGAGCTTCGTCCCTCGCCTATGTGCACGTCGCGGTCGGCGCATCCCCGTCCGGAGCCTCTTGCCCGTCACGAAACCGTCGTCGCTTTCTCGAACGTTCACGAAATCCCTATTGCAAGCTCCCTCCGAGCCCTAGCCCGACGACTGCGTATCAGTCACGGCAAGCGCGTGCCGAAACCATCGGCACTTTCTAGAACGATCTCGGAATCGCTATTGCGACCCCAATCCGGAAAGCTCTCTCCGAGCCCCTCGATACTGACTGCGTAGCGATCACAGCAAATTTCCAGCCCCAAAACAATCGTCTCGGAGCTCTACGGGAGATGTTTCGTATCACGGGATGCAAAAAGGAGTGCAACACGAGGACTTCCCAGGGGGTCACCCATCGTAGTACTACTCTGGCCCAAGCACGCTTAACTTCGGAGTTTTGATGGGATCCGGTGATTTAGTGCTGGCATTATCGCACCCGTTTCGCGTGCTTCGTCCTTCGCCTATGTGCACGTCGCGGTCGGCGTATCAACGTCCGGAGCCTCTTGCCCGTCACGAAACCGTCGGCGCTTTCTCGAACGTTCACGAAATCCCTATTGCAAGCTCTCTCCGAGCCCTAGCCCGACGACTGCGTATCGGTCACGGCAAGCGCGTGCCGAAACCATCGACACTTTCTATAACGATCTAGGTATCGCTATTGCGACCCCAATTCGGAAAGCTCTCTCCGAGCCCCTCGATACTGACTGCGTAGCGGTCACAGCAAATTTCCAGCCCCAAAACAATCGTCTCGGAGCTCTACGGGAGATGTTTCGAATCCCGGGATGCAAAAAGGAGTGCAACACGAGGACTTCCCAGGGGGTCACCCATCCTAGTACTACTCTGGCCCAAGCACGCTTAACTTCGAAGTTTTGATGGGATCCGGTGATTTAGTGCTGACATTATCGCACCCGTTTCGCGTGCTTCGTCCCTCGCCTATGTGCACGTCGCGGTCGGCGTATCAACGTCCGGAGCCTCTTGCCCGTCACGAAACCGTCGTCGCTTTCTCGAACGTTCACGAAATCCCTATTGCAAGCTCTCTCAGAGCCCTATCCCCGACGACTGCGTATCGGTCACGGCAAGCGCGTGCCGAAACCATCGGCACTTTCTAGAACGATCTCGGAATCGCTATTGCGACCCCAATCCGGAAACCTCTCTCCGAGCCCCTCGATACTGACTGCGTAGCGGTCACAGCAAATTTCCAGCCCCAAAACAATCGTCTCGGAGCTCAACGGGAGATGTTTCGAATCCCGGGATTCAAAAAGGAGTGCAACACGAGGACTTCCCAGGGGGTCACCCATCCTAGTACTACTCTGGCCCAAGCACGCTTAACTTCGGTGGTTTGATGGGATCCGGTGATTTAGTACTGCCATTATCGCACCCGTTTCGCGAGCTTCGTCCGTCGCCTATGTGCACGTCGCGGTCGGCGCATCAACGTCCGGAGCCTCTTGCCCGTCACGAAACCGTCGTCGCTTTCTCAAACGTTCACGAAATCCCTATTGCAAGCTCCCTCCGAGCCCTAGCCCGACGACTGCGTATCAGTCACGGCAAGCGCGTGCCGAAACCATCGGCACTTTCTAGAACGATCTCGGAATCGCTATTGCGACCCCAATCCGGAAAGCTCTCTCCGAGCCCCTCGATACTGACTGCGTAGCGGTCACAGCAAATTTCCAGCCCCAAAACAATCGTCTCGGAGCTCTACGGGAGATGTTTCGAATCCCGGGATGCAAAAAGGAGTGCAACACGAGGACTTCCCAGGGGGTCACCCATCCTAGTACTACTCTGGCCCAAGCACGCTTAACTTCGGTGGTTTGATGGGATCCGGTGATTTAGTACTGCCATTATCGCACCCGTTTCGCGAGCTTCGTCCCTCGCCTATGTGCACGGTGCGATCGGCGCATCAACGTCCGGAGCCTCTTGCCCGTCACGAAACCGTCGTCGCTTTCTCGAACGTTCATGAAATCCCTATTGCAAGCTCTCTCCGAGCCCAAGCCCGATGACTGCGTATCGGTCACGGCAAGCGCGTGCCGAAACCTTCGGCACTTTCTAGAACGATCTCGGAATCGCTATTGCGACCCCAAATCGGAAAGCTCTCTCCGAGCCCCTCGATACTGACAGCGTAGCGGTCACAGCAAATTTCCAGCCCCAAAACAATCGTCTCGGAGCTCTACGGGAGATGTTTCGAATCCCGGGATGCAAAAAGGAGTGCAACACGAGGACTTCCCACGGGGTCACCCATCCTAGTACTACTATGGCCCAAGCACGCTTAACTTTGAAGTTTTGATGGGATCCGGTGATTTAGTGCTGCCATTATCGCACCCGTTTCGCGTGCTTCGTCCCTCGCCTATGTGCACGTCGCGGTCGGCGTATCAACGTCCGGAGCCTCTTGCCCGTCACGAAACCGTCGGCGCTTTCTCGAACTTTCACGAAATCCCTATTGCAAGCTCTCTCCGAGCCCTAGCCCGACGACTGCGTATCGGTCACGGCAAGCGCGTGCCGAAACCATCGACACTTTCTATAACGATCTAGGTATCGCTATTGCGACCCCAATTCGGAAAGCTCTCTCCGAGCCCCTCGATACTGACTGCGTAGCGGTCACAGCAAATTTCCAGCCCCAAAACAATCGTCTCGGAGCTCTACGGGAGATGTTTCGAATCCCGGGATGCAAAAAGGAGTGCAACACGAGGACTTCCCAGGGGGTCACCCATCCTAGTACTACTCTGGCCCAAGCACGCTTAACTTCGAAGTTTTGATGGGATCCGGTGATTTAGTGCTGACATTATCGCACCCGTTTCGCGTGCTTCGTCCCTCGCCTATGTGCACGTCGCGGTCGGCGTATCAACGTCCGGAGCCTCTTGCCCGTCACGAAACCGTCGTCGCTTTCTCGAACGTTCACGAAATCCCTATTGCAAGCTCTCTCAGAGCCATATCCCCGACGACTGCGTATCGGTCACGGCAAGCGCGTGCCGAAACCATCGGCACTTTCTAGAACGATCTCGGAATCGCTATTGCGACCCCAATCCGGAAAGCTCTCTCCGAGCCCCTCGATACTGACTGCGTAGCGGTCACAGCAAATTTCCAGCCCCAAAACAATCGTCTCGGAGCTCTACGGGAGATGTTTCGAATCCCGGGATTCAAAAAGGAGTGCAACACGAGGACTTCCCAGGGGGTCACCCATCCTAGTACTACTCTGGCCCAAGCACGCTTAACTTCGGTGGTTTGATGGGATCCGGTGATTTAGTACTGCCATTATCGCACCCGTTTCGCGAGCTTCGTCCGTCGCCTATGTGCACGTCGCGGTCGGCGCATCAACGTCCGGAACCTCTTGCCCGTCACGAAACCGTCGTCGCTTTCTCAAACGTTCACGAAATCCCTATTGCAAGCTCCCTCCGAGCCCTAGCCCGACGACAGCGTATCAGTCACGGCAAGCGCGTGCCGAAACCATCGGCACTTTCTAGAACGATCTCGGAATCGCTATTGCGACCCCAATCCGGAAAGCTCTCTCCGAGCCCCTCGATACTGACAGCGTAGCGGTCACAGCAAATTTCCAGCCCCAAAACAATCGTCTCGGAGCTCTACGGGAGATGTTTCGTATCACGGGATGCAAAAAGGAGTGCAACACGAGGACTTCCCAGGGGGTCACCCATCCTAGTACTACTCTGGCCCAAGCACGCTTAACTTCGGTGTTTTGATGGGATCCGGTGATTTAGTGCTGCCATTATCGCACCCGTTTCGCGAGCTTCGTCCCTCGCCTATGTGCACGTCGCGGTCGGCGCATCCCCGTCCGGAGCCTCTTGCCCGTCACGAAACCGTCGTCGCTTTCTCGAACGTTCACGAAATCCCTATTGCAAGCTCCCTCCGAGCCCTAGCCCGACGACTGCGTATCAGTCACGGCAAGCGCGTGCCGAAACCATCGGCACTTTCTAGAACGATCTCGGAATCGCTATTGCGACCCCAATCCGGAAAGCTCTCTCCGAGCCCCTCGATACTGACTGCGTAGCGGTCACAGCAAATTTCCAGCCCCAAAACAATCGTCTCGGAGCTCTACGGGAGATGTTTCGAATCCCGGGATGCAAAAAGGAGTGCAACATGAGGACTTCCCAGGGGGTCACCCATCCTAGTACTACTCTGGCGCAAGCACGCTTATCTTCGAAGTTTTGATGGGATCCGGTGATTTAGTGCTGCCATTATCGCACCCGTTTCGCGAGCTTCGTCCCTCGCCTATGTGCACGTCGCGGTCGGCGCATCAACGTCCGTAGCCTCTTGCCCGTCACGAAACCGTCGTCGCTTTCTCGAACGTTCACGAAATCCCTAATGCAAGCTCCCTCCGAGCCCTAGCCCGACGACTGCGAATCAGTCACGGCAAGCGCGTGCCGAAACCATCGGCACTTTCTAGAACAATCTCGGAATCGCTATTGCGACCCCAATCCGGAAAGCTCTCTCCGAGCCCCTCGATACTGACTGCGTAGCGGTCACAGCAAATTTCCAGCCCCAAAACAATCGTCTCGGAGCTCTACGGGAGATGTTTCGTATCACGGGATGCAAAAAGGAGTGCAACACGAGGACTTCCCAGGGGGTCACCCATCGTAGTACTACTCTGGCCCAAGCACGCTTAACTTCGGAGTTTTGATGGGATCCGGTGATTTAGTGCTGGCATAATCGCACCCGTTTCGCGTGCTTCGTCCCTCGCCTATGTGCACGTCGCGGTCGGCGTATCAAAGGCCGGAGCCTCTTGCCCGTCACGAAACCGTCGGCGCTTTCTCGAACGTTCACGAAATCCCTATTGCAAGCTCTCTCCGAGCCCTAGCCCGACGACTGCGTATCGGTCACGGCAAGCGCGTGCCGAAACCATCGACACTTTCTATAACGATCTAGGTATCGCTATTGCGACCCCAATTCGGAAAGCTCTCTCCGAGCCCCTCGATACTGACTGCGTAGCGGTCACAGCAAATTTCCAGCCCCAAAACAATCGTCTCGGAGCTCTACGGGAGATGTTTCGAATCCCAGGTTGCAAAAAGGAGTACAACACGAGGACTTCCCAGGGGGTCACCCATCCTAGTACAACTCTGGCCCAAGCACGCTTAACTTCGAAGTTTTGATGGGATCCGGTGATGTAGTGCTGCCATTATCGCACCCGTTTCGCGTGCTTCTTCCCTCGCCTATGTGCACGTCGCGGTCGGCGTATCAACGTCCGGAGCCTCTTGCCCGTCACGAAACCATCGTCGCTTTCTCGAACGTTCACGAAATCCCTATTGCAAGCTCTCTCCGAGCCCTATCCCCGACGACTGCGTATCGGTCACGGCAAGCGCGTGCCGAAACCATCGGCACTTTCTAGAACGATCTCGGAATCGCTATTGCGACCCCAATCCGGAAAGCTCTCTCCGAGCCCCTCGATACTGACAGCGTAGCGGTCACAGCAAATTTCCAGCCCCAAAACAATCGTCTCGGAGCTCTACGGGAGATGTTTCGAATCCCGGGATGCAAAAAGGAGTGCAACACGAGGACTTCCCAGGGGGTCACCCATCCTAGTACTACTCTGGCCCAAGCACGCTTAACTTCGGTGGTTTGATGGGATCCGGTGATTTAGTACTGCCATTATCGCACCCGTTTCGCGAGCTTCGTCCCTCGCCTATGTGCACGTCGCGGTCGGCGCATCAATGTCCGGAGCCTCTTGCCCGTCACGAAACCGTCGTCGCTTTCTCGAACGTTCACGAAATCCCTAATGCGACCCCAATCCGGAAAGCTCTCTCCGAGCCCCTCGATACTGACTGCGTAGCGGTCACAGCAAATTTCCAGCCCCAAAACAATCGTCTCGGAGCTCTACGGGAGATGTTTCGTATCACGGGATGCAAAAAGGAGTGCAACACGAGGACTTCCCAGGGGGTCACCCATCGTAGTACTACTCTGGCCCAAGCACGCTTAACTTCGGAGTTTTGATAGGATCCGGTGATTTAGTGCTGGCATAATCGCACCCGTTTCGCGTGCTTCATCCCTCGCCTATGTGCACGTCGCGGTCGGCGTATCAACGGCCGGAGCCTCTTGCCCATCACGAAACCGTCGGCGCTTTCTCGAACATTCACGAAATCCCTATTGCAAGCTCTCTCCGAGCCCTAGCCCGACGACTGCGTATCAGTCACGGCAAGCGCGTGCTGAAACCATCGGCACTTTCTAGAACGATCTCGGAATCGCTATTGCGACCCCAATCCGGAAAGCTCTCTCCGAGCCCCTCGATACTGACAGCGTAGCGGTCACAACAAATTTCCAGCCCCAAAACAATCGTCTCGGAGCTCTACGGGAGATGTTTCGAATCCCGGGATGCAAAAAGGAGTGCAACACGAGGACTTCCCAGGGGGTCACCCATCCTAGTACTACTCTGGCCCAAGCACGCTTAACTTCGGTGTTTTGATGGGATCCGGTGATTTAGTGCTGCCATTATCGCACCCGTTTCGCGAGCTTCGTCCCTCGCCTATGTGCACGTCGCGGTCGGCGCATCCACGTCCGGAGTCTCTTGCCCGTCACGAAACCGTCGTCGCTTTCTCGAACGTTCACGAAATCCCTATTGCAAGCTCCCTCCGAGCCCTAGCCCGACGACTGCGTATCAGTCACGGCAAGCGCGTGCCGAAACCATCGGCACTTTCTAGAACGATCTCGGAATCGCTATTGCGACCCCAATCCGGAAAGCTCTCTCCGAGCCCCTCGATACTGACAGCGTAGCGGTCACAGCAAATTTCCAGCCCCAAAACAATCGTCTCGGAGCTCTACGGGAGATGTTTCGAATCCCGGGATGCAAAAAGGAGTGCAACACGAGGACTTCCCAGGGGGTCACCCATCCTAGTACTACTCTGGCCCAAGCACGCTTAACTTTGGTGGTTTGATGGGATCCGGTGATTTAGTACTGCCATTATCGCACCCGTTTCGCGAGCTTCGTCCCTCGCCTATGTGCACGTCGCGGTCGGCGCATCAATGTCCGGAGCCTCTTGCCCGTCACGAAACCGTCGTCGCTTTCTCGAACGTTCACGAAATCCCTATTGCAAGCTCCCTCCGAGCCCTAGCCCGACGACTGCGTATCAGTCACGGCAAGCGCGTGCCGAAACCATCGGCACTTTCTAGAACGATCTCGGAATCGCTATTGCGACCCCAATCCGGAAAGCTCTCTCCGAGCCCCTCGATACTGACTGCGTAGCGGTCACAGCAAATTTACAGCCCCAAAACAATCGTCTCGGAGCTCTACGGGAGATGTTTCGAATCCCGGGATGCAAAAAGGAGTGCAACACGAGGACTTCCCAGGGGGTCACCCATCCTAGTACTACTCTGGCCCAAGCACGCTTAACTTCGGTGGTTTGATGGGATCCGGTGATTTAGTACTGCCATTATCGCACCCGTTTCGCGAGCTTCGTCCCTCGCCTATGTGCACGTCGCGGTCGGCGCATCAATGTCCGGAGCCTCTTGCCCGTCACGAAACCGTCGTCGCTTTCTCGAACGTTCACGAAATCCCTATTGCAAGCTCCCTCCGAGCCCTAGCCCGACAACTGCGTATCAGTCACGGCAAGCGCGTGCCGAAACCATCGGCACTTTCTAGAACGATCTCGGAATCGCTATTGCGACCCCAATCCGGAAAGCTCTCTCCGAGCCCCTCGATACTGACAGCGTAGCGGTCACAGCAAATTTCCTGCCCCAAAACAATCGTCTCGGAGTTCTACGGGAGATGTTTCGAATCCCGGGATGCAAAAAGGAGTGCAACACGAGGACTTCCCAGGGGGTCACCCATCCTAGTACTACTCTGGCCCAAGCACGCTTAACTTCGGTGGTTTGATGGGATCCGGTGATTTAGTACTGCCATTATCGCACCCGTTTCGCGAGCTTCGTCCCTCGCCTATGTGCACGTCGCGGTCGGCGCATCAATGTCCGGAGCCTCTTGCCCGTCACGAAACCGTCGTCGCTTTCTCGAACGTTCACGAAATCCCTATTGCAAGCTCCCTCCGAGCCCTAGCCCGACGACTGCGTATTAGTCACGGCAAGCGCGTGCCGAAACTATCGACACTTTCTAGAACAATCTCGGAATCGCTATTGCGACCCCAATCCGGAAAGCACTCTCCGAGCCCCTCGATAGTGACTGCGTAGCGGTCACAGCAAATTTCCAGCCCCAAAACAATCGTCTCGGAGCTCTACGGGAGATGTTTCGTATCACGGGATGCAAAAAGGAGTGCAACACGAGGACTTCCCAGGGGGTCACCCATCGTAGTACTACTCTGGCCCAAGCACGCTTAACTTCGGAGTTTTGATGGGATCCGGTGATTTAGTGCTGGCATAATCGCACCCGTTTCGCGTGCTTCGTCCCTCGCCTATGTGCACGTCGCGGTCGGCGTATCAACGGCCGGAGCCTCTTGCCCATCACGAAACCGTCGGCGCTTTCTCAAACATTCACGAAATCCCTATTGCAAGCTCTCTCCGAGCCCTAGCCCGACGACTGCGTATCGGTCACGGCAAGCGCGTGCCGAAACCATCGACACTTTCTATAACGATCTAGTTATCGCTATTGCGACCCCAATTCGGAAAGCTCTCTCCGAGCCCCTCGATACTGACTGCGTAGCGGTCATAGCAAATTTCCAGCCCCAAAACAATCGTCTCGGAGCTCTACGGGAGATGTTTCGAATCCCAGGATGCAAAAAGGAGTGCAACACGAGGACTTCCCAGGGGGTCACCCATCCTAGTACTACTCTGGCCCAAGCACGCTTAACTTCGAAGTTTTGATGGGATCCGGTGATTTAGTGCTGCCATTATCGCACCCGTTTCGCGTGCTTCGTCCCTCGCCTATGTGCACATCGCGGTCGGCGTATCAACGTCCGGAGCCTCTTGCCCGTCACGAAACCCTCGTCGCTTTCTCGAATGTTCACGAAATCCCTATTGCAAGCTCTCTCCGAGCCCTATCCCCGACGACTGCGTATCGGTCACGGCAAGCGCGTGCCGAAACCATCGGCACTTTCTAGAACGATCTCGGAATCGCTATTGCGACCCCAATCCGGAAAGCTCTCTCCGAGCCCCTCGATACTGACTGCGTAGCGGTCACAGCAAATTTCCAGCCCCAAAACAATCGTCTCGGAGCTCTACGGGAGATGTTTCGAATCCCGGGATTCAAAAAGGAGTGCAACACGAGGACTTCCCAGGGGGTCACCCATCCTAGTACTACTCTGGCCCAAGCATGCTTAACTTCGGTGGTTTGATGGGATCCGGTGATTTAGTACTGCCATTATCGCACCCGTTTCGCGAGCTTCGTCCCTCGCCTATGTGCACGTCGCGGTCGGCGCATCAACGTCCGGAGCCTCTTGCCCGTCACGAAACCGTCGTCGCTTTCTCGAACGTTCACGAAATCCCTATTGCAAGCTCCCTCCGAGCCCTAGCCCGACGACTGCGTATCAGTCACGGCAAGCGCGTGCCGAAACCATCGGCACTTTCTAGAACGATCTCGGAATCGCTATTGCGACCCCAATCCGGAAAGCTCTCTCCGAGCCCCTCGATACTGACTGCGTAGCGGTCACAGCAAATTTACAGCCCCAAAACAATCGTCTCGGAGCTCTACGGGAGATGTTTCGAATCCCGGGATGCAAAAAGGAGTGCAACACGAGGACTTCCCAGGGGGTCACCCATCCTAGTACTACTCTGGCCCAAGCACGCTTATCTTCGAAGTTTTGATGGGATCCGGTGATTTAGTGCTGCCATTATCGCACCCGTTTCGCGAGCTTCGTCCCTCGCCTATGTGCACGTCGCGGTCGGCGCATCAACGTCCGGAGCCTCTTGCCCGTCACGAAACCGTCGTCGCTTTCTCGAACGTTCACGAAATCCCTATTGCAAGCTCCCTCCGAGCCCTAGCCCGACGACTGCGTATCAGTCACGGCAAGCGCGTGCCGAAACCATCGGCACTTTCTAGAACGATCTCGGAATCGCTATTGCGACCCCAATCCGGAAAGCTCTCTCCGAGCCCCTCGATACTGACAGCGTAGCGGTCACAGCAAATTTCCTGCCCCAAAACAATCGTCTCGGAGCTCTACGGGAGATGTTTCGAATCCCGGGATGCAAAAAGGAGTGCAACACGAGGACTTCCCAGGGGGTCACCCATCCTAGTACTACTCTGGCCCAAGCACGCTTAACTTCGGTGGTTTGATGGGATCCGGTGATTTAGTACTGCCATTATCGCACCCGTTTCGCGAGCTTCGTCCCTCGCCTATGTGCACGTCGCGGTCGGCGCATCAATGTCCGGAGCCTCTTGCCCGTCACGAAACCGTCGTCGCTTTCTCGAACATTCACGAAATCCCTATTGCAAGCTCCCTCCGAGCCCTAGCCCGACGACTGCGTATCAGTCACGGCAAGCGCGTGCCGAAACCATCGGCACTTTCTAGAACGATCTCGGAATCGCTATTGCGACCCCAATCCGGAAAGCTCTCTCCGAGCCCCTCGATACTGACTGCGTAGCGGTCACAGCAAATTTACAGCCCCAAAACAATCGTCTCGGAGCTCTACGGGAGATGTTTCGAATCCCGGGATGCAAAAAGGAGTGCAACACGAGGACTTCCCAGGGGGTCACCCATCCTAGTACTACTCTGGCCCAAGCACGCTTATCTTCGAAGTTTTGATGGGATCCGGTGATTTAGTGCTGCCATTATCGCACCCGTTTCGCGAGCTTCGTCCCTCGCCTATGTGCACGTCGCGGTCGGCGCATCAACGTCCGGAGCCTCTTGCCCGTCACGAAACCGTCGTCGCTTTCTCGAACGTTCACGAAATCCCTATTGCAAGCTCCCTCCGAGCCCTAGCCCGACGACTGCGTATCAGTCACGGCAAGCGCGTGCCGAAACCATCGGCACTTTCTAGAACGATCTCGGAATCGCTATTGCGACCCCAATCCGGAAAGCTCTCTCCGAGCCCCTCGATACTGACAGCGTAGCGGTCACAGCAAATTTCCTGCCCCAAAACAATCGTCTCGGAGCTCTACGGGAGATGTTTCGAATCCCGGGATGCAAAAAGGAGTGCAACACGAGGACTTCCCAGGGGGTCACCCATCCTAGTACTACTCTGGCCCAAGCACGCTTAACTTCGGTGGTTTGATGGGATCCGGTGATTTAGTACTGCCATTATCGCACCCGTTTTGCGAGCTTCGTCCCTCGCCTATGTGCACGTCGCGGTCGGCGCATCAATGTCCGGAGCCTCTTGCCCGTCACGAAACCGTCGTCGCTTTCTCGAACGTTCACGAAATCCCTATTGCAAGCTCCCTCCGAGCCCTAGCCCGACAACTGCGTATCAGTCACGGCAAGCGCGTGCCGAAACCATCGGCACTTTCTAGAACGATCTCGGAATCGCTATTGCGACCCCAATCCGGAAAGCTCTCTCCGAGCCCCTCGATACTGACTGCGTAGCGGTCACAGCAAATTTCCAACCCCAAAACAATCGTCTCGAAGCTCTACGGGAGATGTTTCGAATCCCGGGATGCAAAAAGGAGTGCAACACGAGGACTTCCCAGGGGGTCACCCATCCTAGTACTACTCTGGCCCAAGCAAGCTTATCTTCGAAGTTTTGATGGGATCCGGTGATTTAGTGCTGCCATTATCGCACCCGTTTCGCGTGCTTCTTCCCTCGCCTATGTGCACGTCGCGGTCGGCGTATCAACGTCCGGAGCCTCTTGCCCGTCACGAAACCGTCGTCGCTTTCTCGAACGTTCACGAAATCCCTAATGCAAGCTCCCTCCGAGCCCTAGCCCGACGACTGCGTATCAATCACGGCAAGCGCGTGCCGAAACCATCGGCACTTTCTAGAACGATCTCGTAATCGCTATTGCGACCACAATCCGGAAAGCTCTCTCCGAGCCCCTCGATACTGACTGCGTAGCGGTCACAGTAAATTTCCAGCCCCAAAACAATCGTCTCGGAGCTCTACGGGAGATGTTTCGAATCCCGGGATGCAAAAAGGAGTGCAACACGAGGACTTCCCAGGGGGTCACCCATCCTAGTACTACTCTGGCCCAAGCACGCTTATCTTCGAAGATTTGATGGGATCCGGTGATTTAGTGCTGCCATTATCGCACCCGTTTCGCGAGCTTCGTCCCTCGCCTATGTGCACGTCGCGGTCGGCGCATCAACGTCCGGAGCCTCTTGCCCGTCACGAAACCGTCGTCGCTTTCTCGAACGTTCACGAAATCCCTAATGCAAGCACCCTCCGAGCCCTAGACCGACGACTGCGTATCAGTCACGGCAAGCGCGTGCCGAAACCATCGGCACTTTCTAGAACAATCTCGGAATCGCTATTGCGACCCCAATCCGGAAAGCTCTCTCCGAGCCCCTCGATACTGACTGCGTAGCGGTCACAGCAAATTTCCAGCCCCAAAACAATCGTCTCGGAGCTCTACGGGAGATGTTTCGTATCACGGGATGCAAAAAGGAGTGCAACACGAGGACTTCCCAGGGGGTCACCCATCGTAGTACTACTCTGGCCCAAGCACGCTTAACTTCGGAGGTTTGATGGGATCCGGTGATTTAGTGCTGGCATAATCGCACCCGTTTCACGTGCTTCGTCCCTCGCCTATGTGCACGTCGCGGTCGGCGTATCAACAGCCGGAGCCTCTTGCCCATCACGAAACCGTCGGCGCTTTCTCGAACATTCACGAAATCCCTATTGCAAGCTCTCTCCGAGCCCTAGCCCGACGACTGCGTATCGGTCACGGCAAGCGCGTGCCGAAACCATCGGCACTTTCTAGAACGATCTCGGAATCGCTATTGCGACCCCAATCCGGAAAGCTCTCTCCGAGCCCCTCGATACTGACTGCGTAGCGGTCACAGCAAATTTCCAGCCCCAAAACAATCGTCTCGGAGCTCTACGGGAGATGTTTCGAATCCCGGGATGCAAAAAGGAGTGCAACACGAGGACCTCCCAGGGGGTCACCCATCCTAGTACTACTCTGGCCCAAGCACGCTTATCTTCGAAGTTTTGATGGGATCCGGTGATTTAGTGCTGCCATTATCGCACCCGTTTCGCGAGCTTCGTCCCTCGCCTATGTGCACGTCGCGGTCGGCGCATCAACGTCCGGAGCCTCTTGCCCGTCACGAAACCGTCGTCGCTTTCTCGAACGTTCACGAAATCCCTAATGCAAGCTCCCTCCAAGCCCTAGCCCGACGACTGCGTATCAGTCACGGCAAGCGCGTGCCGAAACCATCGGCACTTTCTAGAACAATCTCGGAATCGCTATTGCGACCCCAATCCGGAAAGCTCTCTCCGAGCCCCTCGATACTGACTGCGTAGCGGTCACAGCAAATTTCCAGCCCCAAAACAATCGTCTCGGAGCTCTACGGGAGATGTTTCGTATCACGGGATGCAAAAAGGAGTGCAACACGAGGACTTCCCAAGGGGTCACCCATCGTAGTACTACTCTGGCCCAAGCACGCTTAACTTCGGAGTTTTGATGGGATCCGGTGATTTAGTGCTGGCATAATCGCACCCGTTTCGCGTGCTTCGTCCCTCGCCTATGTGCACGTCGCGGTCGGCGTATCAACGGCCGGAGCCTCTTGCCCGTCACGAAACCGTCGGCGCTTTCTCGAACGTTCACGAAATCCCTATTGCAAGCTCTCTCCGAGCCCTAGCCCGACGACTGCGTATCGGTCACGGCAAGCACGTGCCGAAACCATCGGCACTTTCTAGAACGATCTCGAAATCGCTATTGCGACCCCAATCCGGAAAGCTCTCTCCGAGCCCCTCGATACTGACTGCGTAGCGGTCACAGCAAATTTCCAGCCCCAAAACAATCGTCTCGGAGCTCTACGGGAGATGTTTCGAATCCCGGGATGCAAAAAGGAGTGCAACACGAGGACTTCCCAGGGGGTCACCCATCCTAGTACTACTGTGGCCCAAGCACGCTTATCTTCGAAGTTTCGATGGGATCCGGTGATTTAGTGCTGCCATTATCGCACCCGTTTCGCGAGCTTCGTCCCTCGCCTATGTGCACGTCGCGGTCGGCGCATCAACGTCCGGAGCCTCTTGCCCGTCATGAAACCGTCGTCGCTTTCTCGAACGTTCACGAAATCCCTAATGCAAGCTCCCTCCGAGCCCTAGCCCGACGACTGCGTATCAGTCACGGCAAGCGCGTGCCGAAACCATCGGCACTTTCTAGAACAATCTCGGAATCGCTATTGCGACCCCAATCCGGAAAGCACTCTCCGAGCCCCTCGATACTGACTGCGTAGCGGTCACAGCAAATTTCCAGCCCCAAAACAATCGTCTCGGAGCTCTACGGGAGATGTTTCGTATCACGGGATGCAAAAAGGAGTGCAACACGAGGACTTCCCAGGGGGTCAGCCATCGTAGTACTACTCTGGCCCAAGCACGCTTAACTTCGGAGTTTTGATGGGATCCGGTGATTTAGTGCTGGCATAATCGCACTCGTTTCGCGTGCTTCGTCCCTCGCTTATGTGCACGTCGCGGTCGGCGTATCAACGGTCGGAGCCTCTTGCCCATCACGAAACCGTCGGCGCTTTCTCGAACATTCACGAAATCCCTATTGCAAGCTCTCTCCGAGCCCTAGCCCGACGACTGCGTATCGGTCACGGCAAGCGCGTGCCGAAACCATCGACACTTTCTATAACGATCTAGGTATCGCTATTGCGACCCCAATTCGGAAAGCTCTCTCCGAGCCCCTCGATACTGACTGCGTAGCGGTCACAGCAAATTTCCAGCCCCAAAACAATCGTCTCGGAGCTCTACGGGAGATGTTTCGAATCCCGGGATGCAAAAAGGAGTGCAACACGAGGACTTCCCAGGGGGTCACCCATCCTAGTACTACTCTGGCCCAAGCACGCTTAACTTCGGTGGTTTGATGGGATCCGGTGATTTAGTACTGCCATTATCGAACCCGTTTCGCGAGCTTCGTCCCTCGCCTATGTGCACGTCGCGGTCGGCGCATCAACGTCCGGAGCCTCTTGCCCGTCACGAAACCGTCGTCGCTTTCTCGAACGTTCACGAAATCCCTATTGCAAGCTCCCTCCGAGCCCTAGCCCGACGACTGCGTATCAGTCACGGCAAGCGCGTGCCGAAACCATCGGCACTTTCTAGAACGATCTCGGAATCGCTATTGCGACCCCAATCCGGAAAGCTCTCTCCGAGCCCCTCGATACTAACAGCGTAGCGGTCACAGCAAATTTCCAGCCCCAAAACAATCGTCTCGGAGCTCTACGGGAGATGTTTCGTATCACGGGATGCAAAAAGGAGTGCAACACGAGGACTTCCCAGGGGGTCACCCATCGTAGTACTACTCTGGCCCAAGCACGCTTAACTTCGGAGTTTTGATGGGATCCGGTGATTTAGTGCTGGCATTATCACACCCGTTTCGCGTGCTTCGTCCCTCGCCTATGTGCACGTCGCGGTCGGCGTATCAACGTCCGGAGCCTCTTGCCCGTCACGAAACCGTCGGCGCTTTCTCGAACGTTCACGAAATCCCTATTGCAAGCTCTCTCCGAGCCCTATCCCGACGACTGCGTATCGGTCACGGCAAGCGCGTGCCGAAACCATCGACACTTTCTATAACGATCTAGGTATCGCTATTGCGACCCCAATTCGGAAAGCTCTCTCCGAGCCACTCGATACTGACTGCGTAGCGGTCACAGCAAATTTCCAGCCCCAAAACAATCGTCTCGGAGCTCTACGGGAGATGTTTCGAATCCCAGGATGCAAAAAGGAGTGCAACACGAGGACTTCCCAGGGGGTCACCCATCCTAGTACAACTCTGGCCCAAGCACGCTTAACTTCGAAGTTTTGATGGGATCCGGTGATTTAGTGCTGCCATTATCGCACCCATTTCGCATGCTTCGTCCCTCGCCTATGTTGTCACGACCCGGGTCTGATGAGCTAACTGGCCAATAACTCCATTTTGGTCCTTGCAACCACGGACCAAAATGCTTAAGCCGGAGGTTACGTAGTACACTCATCAGGCCCTTATAAGCTAATCACACACATTCCCCACTTCCGATGTGGGACTAATGGGATATTACACTATCCCCAACCCAATTAGCTTGACCTCCTCGTCAAGGCCTGACATATCCCAGATCGAACCCTAGCATAGTGCATGTGAGGTTTAACTCAGTGGTGGCTCCACGCCGTGACGAGTTCTCTGACTCCATCCACGGGTAGCCCTTTCCTACTGCAGCCCTCTCACCCTGCCCTAACGCTAGGTCGGCTCTGATACCAAATGTCACGACCCGGGTCTGATGAGCTAACTGGCCAATAACTCCATTTTGGTCCTTGCAACCACGGACCAAAATGCTTAAGCCGGAGGTTACGTAGTACACTCATCAGGCCCTTATAAGCTAATCACACACATTCCCCACTTCCGATGTGGGACTAATGGGATATTACATATGTGCACGTCGCGGTCGGCGTATCAACGTCCGGAGCCTCTTGCCCGTCACAAAACCGTCGTCGCTTTCTCGAACGTTCACGAAATCCCTATTGCAAGCTCTCTCCGAGCCCTATCCCCGACGACTGCGTATCGGTCACGGCAAGCGCGTGCCGAAACCATCGGCACTTTCTAGAACGATCTCGGAATCGCTATTGCGACCCCAATCCGGAAAGCTCTCTCCGAGCCCCTCGATACTGACTGCGTAGCGATCACAGCAAATTTCCAGCCCCAAAACAATCGTCTCGGAGCTCTACGGGAGATGTTTCGAATCCCGGGATTCAAAAAGGAGTGCAACACGAGGACTTCCCAGGGGGTCACCCATCCTAGTACTACTCTGGCCCAAGCATGCTTAACTTCGGTGGTTTGATGGGATCCGGTGATTTAGTACTGCCATTATCGCACCCGTTTCGCGAGCTTCGTCCCTCGCCTATGTGCACGTCGCGGTCGGCGCATCAACGTCCGGAGCCTCTTGCCCGTCACGAAACCGTCGTCGCTTTCTCGAACGTTCACGAAATCCCTATTGCAAGCTCCCTCCGAGCCCTAGCCCGACGACTGCGTATCAGTCACGGCAAGCGCGTGCCGAAACCATCGGCACTTTCTAGAACGATCTCGGAATCGCTATTGCGACCCCAATCCGGAAAGCTCTCTCCGAGCCCCTCGATACTGACAGCGTAGCGGTCACAGCAAATTTCCAGCCCCAAAACAATCGTCTCGGAGCTCTACGGGAGATGTTTCGAATCCCGGGATGCAAAAAGGAGTGCAACACGAGGACTTCCCAGGGGGTCACCCATCCTAGTACTACTCTGGCCCAAGCACGCTTAACTTCGGTGGTTTGATGGGATCCGGTGATTTAGTACTGCCATTATCGCACCCGTTTCGCGAGCTTCGTCCCTCGCCTATGTGCACGTCGCGGTCGGCGCATCAATGTCCGGAGCCTCTTGCCCGTCACGAAACCGTCGTCGCTTTCTCGAACGTTCACGAAATCCCTATTGCAAGCTCCCTCCGAGCCCTAGCCCGACGACTGCGTATCAGTCACGGCAAGCGCGTGCCGAAACCATCGGCACTTTCTAGAACGATCTCGGAATCGCTATTGCGACCCCAATCCGGAAAGCTCTCTCTGAGCCCCTCGATACTGACTGCGTAGCGGTCACAGCAAATTTCCAGCCCCAAAACAATCGTCTCGGAGCTCTACGGGAGATGTTTCGAATCCCGGGATGCAAAAAGGAGTGCAACACGAGGACTTCCCAGGGGGTCACCCATCCTAGTACTACTCTGGCCCAAGCACGCTTATCTTCGAAGTTTTGATGGGATCCGGTGATTTAGTGCTGCCATTATCGCACCCGTTTCGCGAGCTTCGTCCCTCGCCTATGTGCACGTCGCGGTCGGCGCATCAACGTCCGGAGCCTCTTGCCCGTCACGAAACCGTCGTCGCTTTCTCGAAAGTTCACGAAATCCCTAATGCAAGCTCCCTCCGAGCCCTAGCCCGACGACTGCGTATCAGTCACGGCAAGCGCGTGCCGAAACCATCGGCACTTTCTAGAACAATCTCGGAATCGCTATTGCGACCCCAATCCGGAAAGCACTCTCCGAGCCCCTCGATACTGACTGCGTAGCGGTCACAGCAAATTTCCAGCCCCAAAACAATCGTCTCGGAGCTCTACGGGAGATGTTTCGTATCACGGGATGCAAAAAGGAGTGCAACACGAGGACTTCCCAGGGGGTCAGCCATCGTAGTACTACTCTGGCCCAAGCACGCTTAACTTCGGAGTTTTGATGGGATCCGGTGATTTAGTGCTGGCATTATCGCACCCGTTTCGCGTGCTTCGTCCTTCGCCTATGTGCACGTCGCGGTCGGCGTATCAACGTCCGGAGCCTCTTGCCCGTCACGAAACCGTCGGCGCTTTCTCGAACGTTCACGAAATCCCTAATGCAAGCTCCCTCCGAGCCCTAGCCCGACGTCTGCGTATCAGTCACGGCAAGCGCGTGCCGAAACCATCGGCACTTTCTAGAACAATCTCGGAATCGCTATTGCGATCCCAATCCGGAAAGCACTCTCCGAGCCCCTCGATACTGACTGCGTAGCGGTCACAACAAATTTCCAGCCCCAAAACAATCGTCTCGGAGCTCTACGGGAGATGTTTCGTATCACGGGATGCAAAAAGGAGTGCAACACGAGGACTTCCCAGGGGGTCACCCATCGTAGTACTACTCTGGCCCAAGCACGCTTAACTTCGGAGTTTTGATGGGATCCGGTGATTTAGTGCTGGCATAATCGCACCCGTTTCGCGTGCTTCGTCCCTCGCCTATGTGCACGTCGCGGTCGGCGTATCAACGGCCGGAGCCTCTTGCCCATCACGAAACCGTCGGCGCTTTCTCGAACATTCACGAAATCCCTATTGCAAGCTCTCTCCGAGCCCTAGCCCGACGACTGCGTATCGGTCACGGCAAGCGCGTGCCGAAACCATCGACACTTTCTATAACGATCTAGGTATCGCTATTGCGACCCCAATTCGGAAAGCTCTCTCCGAGCCCCTCGATACTGACTGCGTAGCGGTCACAGCAAATTTCCAGCCCCAAAACAATCGTCTCGGAGCTCTACGGGAGATGTTTCGAATCCCAGGTTGCAAAAAGGAGTGCAACAAGAGGACTTCCCAGGGGGTCACCCATCCTAGTACAACTCTGGCCCAAGCACGCTTAACTTCGAAGTTTTGATGGGATCCGGTGATTTAGTGCTGCCATTATCTCACCCGTTTCGCGTGCTTCTTCCCTCGCCTATGTGCACGTCGCGGTCGGCGTATCAACGTCCGGAGCCTCTTGCCCGTCACGAAACCGTCGTCGCTTTCTCGAACGTTCACGAAATCCCTAATGCAAGCTCCCTCCGAGCCCTAGCCCGACGACTGCGTATCAATCACGGCAAGCGCGTGCCGAAACCATCGGCACTTTCTAGAACGATCTCGGAATCGCTATTGCGACCCCAATCCGGAAAGCTCTCTCCGAGCCCCTCGATACTGACTGCGTAGCGGTCACAGCAAATTTCCAGCCCCAAAACAATCGTCTCGGAGCTCTACGGGAGATGTTTCGTATCCCGGGATGTAAAACGGAGTGCAACACGAGGACTTCCCAGGGGGTCACCCATCCTAGTACTACTCTGGCCCAAGCACGCTTATCTTCGAAGATTTGATGGGATCCGGTGATTTAGTGCTGCCATTATCGCACCCGTTTCGCGAGCTTCGTCCCTCGCCTATGTGCACGTCGCGGTCGGCGCATCAACGTCCGGAGCCTCTTGCCCGTCACGAAACCGTCGTCGCTTTCTCGAACGTTCACGAAATCCCTAATGCAAGCACCCTCCGAGCCCTAGACCGACGACTGCGTATCAGTCACGGCAAGCGCGTGCCGAAACCATCGGCACTTTCTAGAACAATCTCGGAATCGCTATTGCGACCCCAATCCGGAAAGCTCTCTCCGAGCCCCTCGATACTGACTGCGTAGCGGTCACAGCAAATTTCCAGCCCCAAAACAATCGTCTCGGAGCTCTACGGGAGATGTTTCGTATCACGGGATGCAAAAAGGAGTGCAACACGAGGACTTCCCAGGGGGTCACCCATCGTAGTACTACTCTGGCCCAAGCACGCTTAACTTCGGAGGTTTGATGGGATCCGGTGATTTAGTGCTGGCATAATCGCACCCGTTTCACGTGCTTCGTCCCTCGCCTATGTGCACGTCGCGGTCGGCGTATCAACAGCCGGAGCCTCTTGCCCATCACGAAACCGTCGGCGCTTTCTCGAACATTCACGAAATCCCTATTGCAAGCTCTCTCCGAGCCCTAGCCCGACGACTGCGTATCGGTCACGGCAAGCGCGTGCCGAAACCATCGGCACTTTCTAGAACGATCTCGGAATCGCTATTGCGACCCCAATCCGGAAAGCTCTCTCCGAGCCCCTCGATACTGACTGCGTAGCGGTCACAGCAAATTTCCAGCCCCAAAACAATCGTCTCGGAGCTCTACGGGAGATGTTTCGAATCCCGGGATGCAAAAAGGAGTGCAACACGAGGACCTCCCAGGGGGTCACCCATCCTAGTACTACTCTGGCCCAAGCACGCTTATCTTCGAAGTTTTGATGGGATCCGGTGATTTAGTGCTGCCATTATCGCACCCGTTTCGCGAGCTTCGTCCCTCGCCTATGTGCACGTCGCGGTCGGCGCATCAACGTCCGGAGCCTCTTGCCCGTCACGAAACCGTCGTCGCTTTCTCGAACGTTCACGAAATCCCTATTGCAAGCTCTCTCCGAGCCCAAGCCCGATGACTGCGTATCGGTCACGGCAAGCGCGTGCCGAAACCATCGGCACTTTCTAGAACGATCTCGGAATCGCTATTGCGACCGCAATCCGGAAAGCTATCTCGGAGCCCCTCGATACTGACTGCATAGCGGTCACAGCAAATTTCCAGCCCCAAAACAATCGTCTCGGAGCTCTACGGGAGATGTTTCGTATCACGGGATGCAAAAAGGAGTGCAACACGAGGACTTCCCAGGGGGTCACCCATCGTAGTACTACTCTGGCCCAAGCACGCTTAACTTCGGAGTTTTGATGGGATCCGGTGATTTAGTGCTGGCATAATCGCACCCGTTTCGCATGCTTCGTCCCTCGCCTATGTGCACGTCGCGGTCGGCGTATCAACGGCCGGAGCCTCTTGCCCATCACGAAACCGTCGGCGCTTTCTCGAACATTCACGAAATCCCTATTGCAAGCTCTCTCCGAGCCCTAGCCCGACGACTGCGTATCGGTCACGGCAAGCGCGTGCCGAAACCATCGACACTTTCTATAACGATCTAGGTATCGCTATTGCGACCCCAATTCGGAAAGCTCTCTCCGAGCCCCTCGATACTGACTGCGTAGCGGTCACAGCAAATTTCCAGCCCCAAAACAATCGTCTCGGAGCTCTACGGGAGATGTTTCGAATCCCAGGATGCAAAAAGGAGTGCAACACGAGGACTTCCCAGGGGGTCACCCATCCTAGTACTACTCTGGCACAAGCACGCTTAACTTCAAAGTTTTGATGGGATCCGGTGATTTTGTGCTGCCTTTATCGCACCCGTTTCGCGTGCTTCGTCCCTCGCCTATGTGCATGTCGCGGTCGGCGTATCAACGTCCGGAGCCTCTTGCCCGTCACGAAACCGTCGTCGCTTTCTCGAACGTTCACGAAATCCCTATTGCAAGCTCTCTCCGAGCCCTATCCCCGACGACTGCGTATCGGTCACGGCAAGCGCGTGCCGAAACCATCGGCACTTTCTAGAACGATCTCGGAATCGCTATTGCGACCCCAATCCGGAAAGCTCTCTCCGAGCCCCTCGATACTGACTGCGTAGCGGTCACAACAAATTTCCAGCCCCAAAACAATCGTCTCGGAGCTCTACGGGAGATGTTTCGTATCACGGGATGCAAAAAGGAGTGCAACACGAGGACTTCCCAGGGGGTCACCCATCGTAGTACTACTCTGGCCCAAGCACGCTTAACTTCGGAGTTTTGATGGGATCCGGTGATTTAGTGCTGGCATAATCGCACCCGTTTCGCGTGCTTCGTCCCTCGCCTATGTGCACGTCGCGGTCGGCGTATCAACGGCCGGAGCCTCTTGCCCATCACGAAACCGTCGGCGCTTTCTCGAACATTCACGAAATCCCTATTGCAAGCTCTCTCCGAGCCCTAGCCCAACGAAATCCCTAGTACACTCATCAGGCCCTTATAAGCTAATCACACACATTCCCCACTTCCGATGTGGGACTAATGGGATATTACACTATCCCCAACCCAATTAGCTTGACCTCCTCGTCAAGGCCTGACATATCCCAGATCGAACCCTAGCATAGTGCATGTGAGGTTTAACTCAGTGGTGGCTCCACGCCGTGACGAGTTCTCTGACTCCATCCACGGGTAGCCCTTTCCTACTGCAGCCCTCTCACCCTGCCCTAATGCTAGGTCGGCTCTGATACCAAATGTCACGACCCGGGTCTGATGAGCTAACTGGCCAATAACTCCATTTTGGTCCTTGCAACCACGGACCAAAATGCTTAAGCCGGAGGTTACGTAGTACACTCATCAGGCCCTTATAAGCTAATCACACACATTCCCCACTTCCGATGTGGGACTAATGGGATATTACATATGTGCACGTCGCGGTCGGCGCATCAACGTCCGGAGCCTCTTGCCCGTCACGAAACCGTCGTTGCTTTCTCGAACGTTCACGAAATCCCTATTGCAAGCTCCCTCCGAGCCCTAGCCCGACGACTGCGTATCAGTCACGGCAAGCGCGTGCCGAAACCATCGGCACTTTCTAGAACGATCTCGGAATCGCTATTGCGACCCCAATCCGGAAAGCTCTCTCCGAGCCCCTCGATACTGATAGCGTAGCGGTCACAGCAAATTTCCAGCCCCAAAACAATCGTCTCGGAGCTCTACGGGAGATGTTTCGAATCCCGGGATGCAAAAAGGAGTGCAACACGAGGACTTCCCAGGGGGTCACCCATCCTAGTACTACTCTGGCCCAAGCACGCTTAACTTCGGTGGTTTGATGGGATCCGGTGATTTAGTACTGCCATTATCGCACCCGTTTCGCGAGCTTCGTCCCTCGCCTATGTGCACGTCGCGGTCGGCGCATCAATGTCCGGAGCCTCTTGCCCGTCACGAAACCGTCGTCGCTTTCTCGAACGTTCATGAAATCCCTATTGCAAGCTCCCTCCGAGCCCTAGCCCAACGACTGCGTATCAGTCACGGCAAGTGCGTGCCGAAACCATCGGCACTTTCTAGAACGATCTCGGAATCGCTATTGCGACCCCAATCCGGAAAGCTCTCTCCGAGCCCCTCGATACTGACTGCGTAGCGGTCACAGCAAATTTCCAGCCCCAAAACAATCGTCTCGGAGCTCTACGGGAGATGTTTCGAATCCCGGGATGCAAAAAGGAGTGCAACACGAGGACTTCCCAGGGGGTCACCCATCCTAGTACTACTCTGGCCTAAGCACGCTTATCTTCGAAGTTTTGATGGGATCCGGTGATTTAGTGCTGCCATTATCGCACCCGTTTCGCGAGCTTCGTCCCTCGCCTATGTGCACGTCGCGGTCGGCGCATCAACGTCCGGAGCCTCTTGCCCGTCACGAAACCGTCGTCGCTTTCTCGAACGTTCACGAAATCCCTAATGCAAGCTCCCTCCGAGCCCTAGCCCGACGACTGCGTATCAGTCACGGCAAGCGCGTGCCGAAACCATCGGCACTTTCTAGAACAATCTCGGAATCGCTATTGCGATCCCAATCCGGAAAGCACTCTCCGAGCCCCTCGATACTGACTGCGTAGCGGTCACAACAAATTTCCAGCCCCAAAACAATCGTCTCGGAGCTCTACGGGAGATGTTTCGTATCACGGGATGCAAAAAGGAGTGCAACACGAGGACTTCCCAGGGGGTCACCCATCGTAGTACTACTCTGGCCCAAGCACGCTTAACTTCGGAGTTTTGATGGGATCCGGTGATTTAGTGCTGGCATAATCGCACCCGTTTCGCGTGCTTCGTCCCTCGCCTATGTGCACGTCGCGGTCGGCGTATCAACGGCCGGAGCCTCTTGCCCATCACGAAACCGTCGGCGCTTTCTCGAACATTCACGAAATCCCTATTGCAAGCTCTCTCCGAGCCCTAGCCCGACGACTGCGTATCGGTCACGGCAAGCGCGTGCCGAAACCATCGACACTTTCTATAACGATCTAGGTATCGCTATTGCGACCCCAATTCGGAAAGCTCTCTCCGAGCCCCTCGATACTGACTGCGTAGCGGTCACAGCAAATTTCCAGCCCCAAAACAATCGTCTCGGAGCTCTACGGGAGATGTTTCGAATCCCAGGTTGCAAAAAGGAGTGCAACAAGAGGACTTCCCAGGGGGTCACCCATCCTAGTACAACTCTGGCCCAAGCACGCTTAACTTCGAAGTTTTGATGGGATCCGGTGATTTAGTGCTGCCATTATCTCACCCGTTTCGCGTGCTTCTTCCCTCGCCTATGTGCACGTCGCGGTCGGCGTATCAACGTCCGGAGCCTCTTGCCCGTCACGAAACCGTCGTCGCTTTCTCGAACGTTCACGAAATCCCTAATGCAAGCTCCCTCCGAGCCCTAGCCCGACGACTGCGTATCAATCACGGCAAGCGCGTGCCGAAACCATCGGCACTTTCTAGAACGATCTCGGAATCGCTATTGCGACCCCAATCCGGAAAGCTCTCTCCGAGCCCCTCGATACTGACTGCGTAGCGGTCACAGCAAATTTCCAGCCCCAAAACAATCGTCTCGGAGCTCTACGGGAGATGTTTCGAATCCCGGGATGCAAAAAGGAGTGCAACACGAGGACTTCCCAGGGGGTCACCCATCCTAGTACTACTCTGGCCCAAGCACGCTTATCTTCGAAGTTTTGATGGGATCCGGTGATTTAGTGCTGCCATTATCGCACCCGTTTCGCGAGCTTCGTCCCTCGCCTATGTGCACGTCGCGGTCGGCGCATCAACGTCCGGAGCCTCTTGCCCGTCACGAAACCGTCGTCGCTTTCTCGAACGTTCACGAAATCCCTAATGCAAGCTCCCTGTCACGACCCAGGTCTGATGAGCTAACTGGCCAATAACTCCATTTTGGTCCTTGCAACCACGGACCAAAATGCTTAAGCGGGAGGTTACGTAGTACACTCATCAGGCCCTTATAAGCTAATCACACACATTCCCCACTTCCGATGTGGGACTAATGGGATATTACACTATCCCCAACTCAATTAGCTTGACGTCCTCGTCAAGGCCTGACATATCCCAGATCGAACCCTAGCATAGTGCATGTGAGGTTTAACTCAGTGGTGGCTCCACGCCGTGATGAGTTCTCTGACTCCATCCACGGGTAGCCCTTTCCTACTGCAGCCCTCTCACCCTGCCCTAATGCTAGGTCGGCTCTGATACCAAATGTCACGACCCGGGTCTGATGAGCTAACTGGCCAATAACTCCATTTTGGTCCTTGCAACCACGGACCAAAATGCTTAAGCCGGAGGTAACGTAGTACACTCATCAGGCCCTTATAAGCTAATCACACACATTCCCCACTTCCGATGTGGGACTAATGGGATATTACACTATCCCCAACCCAATTAGCTTGACGTCCTCGTCAAGGCCTGACATATCCCAGATCGAACCCTAGCATAGTGCATGTGAGGTTTAACTCAGTGGTGGCTCCACGCCGTGATGAGTTCTCTGACTCCATCCACGGGTAGCCCTTTCCTACTGCAGCCCTCTCACCCTGCCCTAATGCTAGGTCGGCTCTGATACCAAATGTCACGACCCGGGTCTGATGAGCTAACTGGCCAATAACTCCATTTTGGTCCTTGCAACCACAGACCAAAATGCTTAAGCCGGAGGTAACGTAGTACACTCATCAGGCCCTTATAAGCTAATCACACACATTCCCCACTTCCGATGTGGGACTAATGGGATATTACACTATCCCCAACTCAATTAACTTGACGTCCTCGTCAAGGCCTGACATATCCCAGATCGAACCCTAGCATAGTGCATGTGAGGTTTAACTCAGTGGTGGCTCCACGCCGTGATGAGTTCTCTGACTCCATCCACGGGTAGCCCTTTCCTACTACAGCCCTCTCACCCTGCCCTAATGCTAGGTCGGCTCTGATACCAAATTTCACGACCCGGGTCTGATGAGCTAACTGGCCAATAACTCCATTTTGGTCCTTGCAACCACGGACCAAAAAGCTTAAGCGGGAGGTTACGTAGTACACTCATCAGGCCCTTATAAGCTAATCACACACATTCCCCACTTCCGATGTGGGACTAATGGGATATTACACTATCCCCAACTCAATTAGCTTGACGTCCTCGTCAAGGCCTGACATATCCCAGATCGAACCCTAGCATAGTGCATGTGAGGTTTAACTCAGTGGTGGCTCCACGCCGTGATGAGTTCTCTGACTCCATCCACGGGTAGCCCTTTCCTACTGCAGCCCTCTCACCCTGCCCTAATGCTAGGTCGGCTCTGATACCAAATATCACGACCCGGGTTTGATGAGCTAACTGGCCAATAACTCCATTTTGGTCCTTGCAACCACGGACCAAAATGCTTAAGCGGGAGGTAACATAGTACACTCATCAGGCCCTTATAAGCTAATCACACACATTCCCCACTTCCGATGTGGGACTAATGGGATATTACACTATCCCCAACTCAATTAACTTGACGTCCTCGTCAAGGCCTGACATATCCCAGATCGAACCCTAGCATAGTGCATGTGAGGTTTAACTCAGTGGTGGCTCCACGCCGTGATGAGTTCTCTGACTCCATCCACGGGTAGCCCTTTCCTACTGCAGCCCTCTCACCCTGCCCTAATGCTAGGTCGGCTCTGATACCAAATGTCACGACCCGGGTCTGATGAGCTAACTGGCCAATAACTCCATTTTGGTCCTCAACGGCGGACCAAAATGCTTAAGCGGGAGGTAACGTAGTACACTCATCAGGCCCTTATAAGCTAATCACACACATTCCCCACTTCCGATGTGGGACTAATGGGATATTACACTCCCTCCGAGCCCTAGCCCGACGACTGCGTATCAGTCATGGCAAGCGCGTGCCGAAACCATCGGCACTTTCTAGAACAATCTCGGAATCGCTATTGCGACCCCAATCCGGAAAGCTCTCTCCGAGCCCCTCGATACTGACTGCGTAGCGGTCACAGCAAATTTCCAGCCCCAAAACAATCGTCTCGGAGCTCTACGGGAGATGTTTCGTATCACGGGATGCAAAAAGGAGTGCAACACGAGGACTTCCCAGGGGGTCACCCATCGTAGTACTACTCTGGCCCAAGCACGCTTAACTTCGGAGTTTTGAAGGGATCCGATGATTTAGTGCTGGCATAATCGCACCCGTTTCGCGTGCTTCGTCCCTCGCCTATGTGCACGTCGCGGTCGGCGTATCAACGGCCGGAGCCTCTTGCCCGTCACGAAACCGTCGGCGCTTTCTCGAACGTTCACGAAATCCCTATTGCAAGCTCTCTCCGAGCCCTAGCCCGACGACTGCGTATCGGTCACGGCAAGCGCGTGCCGAAACCATCGACACTTTCTATAACGATTTAGGTATCGCTATTGCGACCCCAATTCGGAAAGCTCTGTCCGAGCCCCTCGATACTGACTGCGTAGCGGTCACAGCACATTTCCAGCCCCAAAACAATCGTCTCGGAGCTCTACGGGAGATGTTTCGAATCCCAGGTTGCAAAAAGGAGTGCAACACGAGGACTTCCCAGGGGGTCACCCATCCTAGTACAACTCTGGCCCAAGCACGCTTAACTTCGAAGTTTTGATGGGATCCGGTGATTTAGTGCTGCCATTATCGCACCCGTTTCGCGTGCTTCTTCCCTCGCCTATGTGCACGTCGCGGTCGGCGTATCAACGTCCGGAGCCTCTTGCCCGTCACGAAACCGTCGTCGCTTTCTCGAACGTTCACGAAATCCCTATTGCAAGCTCTCTTCGAGCCCTATCCCCGACGACTGCATATCGGTCACGGCAAGCGCGTGCCGAAACCATCGGCACTTTCTAGAACGATCTCGGAATCGCTATTGCGACCCCAATCCGGAAAGCTCTCTCCGAGCTCCTCGATACTAACAGCGTAGCGGTCACAGCAAATTTCCAGCCCCAAAACAATCGTCTCGGAGCTCTACGGGAGATGTTTCGAATCCCGGGATGCAAAAAGGAGTGCAACACGAGGACTTCCCAGGGGGTCACCCATCCTAGTACTACTCTGGCCCAAGCACGCTTAACTTCGGTGGTTTGATGGGATCCGGTGATTTAGTACTGCCATTATCGCACCCGTTTCGCGAGCTTCGTCCCTCGCCTATGTGCACGTCGCGGTCGGCGCATCAACGTCCGGAGCCTCTTGCCCGTCACGAAACCGTCGTCGCTTTCTCGAACGTTCACGAAATCCCTATTGCAAGCTCCCTCCGAGCCCTAGCCCGACGACTGCGTATCAGTCACGGCAAGCGCGTGCCGAAACCATCGGCACTTTCTAGAACGATCTCGGAATCGCTATTGCGACCCCAATCCGGAAAGCTCTCTCCGAGCCCCTCGATACTGACAGCGTAGCGGTCACAGCAAATTTCCAGCCCCAAAACAATCGTCTCGGAGCTCTACGGGAGATGTTTCGAATCCCGGGATGCAAAAAGGAGTGCAACACGAGGACTTCCCAGGGGGTCACCCATCCTAGTACTACTCTGGCCCAAGCACGCTTAACTTCGGTGGTTTGATGGGATCCGGTGATTTAGTACTGCCATTATCGCACCCGTTTCGCGAGCTTCGTCCCTCGCCTATGTGCACGTCGCGGTCGGCGCATCAACGTCCGGAGCCTCTTGCCCGTCACTAAACCGTCGTCGCTTTCTCGAACGTTCACGAAATCCCTATTGCAAGCTCCCTCCGAGCCCTAGCCCGACGACTGCGTATCAGTCACGGCAAGCGCGTGCCGAAACCATCGGCACTTTCTAGAACGATCTCGGAATCGCTATTGCGACCCCAAATCGGAAAGCTCTCTCCGAGCCCCTCGATACTAACAGCGTAGCGGTCACAGCAAATTTCCAGCCCCAAAACAATCGTCTCGGAGCTCTACGGGAGATGTTTCGTATCACGGGATGCAAAAAGGAGTGCAACACGAGGACTTCCCAGGGGGTCACCCATCGTAGTACTACTCTGGCCCAAGCACGCTTAACTTCGGAGTTTTGATGGGATCCGGTGATTTAGTGCTGGCATTATCACACCCGTTTCGCGTGCTTCGTCCCTCGCCTATGTGCACGTCGCGGTCGGCGTATCAACGTCCGGAGCCTCTTGCCCGTCACGAAACCGTCGGCGCTTTCTCGAACGTTCACGAAATCCCTATTGCAAGCTCTCTCCGAGCCCTATCCCGACGACTGCGTATCGGTCACGGCAAGCGCGTGCCGAAACCATCGACACTTTCTATAACGATCTAGGTATCGCTATTGCGACCCCAATTCGGAAAGCTCTCTCCGAGCCCCTCGATACTGACTGCGTAGCGGTCACAGCAAATTTCCAGCCCCAAAACAATCGTCTCGGAGCTCTACGGGAGATGTTTCGAATCCCAGGATGCAAAAAGGAGTGCAACACGAGGACTTCCCAGGGGTTCACCCATCCTAGTACTACTGTGGCCCAAGCACGCTTAACTTCGAAGTTTTGATGGGATCCGGTGATTTAGTGCTGCCATTATCGCACCCGTTTCGCGTGCTTCGTCCCTCGCCTATGTGCACGTCGCGGTCAGCGTATCAACGTCCGGAGCCTCTTGCCCGTCACGAAACCGTCGTCGCTTTCTCGAACGTTCACGAAATCCCTATTGCAAGCTCTCTCCGAGCCCTATCCCCGACGACTGCGTATCGGTCACGGCAAGCGCGTGCCGAAACCATCGGCACTTTCTAGAACGATCTCGGAATCGCTATTGCGACCCCAATCCGGAAAGCTCTCTCCGAGCCCCTCGATACTGACAGCGTAGCGGTCACAGCAAATTTCCAGCCCCAAAACAATCGTCTCGGAGCTCTACGGGAGATGTTTCGAATCCCGGGATTCAAAAAGGAGTGCAACACGAGGACTTCCCAGGGGGTCACCCATCCTAGTACTACTCTGGCCCAAGCATGCTTAACTTCGGTGGTTTGATGGGATCCGGTGATTTAGTACTGCCATTATCGCACCCGTTTCGCGAGCTTCGTCCCTCGCCTATGTGTACGTCGCGGTCGGCGCATCAACGTCCGGAGCCTCTTGCCCGTCACGAAACCGTCGTCGCTTTCTCGAACGTTCACGAAATCCCTATTGCAAGCTCCCTCCGAGCCCTAGCCCGACGACTGCGTATCAGTCACGGCAAGCGCGTGCCGAAACCATCGGCACTTTCTAGAACGATCTCGGAATCGCTATTGCGACCCCAATCCGGAAAGCTCTCTCCGAGCCCCTCGATACTGACAGCGTAGCGGTCACAGCAAATTTTCAGCCCCAAAACAATCGTCTCGGAGCTCTACGGGAGATGTTTCGAATCCCGGGATGAAAAAAGGAGTGCAACACGAGGACTTCCCAGGGGGTCACCCATCCTAGTACTACTCTGGCCCAAGCACGCTTAACTTCGGTGGTTTGATGGGATCCGGTGATTTAGTACTGCCATTATCGCACCCGTTTCGCGTGCTTCGTCCCTCGCCTATGTGCACGTCGCGGTCGGCGCATCAACGTCCGGAGCCTCTTGCCCGTCACGAAACCGTCGTCGCTTTCTCGAACGTTCACGAAATCCCTATTGCAAGCTCCCTCCGAGCCCTAGCCCGACGACAGCGTATCAGTCACGGCAAGCGCGTGCCGAAACCATCGGCACTTTCTAGAACGATCTCGGAATCGCTATTGCGACCCCAATCCGGAAAGCTCTCTCCGAGCCCCTCGATACTGACTGCGTAGCGGTCACAGCAAATTTCCAGCCCCAAAACAATCGTCTCGGAGCTCTACGGGAGATGTTTCGTATCACGGGATGCAAAAAGGAGTGCAACACGAGGACTTCCCAGGGGGTCACCCATCGTAGTACTACTCTGGCCCAAGCACGCTTAACTTCGGAGTTTTGATGGGATCCGGTGATTTAGTGCTGGCATTATCACACCCGTTTCGCGTGCTTCGTCCCTCGCCTATGTGCACGTCGCGGTCGGCGTATCAACGTCCGGAGCCTCTTGCCCGTCACGAAACCGTCGGCGCTTTCTCGAACGTTCACGAAATCCCTATTGCAAGCTCTCTCCGAGCCCTAGCCCGACGACTGCGTATCTGTCACGGCAAGCGCGTGCCGAAACCATCGACACTTTCTATAACGATCTAGGTATCGCTATTGCGACCCCAATTCGAAAAGCTCTCTCCGAGCCCCTCAATACTGACTGCGTAGCGGTCACAGCAAATTTCCAGCCCCAAAACAATCGTCTCAGAGCTCTACGGGAGATGTTTCGAATCCCAGGATGCAAAAAGGAGTGCAACACGAGGACTTCCCAGGGGGTCACCCATCCTAGTACTACTCTGGCCCAAGCACGCTTAACTTCGAAGTTTTGATGGGATCCGTTGATTTAGTGCTGCCATTATCGCACCCGTTTCGCGTGCTTCGTCCCTCGCCTATGTGCACGTCGCGGTCGGCGTATCAACGTCCGGAGCCTCTTGCTCGTCACGAAACCGTCGTCGCTTTCTCGAACGTTCACGAAATCCCTACTGCAAGCTCTCTCCGAGCCCTATCCCCGACGACTGCGTATCGGTCACGGCAAGCGCGTGCCGAAACCATCGGCACTTTCTAGAACGATCTCGGAATCGCTATTGCGACCCCAATCCGGAAAGCTCTCTCCGAGCCCCTCGATACTGACAACGTAGCGGTCACAGTAAATTTCTAGCCCCAAAACAATCGTCTCGGAGCTCTACGGGAGATGTTTCGAATCCCGGGATGCAAAAAGGAGTGCAACACGAGGACTTCCCAGGGGGTCACCCATCCTAGTACTACTCTGGCCCAAGCACGCTTAACTTCGGTGGTTTGATGGGATCCGGTGATTTAGTACTGCCATTATCGCACCCGTTTCGCGAGCTTCGTCCCTCGCCTATGTGCACGTCGCGGTCGGCGCATCAACGTCCGGAGCCTCTTGCCCGTCACGAAACCGTCGTCGCTTTCTCGAACGTTCACGAAATCCCTATTGCAAGCTCCCTCCGAGCCCTAGCCCGACGATTGCGTATCAGTCACGGCAAGCGCGTGCCGAAACCATCGGCACTTTCTAGAACGATCTCGGAATCGCTATTGCGACCCCAATCCGGAAAGCTCTCTCCGAGCCCCTCGATACTAACAGCGTAGCGGTCACAGCAAATTTCCAGCCCCAAAACAATCGTCTCGGAGCTCTACGGGAGATGTTTCGTATCACGGGATGCAAAAAGGAGTGCAACACGAGGACTTCCCAGGGGGTCACCCATCCTAGTACTACTCTGGCCCAAGCACGCTTAACTTCGGAGTTTTGATGGGATCCGGTGATTTAGTGCTGGCATTATCACACCCGTTTCGCGTGCTTCGTCCCTCGCCTATGTGCCCGTCGCGGTCGGCGTATCAACGTCCGGAGCCTCTTGCCCGTCACGAAACCGTCGGCGCTTTCTCGAACGTTCACGAAATCCCTATTGCAAGCTCTCTCCGAGCCCTATCCCGACGACTGCGTATCGGTCACGGCAAGCGCGTGCCGAAACCATCGACACTTTCTATAACGATCTAGGTATCGCTATTGCGACCCCAATTCGGAAAGCTCTCTCCGAGCCCCTCGATACTGACAGCGTAGCGGTCACAGCAAATTTCCAGCCCCAAAACAATCGTCTCGGAGCTCTACGGGAGATGTTTCGAATCCCGGGATGCAAAAAGGAGTGCAACACGAGGACTTCCCAGGGGGTCACCCATCCTAGTACTACTCTGGCCCAAGCACGCTTAACTTCGGTGGTTTGATGGGATCCGGTGATTTAGTACTGCCATTATCGCACCCGTTTCGCGAGCTTCGTCCCTCGCCTATGTGCACGTCGCGGTCGGCGCATCAACGTCCGGAGCCTCTTGCCCGTCACGAAACCGTAGTCGCTTACTTGAATGTTCACGAAATCCCTATTGCAAGCTCCCTCCGAGCCCTAGCCCGACGACTGCGTATCAGTCACGGCAAGCGCGTGCCGAAACCATCAGCACTTTCTAGAACGATCTCGGAATCGCTATTGCGACCCCAATCCGGAAAGCTCTCTCCGAGCCCCTCGATACTGACAGCGTAGCGGTCACAGCAAATTTCCAGCCCCAAAACAATCGTCTCGGAGCTCTACGGGAGATGTTTCGAATCCCGGGATGCAAAAAGGAGTGCAACACGAGGACTTCCCAGGGGGTCACCCATCCTAGTACTACTCTGGCCCAAGCACGCTTAACTTCGGTGGTTTGATGGGATCCGGTGATTTAGTACTGCCATTATCGCACCCGTTTCGCGTGCTTCGTCCCTCGCCTATGTGCACGTCGCGGTCGGCGCATCAACGTCCGGAGCCTCTTGCCCGTCACGAAACCGTCGTCGCTTTCTCGAACGTTCACGAAATCCCTATTGCAAGCTCCCTCCGAGCCCTAGCCCGACGACTGCGTATCAGTCACGGCAAGCGCGTGCCGAAACCATCGGCACTTTCTAGAACGATCTCGGAATCGCTATTGCGACCCCAATCCGGAAAGCTCTCTCCGAGCCCCTCGATACTGACAGCGTAGCGGTCACAGCAAATTTCCAGCCCCAAAACAATCGTCTCGGAGCTCTACGGGAGATGTTTCGAATCCCGGGATGCAAAAAGGAGTGCAACACGAGGACTTCCCAGGGGGTCACCCATCCTAGTACTACTCTGGCCCAAGCACGCTTAACTTCGGTGGTTTGATGGGATCCGGTGATTTAGTACTGCCATTATCGCACCCGTATCGCGTGCTTCGTCCCTCGCCTATGTGCACGTCGCGGTCGGCGCATCAACGTCCGGAGCCTCTTGCCCGTCACGAAACCGTCGTCGCTTTCTCGAACGTTCACGAAATCCCTATTGCAAGCTCCCTCCGAGCCCTAGCCCGACGACTGCGTATCAGTCACGGCAAGCGCGTGCCGAAACCATCGGCACTTTCTAGAACGATCTCGGAATCGCTATTGCGACCCCAATCCGGAAAGCTCTCTCCGAGCCCCTCGATACTAACAGCGTAGCGGTCACAGCAAATTTCCAGCCCCAAAACAATCGTCTCGGAGCTCTACGGGAGATGTTTCGTATCACGGGATGCAAAAAGGAGTGCAACACGAGGACTTCCCAGGGGGTCACCCATCGTAGTACTACTCTGGCCCAAGCACGCTTAACTTCGGAGTTTTGATGGGATCCGGTGATTTAGTGCTGGCATTATCACACCCGTTTCGCGTGCTTCGTCCCTCGCCTATGTGCACGTCGCGGTCGGCGTATCAACGTCCGGAGCCTCTTGCCCGTCACGAAACCGTCGGCGCTTTCTCGAACGTTCACGAAATCCCTATTGCAAGCTCTCTCCGAGCCCTATCCCGACGACTGCGTATCGGTCACGGCAAGCGCGTGCCGAAACCATCGGCACTTTCTAGAACGATCTCGGAATCGCTATTGCGACCCCAATCCAGAAAGCTCTCTCGGAGCCCCTCGATACTAACTGCGTAGCGGTCACAGCAAATTTCCAGCCCCAAAACAATCGTCTCGGAGCTCTACGGGAGATGTTTCGTATCCCGAGATGCAAAAAGGAGTGCAACACGGGGACTTCCCAGGGGGTCACCCATCATAGTACTACTCTGGCCCAAGCACGCTTAACTTCGGTGTTTTGATGGGATCCGGTGATTTAGTGCTGCCATTATCGCACCCGTTTCGCGAGCTTCGTCCCTCGCCTACGTGCACGTCGCGGTCCGCGGTCACGGCAAGCGCGTGCCGAAACCATTGGCACTTTCTAGAACGATCTCGGAATCGCTATTGCGACCCCAATCCGGAAAGTTCTCTCCGAGCCCCTCGATATTGACTGCGTAGCGGTCACAGCAAATTTCCAGCCCCAAAACAATCGTCTCGGAGCTCTACGGGAGATGTTTCGTATCCCGGGATGCAAAAAGGAGTGCAACACGAGGACTTCGCAGGGGGTCACCCATCCTAGTACTACTCTGGCCCAAGCACGCTTAACTTTGGAGTTTTGATGGGATCCGGTGATTTAGTGCTGGCATTATCGCACCCGTTTCGCGTGCTTCGTCCCTCGCCTATGTGCACGTCGCGGTCGGCGTATCAACGTCCGGAGCCTCTTGCCCGTCACGAAACCGTCGTCGCTTTCTCGAACGTTAATGAAATCCCTATTGCAAGCTCTCTCCGAGCCCTAGCCCGACGACTGCGTATCAGTCACGGCAAGCGCATGCCGAAACCATCGGCACTTTCTAGAACGATCTCGGAATCGCCATTGCGACCCCAATCCGGAAAGCTCTTTCGGAGCCCCTCGATAATGACTGCGTTGCGGTCACAGCAAATTTCCAGCCCCAAAACAATCATCTCGGAGCTCTACGGGAGATGTTTCGTATCCCGGGATGCAAAAAGGAGTGCAACACGGGGACTTCCCAGGGGGTCACCCATCGTAGTACTACTCTGGCCCAAGCACGCTTAACTTCGGTGTTTTGATGGGATCCGGTGATTTAGTGCTGCCATTATCGCACCCATTTCGCGAGCTTCGTCCCTCGCCTATGTGCACGTCGCGGTCCGCGGTCACGGCAAGCGCGTGCCGAAACCATTGGCACTTTCTAGAACGATCTCGGAATCGCTATTGCGACCCCAATCCGGAAAGCTCTCTGCGAGCCCCTCGATATTGACTGCGTAGCGATCACAGTAAATTTCCAGCCCCAAAACAATCGTCTCGGAGCTCTACGGGAGATGTTTCGTATCCCGGGATGCAAAAAGGAGTGCAACACGAGGACTTCCCAGGGGGTCACCCATCCTAGTACTACTCTGGCCCAAGCACGCTTAACTTCGGAGTTTTGATGGGATTCGGTGATTTAGTGCCGGCATTATAGCACCCGTTTCGCGTGCTTCGTCCCTCGCCTATGTGCACGTCGCGGTCGGCGCATCAACGTCTGGAGCCTCTTGCCCGTCACGAAACCGTCGTCGCTTTCTCGAACGTTAATGAAATCCCTATTGCAAGCTCTCTCCGAGCCCTAGCCCGACGACTGCGTATCGGTCACGGCAAGCGGGTGCCGAAACCATCGGTACTTTCTAGAACGATCTCGGAATCGCTATTGCGACCCCAATCCGGAAAGCTCTCTCGGAGCCCCTCGATACTGACTGCGTAGCGGTCACAGCAAATTTCCAGCCCCAAAACAATCGTCTCGGAGCTCTATGGGAGATGTTTCGTATCCCGGGATGCAAAAAGGAGTGCAACACGGGGACTTCCCAAGGGGTCACTGTAACATCCCCCATTTTTGAAAATTTAGAAAAAGGTTTGTTTGTAATAAAAAAAAAAAAAAAAAAAAAAAATAGTGGACATGTGTCACTAGGTAACCTAATGGTGCCGCCTAAATTTGCTCTAAGGATGACACCTAGCATTTTTCATGCATGCTTGCCACCTTGCAACTTTGCAACCCTTGTGTTAACCAAAAGTGATTAAATAAGAGATTAAAGGAGAAACTAAAGGTAACCTTCAGATATTGCAGCCAACGTGAGTTTAAGAAGAGAAGAGAAGGGAAGAAGAAGAAGAAGAAGAAGAGGAGGAATTGAAGAAGAAGCTTTGATTGAGGTTTTGCATCAACTCCCCCCATTTGGGAATCAAATTTGTTTAAGGCAAGTGTTCTAATCTCTTCCTACAGAATTCCTAATCTTTGTTTTCCTTTTAATTCTTCATAATGCAAAAGATTTCAGCTTAGTACCAAACCGTTCTTTCCTTTTGATACAAATCCATGAATCTGAAATTTTTTCGGTAATCTGACCTCTATTCAATGTTTCGGTCATAACATTTTGTAATAAACTCTGATTTAGACAAAACCTATTCCATTTGAAAGTAGACTCAAATATCTTTATTTTGACACTAAGATTGAATGATTCGGAGTTTAAATGCCTACTAAGACTTCTGTTTCAATTAACCCTACAGATTCTGCAAAATAGGGACTGAAATTTCTGACCTTCTATTACTAAATTGCTCATAACTCTCTAGAGAAAATTTTGAACTAAGCAAAAAACTTAGTTCTTTGGAAACTAGATTCGTGTATCTTTCTTTTGACACCTAGTTGGAAATTTTGAAGTATGTTTGCCTTCTGAAACTTCTGTTTAAATCGATTCTATCAAGTCTGCAAAACAGGGATGATCATTTCTGACCTTCCTTTACTCTATTTGTTATAACTTCCTGTTGAGAACTCAAAAAATTATAAATCTGAGTTCATCGGAAAATAGATTGATACAGTTTTCCAATGACACCTATTTTTAGTGATTTGGAGCATATTTGGTCACTCAAACAATTCAGAAACTATACCATTCAAATCCTGTCATAATTGAAAACTTTGTTGGGATTTGCCTATTCAATTTTCATCCTATTGGAAAATTGATTTCTGCTAAATTCTTCTTCAATTGAGCTTTATATTAGTCCTTTGAAGTTCTTGTATTGTTCATCCTGAAATTATTGAATATCTGAAATTTATTATGTAATGCTTTGTTTGCATTTCCTTGTTTGATAAAGGCACATGCATATCTTCGTTGTTCCGCTTGTGCTTCTGATATGTGTCAATGTTATTGTTCATACTACCTTTTTGTACTCTGGTGTCTTGTGGGATATTGTGAACCTTTGCCAGAAATGGTAAAGGGAGTTATGCTTAGAGCCCGCGATTGCTCTGCCGGCCCCATTGACTTCACTCAGACGTGGGTGGATGGAGCTCCCAGACGTGGGAGACTTATGCTTGGTGGTCATCCAGAAATGGATGAATCACATTATGTATTGGTCCCACAGCGCCATCTATGTTTATTGATATGATATCCAAAGCTTTGTTTATGAGTTTATATTATGCTTTGGATAAAAATGGAATACATGCTACATCAAAAATGACATACAAGCTTGTGTTTATTACTCGGTTCACTTGTTATACCTTGAAGTGTTTCGTATATCATTGTTATGCTCTCAAACACTCTTATACCTTTGGATATGCACCTAAATACTTCATGTGTCATTTGATACATGCCTAAATGCTTCCTTTGCCAATGAAATGCTCTAATTTCCTTTCTCCTATTGTTATGTCTAATGCCTGTTTTTGAACGAGGTAAACCTTTGTGATTTTATATCAAAAGAGATGACTTCAAATGAACACTTGTATTTCTACTTTTGTATCTTGATACTAAGCTTGCTTGAACTTCTCCTATCGCCATGGATATGTTAGACGCTTGCTGAGCTCTTTATGCTCACCCCGTTGCTATATAAATTTTTCAGGGTAGCTTGTCACGCACTGAAAAGCTAGAATTGGGTTGAGGCAGTGGAAAGCTAGAAGGTTTTGGGGCAAATCTTTCGTAATTAATAAGTTGATATTGTATAAGTTCTTTTGTGTGTATCAACGACAAATTTAGATTGATGTATCTTATAAATATTTGGAAAGTACCTCTTGCGTTGGGATTTTGGGAATGTTAAAGTTTAAACTGTGTAATGATATAAACATGTAATACATGTTGGTTTTGTGATTGTATAGATTGCTACGCTTATGGATTTATGATGTGGTTATGGTTTAGTTGAGTTGGCTTTGGATTTTGTGAATCATTAAGTGATATTATAGTATGATTATAAACTGCACAGGTTTTATGAATTGGAAAATTATAGATATGAATGACCTGAATGTTTTCTCAGTATCCTCAAATGTGTGAATGGATCCTGGAATGAATTGTTGTTGAATTATAATACAAAAAAAAAAAAAAAAAAAATTCAGCGGGGCGTGACAGTCACCCATCGTAGTACTACTCTGGCCCAAGCACGCTTAACTTCGGTGTTTTGATGGGATCCGGTGAGTTAGTGCTGGCATTATCGCACCCGTTTCGCGAGCTTCATCCCTCGCCTATGTGCACGTCGCGGTCGGCGCATCAACGTCCGGAGCCTCTTACCCGTCACGAAACCATCATCGCTTTCTCGAACGTTCACGAAATCCCTATTGCAAGCTCTCTTCGTGCCCTAGCCCGACGACTGCGTATCGGTCACAGCAAGCGCGTGCCGAAACCATCGGCACTTTCTAGAATGATCTAGGAATCGCTATTGCGACCCAAATCCGGAAAGCTCTCTTTGAGCCCCTCGATACTGATTGCGTAGCGGTCACAGCAAATTTCCAGCCCCAAAACAATCGTCTCGGAGCTCTACGAGAGATGTTTCGTATCCCGGGATGCAAAAAGGAGTGCAACACGAGGACTTCCCAGGGGGTCACCCATCATAGTACTACTCTGGCCCAAGCACGCTTAACTTCGGTGTTTTGATGGGATCCGGTGATTTAGTGCTGGCATTATCGCACCCGTTTCGCGAGCTTCGTCCCTCGCCTATGTGCACGTCGCGGTCGGCACATCAATGTTCGGAGCCTCTTGCCCGTCACGAAACCGTCGTCGCTTTCTCGAACGTTCACGAAATCCCTATTGCAAGCTCTCTCCGAGCCCTAGCCCGACGACTGCGTATCGGTCACGGCAAGCGCGTGCCGAAACCATCGGCACTTTCTAGAACGATCTAGGAATCGCTATTGCGACCCCAATCCGGAAAGCTCTCATTGAGCCACTCGATACTGATTGCGTAGCGGTCACAGCAAATTTCCAGCCCCAAAACAATCGTCTCGGAGCTCTACGGGAGATGTTTCGTATCCCGGGATGCAAAAAGGAGTGCAACACGAGGACTTCCCAGGGGGTCACCCATCGTAGTACTACTCTGGCCCAAGCACGCTTAACTTCAGTGTTTTGATTGGATCCGGTGATTTAGTGCTGGCATTATCGCACCCATTTCGCGTGCTTCGTCCCTCGCCTATGTGCACGTCGCGGTCGGCGTATCAACGTCCGGAGCCCCTTGCCCGTCACGAAACCGTCGGCGCTTTCTCGAACGTTCACGAAATCCCTATTGCAAGCTCTCTCCGAGCCCTAGCCCGACGACTGCGTATCGGTCATGGCAAGCGCGTGTCGAAACCATCGGCACTTTCTAGAACGATCTCGGAATCGCTATTGCGACCCCAATCCGGAAAGCTCTCTCGGAGCCCCTCGATACTGACAGCGTAGCGGTCACAGCAAATTTCCAGCCCCAAAACAATCGTCTCGGAGCTCTATGGGAGATGTTTCGTATCCCGGGATGCAAAAAGGAGTGCAACACGAGGACTTCCCAGGGGGTCACCCATCGTAGTACTACTCTGGCCCAAGCACGCTAAACTTCGGTGTTTTGATGGGATCCGGTGATTTAGTGCTGCCATTATCGCACCCGTTTCGCGAGCTTCGTCCCTCGCCTATGTGCACGTCGCGGTCGGCGCATCAACGTCCGGAGCCTCTTGCCCGTCACGAAAACGTCGGCGCTTTCTCGAACGTTCACGAAATCCCTATTGCAAGCTCTCTCCGAGCCATAGCCCGATGACTATGTATCGGTCACGGCAAGCGCGTGCCGAAACCATCGGCACTTTCTAGAACGATCTAGGAATCGCTATTGCGACCCCAATCCGGAAAGCTCTCTTCGAGCCCCTCGATACTGACTGCGTAGCGTTCAGAGCAAATTTCCAGCCCCAAAACAAATGTCTCAGAGCTCTACGGGAGATGTTTCGTATCCCGGTATGCAAAAAGGAGTGCAACACGAGGACTTCCCAAGGGGTCACCCATCGTAGTACTACTCTGGCCCAAGCACGCTTAACTTCGGTGTTTTGATGGGATCCGGTGATTTAGTGTTGGCATTATCGCACCCATTTCGCGAGCTTCGTCCCTCGCCTATGTGCACGTCGTGGTCGGCGCATCAACGTCCGGAGCCTCTTGCCCGTCACGAAACCGTCGTCGCTTTCTCAAACGTTAATGAAATCCCTATTGCAAGCTCTCTCCTAGCCCTAGCCCGACGACTGCGCATCGGTCACGGCAAGCGCGTGCCGAAACCACCGGCACTTTCTAGAATGATCTCGGAATCGCTATTGCGACCCCAATCCGGAAAGCTCTCTCGGAGCCCCTCGATACTGACTGCGTAGTGATCACAGCAAATTTCCAGCCCCAAAACAATCGTCTCGGAGCTCTACGGGAGATGTTTCGTATCCCGGGATGCAAAAAGGAGTGCAACACGGGGACTTCCCAGGGGGTCACCCATCGTAGTACTACTCTGGCCCAAGCACGCTTAACTTCGGTGTTTTGATGGGATCCGGTGATTTAGTGCTGCCATTATCGCACCCGTTTCGCGAGCTTCGTCCCTCGCCTATGTGCACGTCGCGGTCCTCGTTCACGGCAAGCGCGTGCCGAAACCATTGGCACTTTCTAGAACGATCTCGGAATCGCTATTGCGACCCCAAACCGGAAAGCTCTCTCCGAGCCCCTCGATACTGACGGCGTAGCGGTCACAGCAAATTTCCAGCCCCAAAACAATCGTCTCGGAGCTCTATGGGAGATGTTTCGTATCCTGGGATGCAAAAAGGAGTGCAACACGAGGACTTCCCAGGGGGTCACCCATCGTAGTACTACTCTGGCCCAAGCACGCTTAACTTCAGTGTTTTGATTGGATCCGGTGATTTAGTGCTGGCATTATCGCACCCGTTTCGCGTGCTTCGTCCCTCGCCTATGTGCACGTCGCGGTCGGCGTATCAACGTCCGGAGCCTCTTGCCCGTCACGAAACCGTCGGCGCTTTCTCGAACGTTCACGAAATCCCTTTTGCAAGCTCTCTCCGAGCCCTAGCCCGACGACTGCGTATCGGTCATGGCAAGCGCGTGTCGAAACCATCGGCACTTTCTAGAACGATCTCGGAATCGCTATTGCGACCCCAATCCGGAAAGCTCTCTCGGAGCCCCTCGATACTGACAGCGTAGCGGTCACAGCAAATTTCCAGCCCCAAAACAATCGTCTCGGAGCTCTACGGGAGATGTTTCGTATCCCGGGATGCAAAAAGGAGTGCAACACGACGACTTCCCAGGGGGTCACCCATCGTAGTACTACTCTGGCCCAAGCACGCTAAACTTCGGTGTTTTGATGGGATCCGGTGATTTAGTGCTGCCATTATCGCACCCGTTTCGCGAGCTTCGTCCCTCGCCTATGTGCACGTCGCGGTCGGCGCATCAACGTCCGGAGCCTCTTGCCCGTCACGAAAACGTCGGCGCTTTCTCGAACGTTCACGAAATCCCTATTGCAAGCTCTCTCCGAGCCATAGCCCGATGACTATGTATCGGTCACGGCAAGCGCGTGCCGAAACCATCGGCACTTTCTAGAACGATCTAGGAATCGCTATTGCGACCCCAATCCGGAAAGCTCTCTTCGAGCCCCTCGATACTGACTGCGTAGCGTTCAGAGCAAATTTCCAGCCCCAAAACAAATATCTCAGAGCTCTACGGGAGATGTTTCGTATCCCGGTATGCAAAAAGGAGTGCAACACGAGGACTTCCCAAGGGGTCACCCATCGTAGCACTACTCTGGCCCAAGCACGCTTAACTTCGGTGTTTTGATGGGATCCGATGATTTAGTGTTGGCATTATCGCACCCGTTTCGCGAGCTTCGTTCCTCGCCTATGTGCACGTCGCGGTCGGCGCAACAACGTCCGGAGCCTCTTGCCCGTCACGAAACCGTCGTCGCTTTCTCAAACGTTAATGAAATCCCTATTGCAAGCTCTCTCCTAGCCCTAGCCCGACGACTGCGTATCGGTCACGGCAAGCGCGTGCCGAAACCACCGGCACTTTCTAGAATGATCTCGGAATCGCTATTGCGACCCCAATCCGGAAAGCTCTCTCGGAGCCCCTCGATACTGACTGCGTAGCGATCACAGCAAATTTCCAGCCCCAAAACAATCGTCTCGGAGCTCTACGGGAGATGTTTCGTATCCCGGGATGCAAAAAGGAGTGCAACACGGGGACTTCCCAGGGGGTCACCCATCGTAGTACTACTCTGGCCCAAGCACGCTTAACTTCGGTGTTTTGATGGGATCCGGTGATTTAGTGCTGCCATTATCGCACCCGTTTCGCGAGCTTCGTCCCTCGCCTATGTGCACGTCGCGGTCCTCGTTCACGGCAAGCGCGTGCCGAAACCATTGGCACTTTCTAGAACGATCTCGGAATCGCTATTGCGACCCCAAACCGGAAAGCTCTCTCCGAGCCCCTCGATACTGACGGCGTAGCGGTCACAGCAAATTTCCAGCCCCAAAACAATCGTCTCGGAGCTCTACGGGAGATGTTTCGTATCCCGAGATGCAAAAAGGAGTGCAACACGAGGACTTTCCAGGGGGTCACCCATCGTAGTACTACTCTGGCCCAAGCACGCTTAACTTCGGTGTTTTGATGGGATCCGGTGATTTAGCGCTGGCATTATCGCACCCGTTTCGCGTGCTTCTTCCCTCGCCTATGTGCACGTCGCGGTCGGCGTATCAACGTCCGGAGCCTCTTGCCCGTCACGAAACCGTCGGTGCTTTCTCGAACGTTCACGAAATCCCTATTGCAAGCTCTCTCCGAGCCTTAGCCCGACGACTGCGTATCGGTCACGGCAAGCTCGTGCCGAAACCATCGGCACTTTCAAGAACGATCTCGGAATCGCTATTGCGACCCCAATCCGGAAAGCTCTCCCCGAGCCCCTCGATACTGACTGCATAGCTGTCACAGCAAATTTCCAGCCCCAAAACAATCGTCTCGGAGCTCTACGGGAGATGTTTCGTATCCCGGGATGCAAAAAGGAGTGCAACACGAGGACTTCCCAGGGGGTCACCCATCATAGTACTACTCTGGCCCAAGCACGCTTAACTTCGGAGTTTTGATGGGATCCGGTGATTTAGTGCAGGCATTATCGCACCCGTTTCGCGTGCTTCGTCCCTCGCCTATGTGCACGTCGCGGTCGGCGCATCAACGTCCGGAGCCTCTTGCCCGTCACGAAACCGTCGTCGCTTTCTCGAACGTTAATGAAATCCCTATTGCAAGCTCTCTCCGAGCCCTAGCCCGACGACTGCGTATCAGTCACGGCAAGCGCGTGTCGAAACCATCGGCACTTTCTAGAACGATCTCGGAATCGCCATTGCGACCCCAATCCGGAAAGCTCTCTCGGAGCCCCTCGATACTGACTGCGTAGCAGTCACAGCAAATTTCCAGCCCCAAAACAATTGTCTCGGAGCTCTACGGGAGATGTTTCGTATCCCGGGATGCAAAAAGGAGTGCAACACGAGGACTTCCCAGGGGGTCACCCATCCTAGTACTACTCTGGCCCAAGCACGCTTAACTTCGGAGTTTTGATGGGATCCGGTGAATTAGTGCTGGCATTATCGCACCCGTTTCGCGTGCTTCGTCCCTCGCCTATGTGCACGTCGCGGTCGGCGCATCAACGTCCGGAGCCTCTTGCCCGTCACGAAACCGTCGTCGCTTTCTCGAACGTTAATGAAATCCCTATTGCAAGCTCTCTCCGAGCCCTATCCCGACGACTGCGTATCAGTCACGGCAAGCGCGTGTCGAAACCATCGGCACTTTCTAGAACGATCTCGGAATCGCCATTGCGACCCCAATACGGAAAGCTCTCTCGGAGCCCCTCGATACTGACTGCGTAGCGGTCACAGCAAATTTCCAGCCCCAAAACAATCATCTCGGAGCTCTACGGGAGATGTTTCGTATCCCGGGATGCAAAAAGGAGTGCAACACGGGGACTTCCCAGGGGGTCACCCATCGTAGTACTACTCTGGCCCAAGCACGCTTAACTTCGGTGTTTTGATGGGATCCGGTGATTTAGTGCTGCCAATATCGCACCCGTTTCGTGAGCTTCGTCCCTCGCCTATGTGCACGTCGCGGTCCGCGGTCACGGCAAGCGCGTGCCGAAACCATTGGCACTTTCTAGAACGATCTCGGAATCGCTATTGCGACCCCAATCCGGAAAGCTCTCTCCGAGCCCCTCGATATTGACTGCGTAGCGGTCACAGCAAATTTCCAGCCCCAAAACAATCGTCACGGAGCTCTACGGGAGATGTTTCGTATCCCGGGATGCAAAAAGGAGTGCAACACGAGGACTTCCCAGGGGGTCACCCATCCTAGTACTACTCTGGCCCAAGCACGCTTAACTTCGGAGTTTTGATGGGATCCGGTGATTTAGTGCCGGCATTATAGCACCCGTTTCGCGTGCTTCGTCCCTCGCCTATGTGCACGTCGCGGTCGGCGCATCAACGTCCGGAGCCTCTTGCCCGTCACGAAACCGTCGTCGCTTTCTCGAACGTTAATGAAATCCCTATTGCAAGCTCTCTCCGAGCCCTAGCCCTACGACTGCGTATCGGTCACGGCAAGCGGGTGCCGAAACCATCGGTACTTTCTAGAACGATCTCGGAATCGCTATTGCGACCCCAATACGGAAAGCTCTCTCGGAGCCCCTCGATACTGACTGCGTAGCGGTCACAGCAAATTTCCAGCCCCAAAACAATCGTCTCGGAGCTCTACGGGAGATGTTTCGTATCCCGGGATGCAAAAAAGAGTGCAACACGGGGACTTCCCAAGGGGTCACCCATCGTAGTACTACTCTGGCCTAAGAACGCTTAACTTCGGTGTTTTGATGGGATCCGGTGAGTTAGTGCTGGCATTATCGCACCCATTTCCCGAGCTTCGTCCCTCGCCTATGTGCACGTCGCGGTCGGCGCATCAACGTCCGGAGCCTCTTGCCAGTCACGAAACCGTCGTCGCTTTCTCGAACGTTCACGAAATCCCTATTGCAAGCTCTCTTCGTGCCCTAGCCCGACGACTGCGTATCGGTCACAGCAAGCGCGTGCCGAAACCATCGGCACTTTCTAGAATGATATAGGAATCGCTATTGCGACCCAAATCCGGAAAGCTCTCTTTGAGCCCCTCGATACTGATTGCGTAGCGGTCACAGCAAATTTCCAGCCCCAAAACAATCGTCTCGGAGCTCTACGAGAGATGTTTCGTATCCCGGGATGCAAAAAGGAGTGCAGCACGAGGACTTCCCAGGGGGTCACCCATCATAGTACTACTCTGGCCCAAGCACGCTTAACTTCGGTGTTTTGATGGGATCCGGTGATTTAGTGCTGGCAATATCGCACCCATTTCGCGAGCTTCGTCCCTCGCCTATGTGCACGTCGCGGTCGGCGCATCAACGTTCGGAGCCTCTTGCCCGTCACGAAACCGTCGTCGCTTTCTCAAACGTTCACGAAATCCCTATTGCAAGCTCTCTCCGAGCCCTAGCCCGACGACTGCGTATCGGTCACGGCAAGGGCGTGCCAAAACCATCGGCACTTTCTAGAACGATCTAGGAATCGCTATTGCGACCCCAATCCGGAAAGCTCTCTTTGAGCCCCTCGATACTGATTGCGTAGCGGTCACAGCAAATTTCCAGCCCCAAAACAATCGTCTCGGAGCTCTACGGGAGATGTTTCGTATCCCGGGATGCAAAAAGGAGTGCAACACGAGGACTTCCCAGGGGGTCACCCATCGTAGTACTACTCTGGCCCAAGCACGCTTAACTTCAGTGTTTTGATTGGATCCGGTGATTTAGTGCTGGCATTATCGCACCCGTTTCGCGTGCTTCGTCCCTCGCCTATGTGCACGTCGCGGTCGGCGTATCAACGTCCGGAGCCTCTTGCCCGTCACGAAACCGTCGGCGCTTTCTCGAACGTTCACGAAATCCCTATTGCAAGCTCTCTCCGAGCCCTAGCCCGACGACTGCGTATCGGTCATGGCAAGCGCGTGTCGAAACTATCGGCACTTTCTAGAACGATCTCGGAATCGCTATTGCGACCCCAATCCAGAAAGCTCTCTCCGAGCCCCTCGATACTGACTGCGTAGCGGTCACAGCAAATTTCCAGCCCCAAAACAATTGTCTCGGAGCTCTACGGGAGATGTTTCGTATCCCGGGATGCAAAAAGGAGTGCAACATGAGGACTTCCCAGGGGGTCAACCATCGTAGTACTACTCTGGCCCAAGCACGCTAAACTTCGGTGTTTTGATGTGATCTGGTGATTTAGTGCTGCCATTATCGCACCCGTTTCGCGAGCTTCGTCCCTCGCCTATGTGCACGTCGCGGTCGGCGCATCAACGTCCGGAGCCTCTTGCCCGTCACGAAAACGTCGGCGCTTTCTCGAACGTTCACGAAATCCCTATTTCAAGCTCTCTCCGAGCCATAGCCCGATGACTACGTATCGGTCACGGCAAGCGCGTGCCGAAACCATCGGCACTTTCAAGAACGATCTAGGAATCGCTATTGCAACCCCAATCCGGAAAGCTCTCTTCGAGCCCCTCGATACTGACTGCGTAGCGTTCAGAGCAAATTTCCAGCCCCAAAACAAATGTCTCGGAGCTCTACGGGAGATGTTTCGTATCCCGGGATGCAAAAAGGAGTGCAACACGAGGACTTCCCAAGGGGTCACCCATCGTAGTACTACACTGGCCCAAGAACGCTTAACTTCGGTGTTTTGATGGGATCCGGTGATTTAGTGTTGGCATTATCGCACCCGTTTTGCGAGCTTCGTCCCTCGCCGATGTGCACGTCGCGGTCGGCGCATCAACGTCCGGAGCCTCTTGCCCGTCACGAAACCGTCGTCGCTTTCTCAAACGTTAATGAAATCCCTATTGCAAGCTCTCTCCTAGCCCTAGCCCGACGACTGCGTATCGGTCACGGCAAGCGCGTGCCGAAACCACCGGCACTTTCTAGAATGATCTCGGAATCGCTATTGCGACCCCAATCCGGAAAGCTCTCTCGGAGCCCCTCGATACTGACTGCGTAGCGATCACAGCAAATTTCCAGCCCCAAAACAATCGTCTCGGAGCTCTACGGGAGATGTTTCGTATCCCGGGATGCAAAAAGGAGTTCAACACGGGGACTTCCCAGGGGGTCACCCATCGTAGTACTACTCTGGCCCAAGCAAGCTTAACTTCGGTGTTTTGATGGGATCCGGTGATTTAGTGCTGCCATTATCGCACCCGTTTCGCGAGCTTCGTCCCTCGCCTATGTGCACGTCGCGGTCCTCGTTCACGGCAAGCGCGTGCCGAAACCATTAGCACTTTCTAGAACGATCTCGGAATCGCTATTGCGACCCCAAACCGGATAGCTCTCTCCGAGCCCCTCGATACTGACGGCGTAGCGGCCACAGCAAATTTCCAGCCCCAAAACAATCGTCTCGGAGCTCTACGGGAGATGTTTCGTATCCCGGGATGCAAAAAGGAGTGCAACACGAGGACTTCCCAGGGGGTCACCCATCGTAGTACTACTCTGGCCCAAGCACGCTTAACTTCGGTGTTTTGATGGGATCCGGTGATTTAGTGCTGGCATTATCGCACCCGTTTCGCGTGCTTCTTCCCTCGCCTATGTGCACGTCGCGGTCGGCGTATCAACGTCCGGAGCCTCTTGCCCGTCACGAAACCGTCAGCGCTTTCTCGAACGTTCACGAAATCCCTATTGCAAGCTCTCTCTGAGCCTTAGCCCGACGACTGCGTATCGGTCACGGCAAGCTCGTGCCGAAACCATCGGCACTTTCAAGAACGATCTCGGAATCGCTATTGCCACCCCAATCCGGAAAGCTCTCTCCGAGCCCCTCGATACTGACTGCGTAGCGGTCACAGCAAATTTCCAGCCCCAAAACAATCGTCTCGGAGCTCTACGGGAGATGTTTCGTATCCCGGGATGCAAAAAGGAGTGCAACACGAGGACTTCCCAGGGGGTCACCCATCATAGTACTACTCTGGCCCAAGCACGCTTAACTTCGGTGTTTTGATGGGATCCGGTGATTTAGTGCTGGCATTATCGCACCCGTTTCGTGAGCTTCGTCCCTCGCCTATGTGCACGTCGCGGTCGGCGCATCAACGTCCGGAGCCTCTTGCCCGTCACGAAACCGTCGTCGCTTTCTCGAACGTTAATGAAATCCCTATTGCAAGCTCTCTCCGAGCCCTAGCCCGACGACTGCGTATCAGTCACGGCAAGCGCGTGCCGAAACCATCGGCACTTTCTAGAACGATCTCGGAATCGCCATTGCGACCCCAATCCGGAAAGCTCTCTCGGAGCCCCTCAATACTGACGGCGTAGTGGTCACAGCAAATTTCCAGCCCCAAAACAATCGTCTCGGAGCTCTACGGGAGATGTTTCGTATCCCGGGATGCAAAAAGGAGTGCAACACGGGGACTTCCCAGGGTGTCACCCATCGTAGTACTACTCTGGCCCAAGCACGCTTAACTTCGGTGTTTTGATGGGATCTGGTGATTTAGTGCTGCCATTATCGCACCCGTTTCGCGAGCTTCGTCCCTCGCCTATGTGCACGTCGCGGTCCGCGGTCACGGCAAGCGCGTGCCGAAACCATTGGCACTTTCTAGAACGATCTCGGAATCGCTATTGCGACCCCAATCCGGAAAGCTCTCTCCGAGCCCCTCGATACTGACGGCGTAGCGGTCACAGCAAATTTCCAGCCCCAAAACAATCGTCTCGGAGTTCTACGGGCGATGTTACGTATCCCGGGATGCAAAAAGGAGTGCAACACGAGGACTTCCCAGGGGGTCACCCATCGTAGTACTACTCTGGCCCAAGCACGCTTAACTTCGGTGTTTTGATGGGATCCGGTGATTTAGTGCTGGCATTATCGCACCCGTTTTGCGTGCTTCTTCCCTCGCCTATGTGCACATCTCGGTCGGCGTATCAACGTCCGGAGCCTCTTGCCCGTCACGAAACCGTCGGCGCTTTCTCGAACGTTCACGAAATCCCTATTGCCAGCTCTCTCCGAGCCTTAGCCCGACGACTGCGTATCGGTCACGGCAAGCTCGTGCCGAAACCATCGGCACTTTCAAGAACGATCTCGGAATCGCTATTGCGACCCCAATCCGGAAAGCTCTCTCCGAGCCCCTCGATACTGACTGCGTAGCGGTCACAGCAAATTTCCAGCCCCAAAACAATTCTCTCGGAGCTCTACGGGAGATGTTTCGTATCCCGGGATGCAAAAAGGAGTGCAACACGAGGACTTCCCAGGGGGTCACCCATCATAGTACTACTCTGGCCCAAGCACACTTAACTTCGGTGTTTTGATGGGATCCGGTGATTTAGTGCTGGCATTATCGCACCCGTTTCGCGAGCTTCATCCCTCGCCTATGTGCACGTCGCTGTCGGCGCATCAACGTCCGGAGCCTCTTGCCCATCACGAAACCGTCGTCGCTTTCTCGAACGTTCACGAAATCCCTATTGCAAGCTCTCTCCGAGCCCTAGCCCGACGACTGCGTATCGGTCACGGCAAGCGCGTGCCGAAACCATCGGCACTTTCTAGAACGATCTCGGAATCGCTATTGCGACCCCAATCCGGAAAGCTCTCTCCGAGCCCCTCGATACTGACTGGGTAGCGGTCACAACAAATTTCCAGCCCCAAAACAATCGTCTCGGAGCTCTACGGGAGATGTTTCGTATCCCGGGATGCAAAAAGGAGTGCAACACGAGGACTTCCCAGGGGGTCACCCATCGTAGTAATACTCTGGCCCAAGCACGCTTAACTTCGGTGTTTTGATGGGATCCGGTGATTTAGTGCTACCATTATCGCACCCATTTCGCGAGCTTCGTCCCTCTCCTATGTGCACGTCGCGGTCGGCGCATCAACGTCCGGAGCCTCTTGCCCGTCACGAAACCGTCGTCGCTTTCTCGAACGTTCACGAAATCCCTATTGCAAGCTCTCTCCTAGCCCTAGCCCGACGACTGCGTATCAGTCACGGCAAGCGCGTGCCGAAACCATCGGCACTTTCTAGAACGATCTCGGAATCGCTATTGCGACCGCAATCCGGAAAGCTATCTCGGAGCCCCTCGATACTGACTGCATAGCGGTCACAGCAAATTTCCAGCCCCAAAACAATCGTCTCGGAGCTCTACGGGAGATGTTTCGTATCCCGGGATGCAAAAAGGAGTGCAACACGAGGACTTCCCAGGGGGTCACCCATCGTAGTACTACTCTGGCCCATGCACGCTAAACTTCGGTGTTTTGATGGGATCCGGTGATTTAGTGCTGCCATTATCGCACCCGTTTCGCGAGTTTCGTCCCTCGCTTATGTGCACGTCGCGGTCGGCGCATCAACGTTGTAACACCCCTCATTTCCGAATTTTCGTATAATATTTCTGGTGATAATGTAAGCATCTATTTTTAATTGACACAAGAAATAGAGTATGAATCAGAGGTAACTTATTTTTAAGATTTGGGAGATCTGTTCAAAAAAAAAAAAAGAAAGAAAAGAAAGAAAGAATCTGAGGACCTATATGTAAACCCTAAGGACCTAATCGTGAATATGATAAAAACGAGGACTAAACTGCAAAATGCACCAAATGACAAATTCCACCGCTTAAGCCTCTCTGCCTTCGTTGTTAAGGAAGCAGAGGAGGCAGCTCGTGGGTGACCAGGGAAAGAAAAGAAGAAAAAGAAGAAGAAGAAGAAGAAGGAGAAGAGAAAGAAAATTTGGGGCTTTTAGGGTTTTTGCTTTAATCTTGTTACTTCGGGTCAAAATTTGCAAAGGCAAGTGTTCTAACCCCATCCTACATAAGTATTTGACTCTGTTTTTATGTTGATTCAAAATAAATTGGAAGATTTCTATTTAGAAACTGATATATCTCTCTTTGGACTTAAACCATGGATTCTGAAAGTCTTTCGGTAAACTGACCCCTAAGCACTGTTTCGGCTATAAGTTTTAATATAGAATGAGAATTCAGGCAGGAACTATTTTGTTTGAAATTAGACTCGTATGTGTTTCTTTTGACACCGATTTTGTAGATTTTGGACACCGAATACTTACCCAAAAATTTGTTTCAAAAGAGCCTATAGACGCTGTAAAACAGAGTTCAGATTTCTGACCTTTCGATACTAAAACGCCTATAACTCCCTGTTGAAAATTCTGATTTGTATCAAACTGATTTTATTTGAAAGTAGACTTGAAATTCTCTCTTTTGACATATAGTTTGAAAATTTTGGAGTTTAATTGCCCACCCTATCGTCTGTTGATTCCGACCCTATAAATTCTGTAACACAGTGATTGTGATTTTGACCTTGTGTTACCAAATCAGAGGTAACTCAGTGTTGGGAGCCCTGTTTCATATGAAATCTGTTCCATCTTAATATAGATTGATATATGATTCGACCATAGCCTTATTATGGGTATTGGAGCATAATTGTTATTCTAAAATATTTGTTTGATGTGCCACTGGAATTCTGTCCGAAATCGAGCTCTGGTTGATTTCGCGTATTTGGTTCCATTCCTTTGGATATCTGAATTTGTCTAACCTTCTTATTGGAATTGAGCTGATTATGATTGCTTGGAATCCCTGTACACTCTTGCTTCCAATTCTTTCCTAAAATGAATACTTTTGTGAGAGATTTGTTCCTTGCATCATTATTTTTGAAAAGGCACATGTATGTTTGGTTGTTCCGCGTGTGCTTCCGTTATATGCTGCTTATTGTTGAAACTGCCTTCTTGTACTCTGGTGTGTGGGATATTGTGAACCTTTGCCAGAAATGGTAAAGGGAGTTGTGAACCTTTGCTAGAAATGGTAAAGGGAGTTGTGAACCTTTGCCAGAAATGGTAAAGGGAGTTGTGAACCTTTGCCAGAAATGGTAAAGGGAGTTGTGAACCTTTGCCAGAAATGGTAAAGGGAGTTATGCATAGAGCCTGCGATGCTCTGCCGGCCCCCTCTGACTTCACCTAGACGTGGGTGGATGGAGCTCCCAGACGTGGGAGACTTTTGTCAGGTGGTCATTCAGAAATGGATGAATCACATTCTGACTGAGATCCCACTACACCCTCTATATGTTTGATATGACATCCAGAGTTTTGGTGAGTTATTTCTGTTCGTGCTCTGGATAAGTATGATATGATTGCAACGTCAAGGACGACGTTTGAGCTTCTGTACGACATATGAGTTTGATATGCTCTGAAATGCTTCATTCACTATTGAGTTTGCTTCGTAATGTTCCATAGATCGTTGATGTGTTCTGGAACATTTTATATGCCATTGATAAGCTCCGATATGTTTCCTTTGTTTCTGATATGCTCCAATTACTCTATGCCCCATCTGTTAGGAATCAAATATGTATGATTAAAAAGGACAATTATGATTCTGCTCCTAATGATATTATGTATACGAAATCGTATATTCTGCTTTTGTGTTTTGATACTGTATCTCTTTGGAAATTGTACTATTTTGATATGGATATGTTAGTCACTTGCTGAGCTCTTTATGCTCACCCCGTTTGTTGATAAATTTTTCAGGATAGCGTATCGCTTGCTTAAATGTTAAGAATGGGCTGAGGCAGTGGAAAGTTTAGAAGACGTTGGGCAGAACTTTTGTTAGCATATATGTAGTTGTGTATAAGCTACCTTGCATCTAATGAAATGTGACTATGAATCTAAACCTATGGATTTTGTGTAAGTTAAAGGATCCCTCATGTATAGGGTTTTGGAATGTTAAATTAAATTTGTGTAATGATATGAACTTATGGTAAATCGATGATTGTGGTGACTGCATAGATTTCCCCACTTGTGGACTTATATTGTGGTTTTTATTTTGATGAGTCGGGTTCAGATGGTATAAATTTTCGAGTGATGTGTGCTATGTTTATGAATTGCACAGGGATATGAATTGGTAGATTATAGAAGTGAAATTTTTGATTTGAATGTTTTCTTAGTGACCTCAAATGTGTGTTTGGATCCTGGGTTAGTTGTGACGAAAGATTTTAAATATCATGTATATTTTTAGGGGTGTGACAGAGGTGGTATCAGAGCATGATTTGAGAATCACTAAGAATGTTATGTTTTTTTTGAGGTTTATTGACTATCATTTAGAGATTGATCAAAGAAAATGTTCTTTTGATGTTTTAGGAAGCAAGGATGACGAGATCATCTGGTTCTCCTGTTGCATCTACTACTGATCAATTGAGTGGTATTATGCGGACTTTGGAGACTATGGCACAAGTGATGCAACAACAACAACAACCTGTCCAACAAGGAAGTAATGATGGAATAGAGACATCAAACCGGACGGGGTTGGGAATTGGACAGTTTAAGAAGCTTAGTCCTCCCAGTTTCAGTGGTGAGTCTGATCCAATGGTGGCGGAACGATGGATGATGCAGATAGAGAAAATATTTGATGCCCTAAGTTACTCTGATGAACGAAAGGTTTTTCTTGCCACCTTTATGCTGGAAGGAGAAGCTGAACACTGGTGGAGAATGATTAAGAGGATGTCTGAAATCAAACATGAGCAAATGACATGGAAGTTATTCCAAGAAAAGTTTTACGACAAATATTTTCCCGATTGTATGAGAGAGCAAAAAGAATTGGAGTTCTTGAACCTTATCCAGGGAAGTATGACGGTTACAAAGTATGAATCTAGATTTACTGAGCTCTCCAGGTTTGCCACACATATGACTGATGATGAATCTAGAAAGGCAAGAAGGTTTGAAAGGGGATTACGGCCAGCAATAAGAAGCCGAATGTCAGCTTTAAAATTACAAACATATGCTGATACGGTAGAAAGAGCTTTGAAAATTGAAAGAGACATGGAGGAAATTCAAGAAATCATTGGCAAGAACCAAAGGGACAAATTTACTAGCAAAAGCAGGAGAGAAAATAAATATGAAGATAGTAACAAGAGGTTTAAGACATCTGGATTTGAGAAAAGGAAACCATGGGGGAGGACTCAGTTATGTGAAAAATGTGGATCAAATCATGAAACGAGTCGGTGTTTTCGGGTGACTGGAGCATGTTTTAGTTGTGGAAAGCTAGGTCATCAAATAAAAGATTGCCCACTGAACAGGAAAAGAGAGCCACTGTCTCCTAGACCCTCAGCCCATGCTAGAGTGTACGCTATCACGGAACAAGATTCTAAAGCTTCTAAATCTGTGGTGGAAGGTATTCTTCATGTTTCTAAAAGAAATGCAAAAGTTTTGTTTGATCCCGGCTCCAACTTATCATTTGTTTCACAACACTTTGCTTGTCACTTGGATATTCTACCTAAACCCCTGGATTATATGCTATATGTAACAACTGCTGTTGGAGATTCATTGGCAACAAACGTAGTCTACCCATCTTGTTTGATCTCTATTGGAGACCATGAACTCCTTGCTGATTTGATTCTCCTAGAGATCCAGGGTTTTGATATTATACTTGGCATGGATTGGTTATCTTCTCATCACGCTAGTATTGACTGTTACAAAAAAATAATTACCTTCTGCATACCAGATCAGCCTATATTTTTCTTTGAGGGCATTAAGCATGATTTGCCTCCTTGCTTGATATCCGCACTTCAAGCTTATCATCTTATGCAGAAAGGTTGTCTTTGTTATATGGTGTGTGTAAAGGAGCATTCAAATCAGGAAACCCACATAGATGAAATTTCAGTGGTCAAAGAATTCCCTGATGTATTTCCTGATGACTTGCCTGGTTTACCTCTAGATAGAGAGGGTGAATTTGCTATTGATCTAGTCCCCAGTACAACCCCAATATCTAAGCCTCCCTACAGAATGGCACCACTTGAGTTAGAAGAATTAAAGAAGCAAATACAAGAATTATTAGATAAGGGTTTCATACGACCCAGTGTATCCCCATGGGGTGCTCCGGTACTATTAGTGAAGAAGAAGGATGGAACATTGAGGCTTTGTATTGATTATAGACAGTTGAATCAGGTGACCATCAAAAACAAATATCCCATACCTAGAATTGATGATTTGTTTGATCAACTGCAGGGTGCACAAGTATTCTCTAAGATTGACCTGAGGTCAGGTTACTATCAGTTGAGGATCAAAGAGGAGGATATTTCAAAAACAGCCTTCAGAACTCGATATGGTCATTATGAATTCTTGGTGATGCCTTTTGGTTTGACTAATGCCCCTGCAGCTTTTATGGAACTAATGAATAGGACATTTCAACAGCTCTTGGATATCTGTGTAATTGTATTTATTGATGACATATTGGTGTATTCAAGGAGTAATCAGGAGCATGAGGAACACTTGAGGAAGGTATTGTCCATACTAAGAGAAAAGAAGTTGTATGCAAAGTTCAGCAAATGTGAATTTTGGTTGAATGAAGTTGCCTTCTTAGGCCATGTGATTTCAGGAAAGGGTATATCTGTTGATCCAAGGAAAATAGAAGCTGTAGTTGAATGGGAAGTACCAACAAATGTGACAGAAGTTAGGAGCTTCTTGGGCATGGCAGGTTATTATAGGAGATTTGTGGAGGGATTTTCTCGAATTGCTCAACCTCTCACCAAACTCACTAAGAAGAATATGAAATTTGTATGGGGTGATGATTGTGAGCAAAGTTTTCAAGAGTTAAAAAGAAGATTGACTAGTGCCCCTATTCTCACTATTCCAAGGGGTAATGATGAGTTTGTAGTTTATACTGATGCTTCAAGTAAGGGCCTAGGATGTGTTTTGATGCAGGAAGGGAGAGTAATTGCGTATGCTTCTAGGCAACTTAAAGGTTATGAACTGAATTACCCAACTCATGATTTGGAATTGGCAGCAATTATTTTTGCTTTAAAGATTTGGAGACATTATTTGTATGGTCGGCAGTTTGAAATCTTTACTGATCACAAGAGTTTAAAATATATTTTCACTCAGAAAGAGTTAAACATGAGGCAGCGAAGATGGATTGAACTTCTGAAGGATTATGATTGTACCATCCGTTATCACCCGGGCAAAGCCAATGTTGTAGCTGATGCACTTAGTAGGAAATCTACAAGTTTTATGGCTAGTCTGGTCGTGAAGCAATGGAAGCTAATAGAAGAAAATTTTGATTTGAAAGCTTTGAGGAAAGAGCAAGACTCGATGATTCTGATGGCCTCCATTCAAGTGCAGTCTGATCTTATGCAACAAATTAAGGAAGGACAATTACGAGATCCACATTTAATCTACTTGAGGAGTGAAGTAGAAAAGGGATTGAAGCCACAATTTCAAATTTCAAAGGATGGCCTATTGAGATTTGGGGAGAGAGTATGTGTACCAAATGAACTAGTTATCAAGAATCAAATCCTAACTGAAAGTCATACTTCAAAGTACACCCTACACCCTGGGAGCACTAAGATGTATAGAGATCTTCGAAGTCATTATTGGTGGAAAGGCATGAAGAAAGAAATGGCAATGTATGTTTCTAAATGTTTAACTTGTCAGCAAATCAAAGTGGAACACCAAAGACCTGGAGGGTTGTTGCAACCTTTAGTTATTCCTGAATGGAAATGGGAATGTATTACTATGGATTTTGTTTCAGGACTACCCAGAACCTCGAGGAAGCATGATGCTATTTGGGTTATCATTGATAGGTTAACAAAATCTGCGCATTTCCTACCGATTAATATGACTTATTCACTTGATAGACTTGCAGATTTATATGTTAATGAAGTAGTAAGACTTCATGGTATTCCAAAGGAGATTATCTCTGATAGAGACTCCAGATTTCTCTCTAGATTCTGGAGAAAATTGCAGGAGTCGATGGGCACTAAAGTCAAGTTTAGTACTGCATATCATCCTCAGACTGATGGTCAGTCAGAAAGAACAATTCAAACACTTGAGGATTTGCTTAGAGCCTATGTTATGGATTGGAAAGGTGAATGGGATAAGGATATTTCACTTGTTGAGTTCACGTATAATAATAGTTATCATTCAAGTATTCAGATGGCTCCTTATGAAGCTCTATATGGGCGAAAGTGCGTAACACCTGTATGTTGGGAGGAAGTTGGAGACAGAAAGCTATTAGCACCGGACAAGGTACAAGAAACTACCGAGAAAATTCAAGTAATAAGGAAAAGGTTAAAAACTGCTCAGAGTCGTCAAAAGAGTTATGCTGACAATAGAAGACGAGATATTGAGTTTGAAATTGGAGATTTTGTATTCTTAAAAGTCTCCCCTTCCAAAGGCATTATGAGGTTTGGGAAGAAAGGAAAATTAAGCCCAAGATTTATTGGACCTTTTGAGGTTCTTGAGAGGGTTGGTTCTGTCGCTTACAGGATTGCCTTGCCACCAGCATTGAGCCATGTCCATGATATATTTCATGTCTCGATGATTAGAAAGTATATGTATGACCCTTCTCACATCATTAAGTATGAGCTGGTGGAGTTCGATAAAGATCTATCCTATGTGGAAGAGCCTATTCAGATTATTGATAAGAAAGAAAAAGTCCTAAGGAATCGGGTCATCCCACTGGTTCAAGTAAATTGGAGACATCATTCTGGAGAAGAGACAACTTGGGAGCTAGAAGAGGAAATGAAAAAGGTGTATCCTCGTCTTTTCATCGAATAGAGGTATGATAAATTTAGAGGACTAAATTTTTCTTTTAAGGGGGGGAGAGTGTAACACCCCTCATTTCCGAATTTTCGTATAATATTTCTGGTGATAATGTAAGCATCTATTTTTAATTGACACAAGAAATAGAGTATGAATCAGAGGTAACTTATTTTTAAGATTTGGGAGATCTGTTCAAAAAAAAAAAAAGAAAGAAAAGAAAGAAAGAATCTGAGGACCTATATGTAAACCCTAAGGACCTAATCGTGAATATGATAAAAACGAGGACTAAACTGCAAAATGCACCAAATGACAAATTCCACCGCTTAAGCCTCTCTGCCTTCATTGTTAAGGAAGCAGAGGAGGCAGCTCGTGGGTGACCAGGGAAAGAAAAGAAGAAAAAGAAGAAGAAGAAGAAGAAGGAGAAGAGAAAGAAAATTTGGGGCTTTTAGGGTTTTTGCTTTAATCTTGTTACTTCGGGTCAAAATTTGCAAAGGCAAGTGTTCTAACCCCATCCTACATAAGTATTTGACTCTGTTTTTATGTTGATTCAAAATAAATTGGAAGATTTCTATTTAGAAACTGATATATCTCTCTTTGGACTTAAACCATGGATTCTGAAAGTCTTTCGGTAAACTGACCCCTAAGCACTGTTTCGGCTATAAGTTTTAATATAGAATGAGAATTCAGGCAGGAACTATTTTGTTTGAAATTAGACTCGTATGTGTTTCTTTTGACACCGATTTTGTAGATTTTGGACACCGAATACTTACCCAAAAATTTGTTTCAAAAGAGCCTATAGACGCTGTAAAACAGAGTTCAGATTTCTGACATTTCGATACTAAAACGCCTATAACTCCCTGTTGAAAATTCTGATTTGTATCAAACTGATTTTATTTGAAAGTAGACTTGAAATTCTCTCTTTTGACATATAGTTTGAAAATTTTGGAGTTTAATTGCCCACCCTATCGTCTGTTGATTCCGACCCTATAAATTCTGTAACACAGTGATTGTGATTTTGACCTTGTGTTACCAAATCAGAGGTAACTCAGTGTTGGGAGCCCTGTTTCATATGAAATCTGTTCCATCTTAATATAAATTGATATATGATTCGACCATAGCCTTATTATGGGTATTGGAGCATAATTGTTATTCTAAAATATTTGTTTGATGTGCCACTGGAATTCTGTCCGAAATCGAGCTCTGGTTGATTTCGCGTATTTGGTTCCATTCCTTTGGATATCTGAATTTGTCTAACCTTCTTATTGGAATTGAGCTGATTATGATTGCTTGGAATCCCTGTACACTCTTGCTTCCAATTCTTTCCTAAAATGAATACTTTTGTGAGAGATTTGTTCCTTGCATCATTATTTTTGAAAAGGCACATGTATGTTTGGTTGTTCCGCGTGTGCTTCCGTTATATGCTGCTTATTGTTGAAACTGCCTTCTTGTACTCTGGTGTGTGGGATATTGTGAACCTTTGCCAGAAATGGTAAAGGGAGTTGTGAACCTTTGCCAGAAATGGTAAAGGGAGTTGTGAACCTTTGCCAGAAATGGTAAAGGGAGTTGTGAACCTTTGCCAGAAATGGTAAAGGGAGTTATGCATAGAGCCTGCGATGCTCTGCCGGCCCCCTCTGACTTCACCTAGACGTGGGTGGATGGAGCTCCCAGACGTGGGAGACTTTTGTCAGGTGGTCATTCAGAAATGGATGAATCACATTCTGACTGAGATCCCACTACACCCTCTATATGTTTGATATGACATCCAGAGTTTTGGTGAGTTATTTCTGTTCGTGCTCTGGATAAGTATGATATGATTGCAACGTCAAGGACGACGTTTGAGCTTCTGTACGACATATGAGTTTGATATGCTCTGAAATGCTTCATTCACTATTGAGTTTGCTTCGTAATGTTCCATAGATCGTTGATGTATTCTGGAACATTTTATATGCCATTGATAAGCTCCGATATGTTTCCTTTGTTTCTGATATGCTCCAATTACTCTATGCCCCATCTGTTAGGAATCAAATATGTATGATTAAAAAGGACAATTATGATTCTGCTCCTAATGATATTATGTATACGAAATCGTATATTCTGCTTTTGTGTTTTGATACTGTATCTCTTTGGAAATTGTACTATTTTGATATGGATATGTTAGTCACTTGCTGAGCTCTTTATGCTCACCCCGTTTGTTGATAAATTTTTCAGGATAGCGTATCGCTTGCTTAAATGTTAAGAATGGGCTGAGGCAGTGGAAAGTTTAGAAGACGTTGGGCAGAACTTTTGTTAGCATATATGTAGTTGTGTATAAGCTACCTTGCATCTAATGAAATGTGACTATGAATCTAAACCTATGGATTTTGTGTAAGTTAAAGGATCCCTCATGTATAGGGTTTTGGAATGTTAAATTAAATTTGTGTAATGATATGAACTTATGGTAAATCGATGATTGTGGTGACTGCATAGATTTCCCCACTTGTGGACTTATATTGTGGTTTTTATTTTGATGAGTCGGGTTCAGATGGTATAAATTTTCGAGTGATGTGTGCTATGTTTATGAATTGCACAGGGATATGAATTGGTAGATTATAGAAGTGAAATTTTTGATTTGAATGTTTTCTTAGTGACCTCAAATGTGTGTTTGGATCCTGGGTTAGTTGTGACGAAAGATTTTAAATATCATGTATATTTTTAGGGGTGTGACAAACATCCGGAGCCTCTTGCCCGTCACGAAAACGTCGGCGCTTTCTCGAACGTTCACGAAATCCCTATTGCAAGCTCTCTCCGAGCCCTAGCCCGAAGACTGCGTATCGGTCACGGCAAGCGCGTGCTGAAACCATCGGCACTTTCTAGAACGATCTAGGAATCGCTATTGCGACCCCAATCCGGAAAGCTCTCTCGGAGCCCCTCGATACTGACTGCGTAGCGGTCACAGCAAATTTCCAGCCCCAAAACAAACCTCTCGGAGCTCTACGGGGGATGTTTCGTATCCCGGGATGCAAAAAGGAGTGCAACACGAGGACTTCCCAAGGGGTCACCCATCGTAGTACTACTCTGGCCCAAGCACGCTTAACTTCGGTGTTTTGATGGGATTCGGTGATTTAGTGCTGCCATTATCGCACCCGTTTCGCGAGCTTCGTCCCTCGCCTATGTGCACGTCGCGGTCGGCGCATCAACGTCCGGAGCCTCTTGCCCGTCACGAAACCGTCGGCGCTTTCTCGAACGTTCACGAAATCCCTATTGCAAGCTCTCTCCGAGCCCTAGCCCGACGACTGCGTATCGGTCACGGCAAGCGCGTGCTGAAACCATCGGCACTTTCTAGAACGATCTCGGAATCGCTATTGCGACCCCAATCCGTAAAGCTCTCTCCGAGCCCCTCGATACTGACTGCGTAGCGGTCACAGCAAATTTTCAGCCCCAAAACAATCGTCTCGGAGCTCTACGGGAGATGTTTCGTATCCCGGGATGCAAAAAGGAGTGCAACACGAGGACTTCCCAGGGGGTCACCCATCGTAGTAATACTCTGGCCCAAGCACGCTAAACTTCGGTGTTTTGATGGGATCCGGTGATTTAGTGCTACCATTATCGCACCCATTTCGCGAGCTTCGTCCCTGTCCTATGTGCACGTCGCGGTCGGCGCATCAACGTCCAGAGCCTCTTGCCCGTCACGAAACCGTCGGCGCTTTCTCGAACGTTCACGAAATCCCTATTGCAAGCTCTCTCCGAGCCCTAGCCCGACGACTGCGTATCGGTCACGGCAAGCGCGTGCTGAAACCATCGGCACTTTCTAGAACGATCTCGGAATCGCTATTGCGACCCCAATCCATAAAGCTCTCTCCGAGCCCCTCGATACTGACTGCGTAGCGGTCACAGTAAATTTCCAGCCCCAAAACAATCGTCTCGGAGCTCTACGGGAGATGTTTCGTATCCCGGGATGCAAAAAGGAGTGCAACACGATGACTTCCCAGGGGGTCACCCATCGTAGTAATACTCTGGCCCAAGCACGCTAAACTTCGGTGTTTTGATGGGATCCGGTGATTTAGTGCTACCATTATCGCACCCATTTCGCGAGCTTCGTCCCTCTCCTATGTGCACGTCGCGGTCGGCGCATCAACGTCCGGAGCCTCTTGCCCGTCACGAAACCGTCGTCGCTTTCTCGAACGTTCACGAAATCCCTATTGCAAGCTCTCTCCTAGCCCTAGCCCGACGACTGCGTATCGGTCACGGCAAGCGCGTGCCGAAACCATCGGCACTTTCTAGAATGATCTCGGAATCGCTATTGCGACCCCAATCCGGAAAGCTCTCTCGGAGCCCCTCGATACTGACTGCGTAGCGGTCACAGCAAATTTCTAGCCCCAAAACAATCGTCTCGGAGCTCTACGGGAGATGTTTCGTGTCCAGGGATGCAAAAAGGAGTGCAACACGAGGACTTCCCAGGGGGTCACCCATCGTAGTAATACTCTGGCCCAAGCACGCTAAACTTCGGTGTTTTGATGGGATCTGGTGATTTAGTGCTGCCATTATCGCACCCGTTTCGCGAGCTTCGTCCCTCGCCTATGTGCACGTCGCGGTCGGCGTATCAACGTCCGGAACCTCTTGCCCGTCACGAAACCGTCGGCGCTTTCTCGAACGTTCACGAAATCCCTATTGCAAGCTCTCTCCGAGCCCTAGCCCGATGACTGCGTATCGGTCACAGCAAGCGCGTGCCGAAACCTTCGGCAATTTCTAGAACGATCTAGGAATCGCTATTGCGACCCCAATCCGGAAATCTCTCTCCGAGCCCCTCGATACTGTCTGCGTAGCGGTCACAGCAAATTTCCAGCCCCAAAACAATCGTCTCGGATCTCTACGGGAGATGTTTCGTATCCCGGGATGCAAAAAGGAGTGCAACACGAGGACTTCCCATGGGGTCACCCATCGTAGTACTACTCTGGCCCAAGCACGCTAAACTTCGGTGTTTTGATGGGATCCGGTGATTTTGTGCTGCCATTATAGCACCCGTTTCCCGAGCTTCGTCCCTCGCCTATGTGCACGTCGCGGTCGGCGCATCAACGTCCGTAGCCTCTTGCCCGTCACGAAACCGTCGGCGCTTTCTCGAACGTTCACGAAATCCCTATTGTAAGCTCTCTCCAAGCCCTAGCCCGACGACTGCGTATCGGTCACGGCAAGCGCGTGACGAAACCATCGGCACTTTCTAGAACGATCTAGGAATCGCTATTGCAACCCCAATCCGGAAAGCTCCCTTCGAGCCCCTCGATACTGACTGCGTAGCGGTCAAAGCAAATTTCCAGCCCCAAAACAAACGTCTCGGAGCTCTACGGGAGATGTTTCGTATCCCGGGATGCAAAAAGGAGTGCAACCCGAGGACTTCCCAAGGGGTCACCCATCGTAGTACTACTCTGGCCCAAGCACGCTTAACTTCGGTGTTTTGATGGGATCCGGTGATTTAGTGCTGCCATTATCGCACCCGTTTCGCGAGCTTCGTCCCTCGCCTATGTGCACGTCGCGGTCGGCGCATCAACGTCCAGAGCCTCTTGCCCGTCATGAAACCGTCGGAGCTTTCTCGAACGTTCACGAAATCCCTATTGCAAGCTCTCTCTGAGCCCTAGCCCGACGACTGCGTATCGTTCACGGCAAGCGCGTGCCGAAACCATCGGCACTTTCTAGAACGATCTAGGAATCGCTATTGCGACCCCAATCCGGAAAGCTCTCTTCGAGCCCCTTGATACTGACTGCATAGCGGTCAGAGCAAATTTCCAGCCCCAAAACAAACGTCTCGGAGCTCTACGGGATATTTTTCGTATCCCGGGATGCAAAAAGGAGTGCAACACGAGGACTTCCCAAGGGGTCACCCATCGTAGTAATACTCTGGCCCAAGCACGCTTAACTTCAGTGTTTTGATGGGATCCGGTGATTTAGTGCTGCCATTATCGCACCCGTTTCGCGAGCTTCGTCCCTCGCCTATGTGCAAGTCGCGGTCGGCGCATCAACGTCCGGAGCCTCTTGCCCGTCACGAAACCGTCGGCGCTTTCTTGAACGTTCACGAAATCCCTATTGCAAGCTCTCTCGGAGCCCTAGCCTGACGACTGCGTATCGGTCACGGCAAGCGCGTGCCGAAACCATCGGCACTTTCTAGAATGATCTCGGAATCGCTATTGCGACCCCAATCCGGAAAGCTCTATAGGAGCCCCTCGATACTGACTGCGTAGCGGTCACAGCAAATTTCCAGCCCCAAAACAATCGTCTCGGAGCTCTACGGGAGATGTTTCGTATCCAGGGATGCAAAAAGGAGTGCAACACGAGGACTTCCCAGGGGGTCACCCATCGTAGTAATACTCTGGCCCAAGCACGCTAAACTTCGGTGTTTTGATGGGATCTGGTGATTTAGTGCTGCCATTATCGCACCCGTTTCGCGAGCTTCGTCTCTCGCCTATGTGCACGTCGCGGTCGGCGCATCAACGTCCGGAGCCTCTTGCCCGTCACGAAACCGTCGGCGCTTTCTCGAACGTTCACGAAATCCCTATTGCAAGCTCTCTCCAAGCCCTAGCCCGACGACTGCGAATCGGTCAAGGCAAGCGCATGACGAAACCATCGGCACTTTCTAGAACGATCTAGGAATCACTATTGCGACCCCAATCCGGAAAGCTCTCTTCGAGCCCCTCGATACTGACTGCGTAGCGGTCAAAGCAAATTTCCAGCCCCAAAACAAACGTCTCGGAGCTCTACGGGAGATGTTTCGTATCCCGGGATGCAAAAAGGAGTGCAACCCGAGGACTTCCCAAGGGGTCACCCATCGTAGTACTACTCTGGCCCAAGCACGCATAACTTCGGTGTTTTGATGGGATCCGGTGATTTAGTGCTGCCATTATCGAACCCGTTTCGCGAGCTTCGTCCCTCGCCTATGTGCACGTCGCGGTCGGCGCATCAACGTCCGGAGCTTCTTGCCCGTCACGAAACCGTCGGAGCTTTCTCGAACGTTCACGAAATCCCTATTGCAAGCTCTCTCCGAGCCCTAGCCCGACGACTGCGTATCGGTCACGCCAAGCGCGTGACGAAACCATCGGCACTTTCTAGAACGATCTAGGAATCGCTATTGCGACCCCAATCCGGAAAGCTCTCTTCGAGCCCCTCGATACTGACTGCGTAGCGGTCACAGCAAATTTCCAGCCCCAAAACAATCGTCTCGGAGCTCTACGGGAGATGTTTCGTATCCCGGGATGCAAAAAGGAGTGCAACACGAGGACTTCCCAGGGGGTCACCCATCGTAGTAATACTCTCGCCCAAGCACGCTAAACTTCGGTGTTTTGATGGGATCCGGTGATTTAGTGCTGCCATTATCGCACCTTTTTCGCGAGCTTCGTCCCTCGCCTATGTGCACGTCGCGGTCGGCGCATCAACGTCCGGAGCCTCTTGCCCGTCACGAAACCGTCGTCGCTTTCTCGAACGTTAACGAAATCCCTATTGCAAGCTCTCTCCGAGCCCTAGCCCGACGACTGCGTATCAGTCATGGCAAGCGCGTGCCGAAACCATCGGCACTTTCTAGAACGATCTCGGAATCGCTATTGCGACCCCAATCCGGAAAGCTCTCTCGGAGCCCCTCGATACTGACTGCGTAGCGGTCACAGCAAATTTCCAGCCCCAAAACAATCGTCTCGGAGCTCTACGGGAGATGTTTCGTATCCCGGGATGCAAAAAGGAGTGCAACACGAGGACTTCCCAGGGGGTCACCCATCGTAGTAATACTCTGGCCCAAGCACGCTAAACTTCGGTGTTTTGATGGGATCCGGTGATTTAGTGCTGCCATTATCGCACCCGTTTCGCGAGCTTCGTCCCTCGCCTATGTGCACGTCGCGGTCGGCGCATCAACGTCCGGTGCCTCTTGCCCGTCACGAAAACGTCGGCGCTTTCTCGAACGTTCACGAAATCCCTATTGCAAGCTCTCTCCGAGCCCTAGCCCGACGACTGCGTATCGGTCACGGCAAGCGCATGCCGAAACCATCGGCACTTTCTAGAACGATCTAGGAATCGCTATTGCGACCCCAATCCGGAAAGCTCTCTTCGAGCCCCTCGATACTGATTGCGTAGCGATCAGAGCAAATTTCCATCCCCAAAACAAATGTCTCGGAGCTCTATGGGAGATGTTTCGTATCCCGGGATGCAAAAAGGAGTGCAACACGAGGACTTCCCAGGGGGTCACCCATCGTAGTAATACTCTGGCCCAAGCACGCTTAACTTCGGTGTTTTGATGGGATCCAGTGATTTAGTGCTGCCATTATCGCACCCGTTTCGCGAGATTCGTCCCTCGCCTATGTGCACGTCGCGGTCGGCGCATCAACATCCGGAGCCTCTTGCCCGTCACGAAACCGTCGGCGCTTTCTCGAACGTTCACGAAATCCCTATTGCAAGCTCTCTCCGAGCCCTAGCCCGACGACTGCGTATCGGTCACGGCAAGCGCGTGCCGAAACCAGCGGCACTTTCTAGAACGATCTCGGAATCACTATTGCGACCCCAATCCGGAAAGCTCTCTCCGAGCCCCTCGATACTGACTGCGTAGCGGTCACAGCAAATTTCCAGCCCCAAAACAATCGTCTCGGAGCTCTACGGGAGATGTTTCGTATCCCGGGATGCAAAAAGGAGTGCAACACGAGGACTTCCCAGGGGGTCACCCATCGTAGTAATACTCTGGCCCAAGCACGCTAAACTTCGGTGTTTTGATGGGATCCGGTGATTTATTGCTGCCATTATCGCACCTTTTTCGCGAGCTTCGTCCCTCGCCTATGTGCACGTCGCGGTCGGCGCATCAACGTCCGGAGCCTCTTGCCCGTCACGAAACCGTCGTCGCTTTCTCGAACGTTCACGAAATCCCTATTGCAAGCTCTCTCCGAGCCCTAGCCCGACGACTGCGTATCAGTCACGGCAAGCGCGTGCCGAAACCATCGGCACTTTCTAGAACGATCTCGGAATCGCTATTGCGACCCCAATCCGGAAAGCTCTCTCGGAGCCCCTCGATACTGACTGCGTAGCGGTCACAGCAAATTTCCAGCCCCAAAACAATCGTCTCGGAGCTCTACGGGAGATGTTTCGTATCCCGGGATGCAAAAAGGAGTGCAACACGAGGACTTCCCAGGGGGTCACCCATCGTAGTAATACTCTGGCCCAAGCACGCTAAACTTCGGTGTTTTGATGGGATCCGGTGATTTAGTGCTGCCATTATCGCACCCGTTTCGCGAGCTTCGTCCCTCGCCTATGTGCACATCGCGGTCGGCGCATCAACGTCCGGAGCCTCTTGTCCGTCACGAAACCGTCGGTGCTTTTTCGAACGTTCACGAAATCCCTATTGCAAGCTCTCTCCGAGCCCTAGCCCGACGACTGCGTATCGGTCACGGCAAGCGCGTGCCGAAACCAACGGCACTTGCTAGAACGATCTAGGAATCGCTATTGCGACCCCAATCCGGAAAGCTCTCTTTGAGCCCCTCGATACTGACTGCGTTGCGGTCACAGCAAATTTCCAGCCCCAAAACATACGTCTCGGAGATCTACGGGAGATGTTTCGTATCCCGGGATGCAAAAAGGAGTGCAACACGAGGACTTCCCAAGGGGTCACCCATCGTAGTAATACTCTGGCCCAAGCACGCTTAACTTCGGTGTTTTGATGGGATTCGGTGATTTAGTGCTGCCATTATCGCACCCGTTTCGCGAGCTTCGTCCCTCGCCTATGTGCACGTCGCGGTCGGCGCATCAACGTCCGGAGCCTCTTGCCCGTCACGAAACCGTCGGCGCTTTCTCGAACGTTCACGAAATCCCTATTGCAAGCTCTCTCCGAGCCCTAGACCGACGACTGCGTATCGGTCACGGCAAGCGCGTGCCGAAACCATCGGCACTTTCTAGAACGATCTCGGAATCGCTATTGCGACCCCAATCCGGAAAGCTCTCTCGGAGCCCCTCGATACTGACTGCGTAGCGGTCACAGCAAATTTCCAGCCCCAAAACAATCGTCTCGGAGCTCTACGGGAGATGTTTCGTATCCCGGGATGCAAAAAGGAGTGCAACACGAGGACTTCCCAGGGGGTCACCCATCGTAGTAATACTCTGGCCCAAGCATGCTAAACTTCGGTGTTTTGATGGGATCCGGTGATTTAGTGCTGCCATTATCGCACCTTTTTCGCGAGCTTCGTCCCTCTCCTATGTGCACGTCGCGGTCGGCGCATCAACGTCCGGAGCCTCTTGCCCGTCACGAAACCGTCGTCGCTTTCTCGAACGTTCACGAAATCCCTATTGCAAGATCTCTCCGAGCCCTAGCCCGACGACTGCGTATCGGTCACGGCAAGCGCGTGCCGAAACCATCGGCACTTTCTAGAACGATCTCGGAATCGCTATTGCGACCCCAATCCGGAAAGCTCTCTCGGAGCCCCTCGATACTGACTGCGTAGCGGTCACAGCAAATTTCTAGCCCCAAAACAATCGTCTCGGAGCTCTACGGGAGATGTTTCGTGTCCAGGGATGCAAAAAGGAGTGCAACACGAGGACTTCCCAGGGGGTCACCCATCGTAGTAATACTCTGGCCCAAGCACGCTAAACTTCGGTGTTTTGATGGGATCCGGTGATTTAGTGCTGCCATTATCGCACCCGTTTCGCGAGCTTCGTCCCTCGCCTATGTGCACATCGCGGTCGGCGCATCAACGTCCGGAGCCTCTTGTCCGTCACGAAACCGTCGGTGCTTTTTCGAACGTTCACGAAATCCCTATTGCAAGCTCTCTCCGAGCCCTAGCCCGACGACTGCGTATCGGTCACGGCAAGCGCGTGCCGAAACCAACGGCACTTGCTAGAACGATCTAGGAATCGCTATTGCGACCCCAATCCGGAAAGCTCTCTTTGAGCCCCTCGATACTGACTGCGTTGCGGTCACAGCAAATTTCCAGCCCCAAAACATACGTCTCGGAGATCTACGGGAGATGTTTCGTATCCCGGGATGCAAAAAGGAGTGCAACACGAGGACTTCCCAAGGGGTCACCCATCGTAGTAATACTCTGGCCCAAGCACGCTTAACTTCGGTGTTTTGATGGGATTCGGTGATTTAGTGCTGCCATTATCGCACCCGTTTCGCGAGCTTCGTCCCTCGCCTATGTGCACGTCGCGGTCGGCGCATCAACGTCCGGAGCCTCTTGCCCGTCACGAAACCGTCGGCGCTTTCTCGAACGTTCACGAAATCCCTATTGCAAGCTCTCTCCGAGCCCTAGACCGACGACTGCGTATCGGTCACGGCAAGCGCGTGCCGAAACCATCGGCACTTTCTAGAACGATCTCGGAATCGCTATTGCGACCCCAATCCGGAAAGCTCTCTCGGAGCCCCTCGATACTGACTACGTAGCGGTCACAGCAAATTTCCAGCCCCAAAACAATCGTCTCGGAGCTCTACGGGAGATGTTTCGTATCCCGGGATGCAAAAAGGAGTGCAACACGAGGACTTCCCAGGGGGTCACCCATCGTAGTAATACTCTGGCCCAAGCATGCTAAACTTCGGTGTTTTGATGGGATCCGGTGATTTAGTGCTGCCATTATCGCACCTTTTTCGCGAGCTTCGTCCCTCTCCTATGTGCACGTCGCGGTCGGCGCATCAACGTCCGGAGCCTCTTGCCCGTCACGAAACCGTCGTCGCTTTCTCGAACGTTCACGAAATCCCTATTGCAAGATCTCTCCGAGCCCTAGCCCGACGACTGCGTATCGGTCACGGCAAGCGCGTGCCGAAACCATCGGCACTTTCTAGAACGATCTCGGAATCGCTATTGCGACCCCAATCCGGAAAGCTCTCTCGGAGCCCCTCGATACTGACTGCGTAGCGGTCACAGCAAATTTCTAGCCCCAAAACAATCGTCTCGGAGCTCTACGGGAGATGTTTCGTGTCCAGGGATGCAAAAAGGAGTGCAACACGAGGACTTCCCAGGGGGTCACCCATCGTAGTAATACTCTGGCCCAAGCACGCTAAACTTCGGTGTTTTGATGGGATCCGGTGATTTAGTGCTGCCATTATCGCACCCGTTTCGCGAGCTTCGTCCCTCGCCTATGTGCACATCGCGGTCGGCGCATCAACGTCCGGAGCCTCTTGTCCGTCACGAAACCGTCGGTGCTTTTTCGAACGTTCACGAAATCCCTATTGCAAGCTCTCTCCGAGCCCTAGCCCGACGACTGCGTATCGGTCACGGCAAGCGCGTGCCGAAACCAACGGCACTTGCTAGAACGATCTAGGAATCGCTATTGCGACCCCAATCCGGAAAGCTCTCTTTGAGCCCCTCGATACTGACTGCGTTGCGGTCACAGCAAATTTCCAGCCCCAAAACATACGTCTCGGAGATCTACGGGAGATGTTTCGTATCCCGGGATGCAAAAAGGAGTGCAACACGAGGACTTCCCAAGGGGTCACCCATCGTAGTAATACTCTGGCCCAAGCACGCTTAACTTCGGTGTTTTGATGGGATTCGGTGATTTAGTGCTGCCATTATCGCACCCGTTTCGCGAGCTTCGTCCCTCGCCTATGTGCACGTCGCGGTCGGCGCATCAACGTCCGGAGCCTCTTGCCCGTCACGAAACCGTCGGCGCTTTCTCGAACGTTCACGAAATCCCTATTGCAAGCTCTCTCCGAGCCCTAGACCGACGACTGCGTATCGGTCACGGCAAGCGCGTGCCGAAACCATCGGCACTTTCTAGAACGATCTCGGAATCGCTATTGCGACCCCAATCCGGAAAGCTCTCTCGGAGCCCCTCGATACTGACTGCGTAGCGGTCACAGCAAATTTCCAGCCCCAAAACAATCGTCTCGGAGCTCTACGGGAGATGTTTCGTATCCCGGGATGCAAAAAGGAGTGCAACACGAGGACTTCCCAGGGGGTCACCCATCGTAGTAATACTCTGGCCCAAGCATGCTAAACTTCGGTGTTTTGATGGGATCCGGTGATTTAGTGCTGCCATTATCGCACCTTTTTCGCGAGCTTCGTCCCTCTCCTATGTGCACGTCGCGGTCGGCGCATCAACGTCCGGAGCCTCTTGCCCGTCACGAAACCGTCGTCGCTTTCTCGAACGTTCACGAAATCCCTATTGCAAGATCTCTCCGAGCCCTAGCCCGACGACTGCGTATCGGTCACGGCAAGCGCGTGCCGAAACCATCGGCACTTTCTAGAACGATCTCGGAATCGCTATTGCGACCCCAATCCGGAAAGCTCTCTCGGAGCCCCTCGATACTGACTGCGTAGCGGTCACAGCAAATTTCCAGCCCCAAAACAATCGTTTCGGAGATCTACGGGAGATGTTTCGTATCCCGGGATGCAAAAAGGAGTGCAACACGAGGACTTCCCAAGGGGTCACCCATCGTAGTAATACTCTGGCCCAAGCACGCTTAACTTCGGTGTTTTGATGGGATTCGGTGATTTAGTGCTGCCATTATCGCACCCGTTTCGCGAGCTTCGTCCCTCGCCTATGTGCACGTCGCGGTCGGCGCATCAACGTCCGGAGCCTCTTGCCCGTCACGAAACCGTCGGCGCTTTCTCGAACGTTCACGAAATCCCTATTGCAAGCTCTCTCCGAGCCCTAGACCGACGACTGCTTATCGGTCACGGCAAGCGCGTGCCGAAACCATCGGCACTTTCTAGAACGATCTCGGAATCGCTATTGCGACCCCAATCCGGAAAGCTCTCTTTGAGCCCCTCGATACTGACTGCGTAGTGGTCACAGCATATTTCCAGCCCCAAAACAATCGTCTCGGAGCTCTACGGGAGATGTTTCGTATCCCGAGATGCAAAAAGGAGTGCAACACGAGGACTTCCCAGGGGGTCACCCATCGTAGTACTACTCTGGCCCAAGCACGCTAAACTTCGGTGTTTTGATGGGATCCGGTGATTTAGTGCTGCCATTATCGCACCCGTTACGCGAGCTTCGTCCCTCGCCTATTTGCACGTAGCGGTCGGCGCATCAACGTCCGGAGCCTCTTGCCCATCACGAAACCGTCGGCGCTTTCTCGAACGTTCACGAAATCCCTATTGCACGCTCTCTCCGAGCCCTAGCCCGACGACTGCGTATCGGTCACGGCAAGCGCGTGCCGAAACCATCGGCACTTTCTAGAACGATCTAGGAATCGGTATTGCGACCCCAATCCGGAAAGCTCTCTTCGAGCCCCTCGATACTGACTGCGTAGCGGTCAAAGCAAATTTCCAGCGCCAAAACAAACGTCTCGGAGCTCTACGGGAGATGTTTCGTATCCCGGGATGCAAAAAGGACTGCAACACGAGGACTTCCCAAGGGGTCACCCATCGTAGTAAAACTCTGGCCCAAGCACGCTAAACTTCGGTGTTTTGATGGGATCCGGTGATTTAGTGCTGCCATTATCGCACCCGTTTCGCGAGCTTCGTCCCTCGCCTATGTGCACATCGCGGTCGGCGCATCAACGTCTGGAGCCTCTTGCCCGTCACGAAACCGTCGGCGCTTTCTCGAACGTTCACGAAATCCCTATTGCAAGCTCTCTCCGAGCCCTAGCCCGACGACTGCGTATCGGTCACGGCAAGCGCGTGCCGAAACCATCGGCAGTTTCTAGAACGATCTAGGAATCGCTATTGCGACCCCAATCCGGAAAGCTCTCTCCGAGCCCCTCGATACTGACTGCGTAGCGGTCACAGCAAATTTCCAGCCCCAAAACAAACGTCTCGGAGCTCTACGGGAGATGTTTCGTATCCCGGGATGCAAAAAGGAGTGCAACACGAGGACTTCCCAAGGGGTAACCCATCGTAGTACTACTCTCGCCCAAGCACGCTTAACTTCGGTGTTTTGATGGGATCCGGTGATTTAGTGCTGCCAATATCGCACCCGTTTCACGAGCTTCGTCCCTCGCCTATTTGCACGTCGCAGTCGGCGCATCAACGTCCGGAGCCTCTTGCCCGTCACGAAACCGTCGGCGCTTTCTCGAACGTTCACGAAATCCCTATTGCAAGCTCTCTCCGAGCCCTAGCCCGACGACTGCGTATCGGTCACGGCAAGCGCGTGCCGAAACCATCGGCACTTTCTAGAACGATCTAGGAATCGGTATTGCGACCCCAATCCGGAAAGCTCTCTTCGAGCCCCTCGATACTGACTGCGTAGCGGTCAAAGCAAATTTCCAGCGCCAAAACAAACGTCTCGGAGCTCTACGGGAGATGTTTCGTATCCCGGGATGCAAAAAGGACTGCAACACGAGGACTTCCCAAGGGGTCACCCATCGTAGTAAAACTCTGGCCCAAGCACGCTAAACTTCGGTGTTTTGATGGGATCCGGTGATTTAGTGCTGCCATTATCGCACCCGTTTCGCGAGCTTCGTCCCTCGCCTATGTGCACATCGCGGTCGGCGCATCAACGTCTGGAGCCTCTTGCCCGTCACGAAACTGTCGGCGCTTTCTCGAACGTTTACGAAATCCCTATTGCAAGCTCTCTCCGAGCCCTAGCCCGACGATTGCGTATCGGTCACGGCAAGCGCGTGCCGAAACCATCGGCACTTTCTAGAACGATCTAGGAATCGCTATTGCGACCCCAATCCGGAAAGCTCTCTCCGAGCCCCTCGATACTGACTGCGTAGCGGTCACAGCAAATTTCCAACCCCAAAACAAACGTCTCGGAGCTCTACGGGAGATGTTTCGTATCCCGGGATGCAAAAAGGAGTGCAACACGAGGACTTCCCAAGGGGTAACCCATCGTAGTACTACTCTCGCCCAAGCACGCTTAACTTCGGTGTTTTGATGGGATCCGGTGATTTAGTGCTGCCAATATCGCACCCGTTTCACGAGCTTCGTCCCTCGCCTATTTGCACGTCGCAGTCGGCGCATAAACGTCCGGAGCCTCTTGCCCATCACGAAACCGTCGGCGCTTTCTCGAACGTTCACGAAATCCCTATTGCAAGCTCTCTCCGAGCCCTAGCCCGACGACTGCGTATCGGTCACGGCAAGCGCGTGCCGAAACCATCGGCACTTTCTAGAACGATCTCGGAATCGCTATTGCGACCCCAATCCGGAAAGCTCTCTCCGAGCCCCTCGATACTGACAGCGTAGCGGTCACAGCAAATTTCCAGCCCAAAAACAATCGTCTCGGAGCTCTACGGGAGAAATTTCGTATCCCGGGATGCAAAAAGGAGTGCAACACGAGGACTTCCCAGGGGGTCACCCATCGTAGTACTACTCTTGCCCAAGCACGCTAAACTTCGGTGTTTTGATGGGATCCGGTGATTTAGTGCTGCCATTATCGCACCCGTTTCGCGAGCTTCGTCCCTCGCCTATGTGCACGTCGCGGTCGGCGCATCAACGTACGGAGCCTCTTGCCCGTCACGAAACCGTCGGCGCTTTCTCGAACGTTCATGAAATCCCTATTGCAAGCTCTCTCCGAGCCCTAACCCGACGACTGCATATCGGTCACGGCAAGCGCGTGCCGAAACCATCGGCACTTTCTAGAACGATCTCGGAATCGCTATTGCGACCCCAATCCGGAAAGCTCTCTTTGAGCCCCTCGATACGGACTGCGTAGCGGTCACAGCAAATTTCCAGCCCCAAAACAATCGTCTCGGAGCAATACGGGAGATGTTTCGTATCCCGGGATGCAAAAAGGAGTGCAACACGAGGACTTCCCAGGGGGTCACCCATCGTAGTAGTACTCTGGCCCAAGCACGCTAAACTTCGGTGTTTTGATGGGATCCGGTGATTTAGTGCTGCCATTATCGCACCCGTTACGCGAGCTTCGTCCCTCGCCTATTTGCACGTCGCGGTCGGCGCATCAACGTCCGGAGCCTCTTGCCCATCACGAAACCGTCGGCGCTTTCTCGAACGTTCACGAAATCCCTATTGCAAGCTCTCTCCGAGCCCTAGCCCGACGACTGCGTATCGGTCACGGCAAGCGTGTGCCGAAACCATCGGCACTTTCTAGAACGATCTAGGAATCGCTATTGCGACCCCAATCCGGAAAGCTCTCTTTGAGCCCCTCGATACTGACTGCGTAGCGGTCAAAGCAAATTTCCAGCCCCAAAACAAACGTCTCGGAGCTCTACGGGAGATATTTCGTATCCCGGTATGCAAAAAGGAGTGCAACACGAGGACTTCCCAAGGGGTCTCCCATCGTAGTAATACTCTGGCCCAAGCACGCTTAACTTCGGTGTTTTGATGGGATCCGGTGATTTAGTGCTGCCATTATCGCACCCGTTTCGCGAGCTTCGTCCCTCGCCTATTTGCACGTCGCAGTCGGCGCATCAACGTCCGGAGCCTCTTGCCCATCACGAAACCGTCGGCGCTTTCTCGAACGTTCACGAAATCCCTATTGCAAGCTCTCTCCGAGCCCTAGCCCGACGACTGCGTATCGGTCACGGCAAGTGCGTGCCGAAACCATCGGCACTTTCTAGAACGATCTCGGAATCGCTATTGCGACCCCAATCCGGAAAGCTCTATCCGAGCCCCTCGATACTGACAGCGTAGCGGTCACAGCAAATTTCCAGCCCAAAAACAATCGTCTCGGAGCTCTACGGGAGATATTTCGTATCCCGGGATGCAAAAAGGAGTGCAACACGAGGACTTCCCAGGGGGTCACCCATCGTAGTACTACTCTGGCCCAAGCACGCTAAACTTTGGTGTTTTGATGGGATCCGGTGATTTAGTGCTGCCATTATCGCACCCGTTTCGCGAGCTTCGTCCCTCGCCTATGTGCACGTCGCGGTCGGCGCATCAACGTACGGAGCCTCTTGCCCGTCACGAAACCGTCGGCGCTTTCTCGAACGTTCACGAAATCCCTATTGCAAGCTCTCTCCGAGCCCTAGCCCGACGACTGCATATTGGTCACGGCAAGCGCGTGCCGAAACCATCGGCACTTTCTAGAACGATCTCGGAATCGCTATTGCGACCCCAATCCGGAAAACTCTCTTTGAGCCCCTCGATACGGACTGCGTAGCGGTCACAGCAAATTTCCAGCCCCAAAACAATCGTCTCGGAGCTCTACGGGAGATGTTTCGTATCCCGGGATGCAAAAAGGAGTGCAACACGAGGACTTCCCAGGGGGTCACCCATCGTAGTAGTACTCTGGCCCAAGCACGCTAAACTTCGGTGTTTTGATGGGATCCGGTGATTTAGTGCTGCCATTATCGCACCCGTTACGCGAGCTTCGTCCCTCGCCTATTTGCACGTCGCGGTCGGCGCATCAACGTCCGGAGCCTCTTGCCCATCATGAAACCGTCGGCGCTTTCTCGAACGTTCACGAAATCCCTATTGCAAGCTCTCTCCGAGCCCTAGCCCGACGACTGCGTATCGGTCACGGCAAGCGTGTGCCGAAACCATCGTCACTTTCTAGAACGATCTAGGAATCGCTATTGCGACCCCAATCCGGAAAGCTCTCTTTGAGCCCCTCGATACTGACTGCGTAGCGGTCAAAGCAAATTTCCAGCCCCAAAACAAACGTCTCGGAGCTCTACGGGAGATATTTCGTATCCCGGTATGCAAAAAGGAGTGCAACACGAGGACTTCCCAAGGGGTCTCCCATCGTAGTAATACTCTGGCCCAAGCACGCTTAACTTCGGTGTTTTGATGGGATCCGGTGATTTAGTGCTGCCATTATCGCACCCGTTTCGCGAGCTTCGTCCCTCGCCTATGTGCACGTCGCGGTCGGCGCATCAACGTCCGGAGCCTCTTGCCCATCACGAAACCGTCGGCGCTTTCTCGAACGTTCACGAAATCCCTATTGCAAGCTCTCTCCGAGCCCTAGCCCGACGAATGCGTATCGGTCACGGCAAGCGCGTGCTGAAACCATCGGCACTTTCTAGAACGATCTCGGAATCGGTATTACGACCCCAATCCGGAAAGCTCTCTCCGAGCCCCTCGAAACTGACTGCGTAGCGGTCACAGCAAATTTCCAGCCCCAAAACAATCGTCTCGGAGCTCTAAGTGAGATGTTTCGTATCCAGGGATGCAAAAAGGAGTGCAACACGAGGACTTCCCAGGGGGTCACCCATTGTAGTAATACTCTGGCCCAAGCACGCTAAACTTCGGTGTTTTGATGGGATCCGGTGATTTAGTGCTGCCATTATCGCACCCGTTTCGCGAGCTTCGTCCCTCGCCTATGTGCACGTCGCGGTCGGCGCATCAACGTACGGAGCCTCTTGCCCGTCACGAAACCGTCGGCGCTTTCTCGAACGTTCACGAAATCCCTATTGCAAGCTCTCTCCGAGCCCTAGCCCGACGACTGCATATCGGTCACGGCAAGCGCGTGCCGAAACCATCGGCACTTTCTAGAACGATCTCGGAATCGCTATTGCGACCCAAATCCGGAAAGCTCTCTTTGAGCCCCTCGATACGGACTGCGTAGCGGTCACAGCAAATTTCCAGCCCCAAAACAATCGTCTCGGAGCTCTACGGGAGATGTTTCGTATCCCGGGATGTAAAAAGGAGTGCAATACGAGGACTTCCCAGGGGGTCACCCATCGTAGTAGTACTCTGGCCCAAGCACGCTAAACTTCGGTGTTTTGATGGGATCCAGTGATTTAGTGCTGCCATTATCGCACCCGTTACGCGAGCTTCGTCCCTCGCCTATTTGCACGTCGCGGTCGGCGCATCAACGTCCGGAGCCTCTTGCCCATCACGAAACCGTCGGCGCTTTCTCGAACGTTCAGGAAATCCCTATTGCAAGCTCTCTCCGAGCCCTAGCCCGACGACTGCGTATCGGTCACGGCAAGCGTGTGCCGAAACCATCGGCACTTTCTAGAACGATCTAGGAATCGCTATTGCGACCCCAAACCGGAAAGCTCTCTTTGAGCCCCTCGATACTGACTGCGTAGCGGTCAAAGCAAATTTCCAGCCCCAAAACAAACGTCTCGGAGCTCTACGGGAGATATTTCGTATCCCGGTATGCAAAAAGGAGTGCAACACGAGGACTTCCCAAGGGGTCTCCCATCGTAGTAATACTCTGGCCCAAGCACGCTTAACTTCGGTGTTTTGATGGGATCCGGTGATTTAGTGCTGCCATTATCGCACCCGTTTCGCGAGCTTCGTCCCTCGCCTATGTGCACGTCGCGGTTGGCGCATCAACGTACGGAGCCTCTTGCCCGTCACGAAACCGTCGGCGCTTTCTCGAACGTTCACGAAATCCCTATTGCAAGCTCTCTCCGAGCCCTAGCCCGACGAATGCGTATCGGTCACGGCAAGCGCGTGCTGAAACCATCGGCACTTTCTAGAACGATCTCGGAATCGCTATTACGAACCCAATCCGGAAAGCTCTCTCCGAGCCCCTCGATACTGACTGCGTAGCGGTCACAGCAAATTTCCAGCCCCAAAACAATCATCTCGGAGCTCTAAGTGAGATGTTTCGTATCCCGGGATGCAAAAAGGAGTGCAACACGAGGACTTCCCAGGGGGTCACCCATCGTAGTAATACTCTGGCCCAAGCATGCTAAACTTCGGTGTTTTGATGGGATCCGGTGATTTAGTGCTGCCATTATCGCACCCGTTTCGCGAGCTTCGTCCCTCGCCTATGTGCACGTCGCGGTTGGCGCATCAACGTACGGAGCCTCTTGCCCGTCACGAAACCGTCGGCGCTTTCTCGAACGTTCACGAAATCCCTATTGCAAGCTCTCTCCGAGCCCTAGCCCGACGACTGCATATCGGTCACGGCAAGCGCGTGCCGAAACCATCGGCACTTTCTAGAACGATCTCGGAATCGCTATTGCGACCCCAATCCGGAAAGCTCTCTTTGAGCCCCTCGATACGGACTGCGTAGCGGTCACAGCAAATTTCCAGCCCCAAAACAATCGTCTCGGAGCTCTACGGGAGATGTTTCGTATCCCGGGATGCAAAAAGAAGTGCAACACGAGGACTTCCCAGGGGGTCACCCATCGTAGTAGTACTCTGGCCCAAGCACGCTAAACTTCAGTGTTTTGATGGGATCCGGTGATTTAGTGCTGCCATTATCGCACCCGTTACGCGAGCTTCGTCCCTCGCCTATTTGCACGTCGCGGTCGGCGCATCAACGTCCGGAGCCTCTTGACCGTCACGAAAACGTCGGCGCTTTCTCGAACGTTCACGAAATCCCTATTGCAAGCTCTCTCCAAGCCCTAGCCCAACGACTGCGTATCGGTCACGGTAAGCGCGTGCCGAAACCATCGGCACTTTCTAGAACGATCTAGGAATCGCTATGTTAGAACCCTTGCAGATTCTAAACTTGGGGTTGATCTCTTTAGGGGATCGGCCTCCTTGGAACTCTATAGGGGTTCCTCCCTCCAAGTTGCTGCTCAAAGGCTGCAGAAAAGATTCATCTATTGCTTGAGAAAAGAGGAGGAATACATAGCTATTTATAGGGTTTCTAAACCCTAACTCCTAATAGGACTCCTACTCAAGAGTCCTACTCAATTAAGACTCCTAATAGGACTCCTACTCAAGAGTCCTACTCAATTAAGACTCCTAATAGGACTCCTACTCAAGAGTCCTACTCAATTAAGACTCCTACTCAAGACTCCTAATAGGACTCCTACTCAAGACTCTTATTCCCTTACAACTCCTGATTCTTCTCTAAGAAAAAACCTCCTACATGAATGTCCCTCTCAATTAGGACTCTCCTAGCTAGAGTCCTAACAGAATGTCACTCTCAATTAGGACTCTCCTAGCTAAAGTTCTAATAGTTTTACATGAATGTCCCTCTCAATTAGGACTCTCCTAGCTAGAGTCCTAACAAACCCGCCCTCTTCAAATCAGCCTTGTCCTCGAGGCTGACGATTCATGAATTTTGGGAATTTGATCTTCAAGTCATCATAGTTCTCCAAAGTGGCATCTTCTGTTAGTAGGTTTGCCCACTGTATTAGCAATTCAGTAGTGGATCGTCGTCGTCGAGTCATAATCCGTCGATCAATAATGGCACTTGGCTGAGTCTGAAGTCCTCCTTGGGTAGTCATATTTGGTGGGTGGCTTTGGGCTATCTCCAAGCACCTATTTACAACTTCTGTCTGGCCGTCGGTTTGTGAGTGATGCCATTCCATCTTAATATCGTCAAGGAAGTCGCTGGTCGGAAGTGAAATGGCCAAAACTTCAGCTTGCTCGGGTAGCTGCGAAAGCGCATCTGCAAGAACATTCTCTTTCCCCTTTTTGTAAGTTATTTCATAATCAAATCCAAGAAGTTTTGTTACCCAGTTTTGCTGCTCAGGGGATGATATCTTTCGTTCTAAAAAGTACTTGAGGCTTTTATGGTCGGTTTTAATTTGAAATCGTCGACCAATCAAGTAGGGTCTCCACCTCGTTGCTGCGCGCACAATAGCGAGCATCTCCTTATCATATGTTGACTTATTTTGATGGGAGGGAGATAATGCCTTGCTAGTGTATGCGAGTGGTCGACCATCTTGCATGAGAATTGCTCCAATTCCGACTCCAGATGCGTCGGCCTCAATAATGAAGGGTCGGTTGAAATCTGGTAGTGTTAGCACCGGCGTCGTCGTCATGGCTGCCTTAAGTTTGTCGAAGGCAGCAGAGGCTCTGTCCAACCATTGGAAGACTTCTTTTTTCAGAAAGGAAGTAAGTGGTGCACTGATCTCTCCATAGTTTTTTACGAACTTGCAGTAGTAGCCTGTTAAACCCAGAAAGCCATGTAGCAATTTTATGTTCCTCGGGGTCAGCCAGTTTTGCATTGCTCCAATTTTGAAGGGGTCTAGTGCCACACCTTCCTCTGATATGATATGCCCAAGATATTCTTCCTTTTGAAGAAAGCAAAAATTCATAGTGGTTGTTGTGTGTTCAAAAGGTGGTTTTCGGTATGTCTTCTTCGCATACTCGTATTTGATGATACCCGGATCGAAGGTCCAGCTTTGTGAAGATTTGTGCTCCCTTTCATCTAGCAATTCATCTACTATTGGAATAGGGTATTTATCCTTGATGGTAATGCCATTGAGAGCTCGGTAATCAATGCATATTCGCCATGTTCCGTCCTTCTTGTGTACAAGTAGCACTAGTGAAGAGTAGGGGCTGCAACTTGGCCGAATAACTCCTGTTTCGAGCATCTGTTTTATAATCCTTTCTATTTCATCCTTCTGGAGATGTGGATACTGATATGGCTGAGTATTTGCTGGAGATTTGCTTGGAAGAATCATTAAACAATGATCATGCCGATGGGTAAGAGGTAGATTGCACGGTTCCATAAATATATCTGAAAATTCAGCAAGCAAAGGAAGTAGGTTTGAATCGTTAAATTCTATTAGCTCTCCCTTTGTTTGCTGCTCAAGTTGTACCAAGAATCCGCTGCATGCTTTATGCAAAACCTTCTCCATTTGTTGTGTGCAAATCATCATTACGTCGCCCCCACGTTTCCCGTGCAATATCACATGTTTCTCTTTACTGCAAAATTTCATAATTAGTTGCATAAAATTCCAAGAAACATCACCTAATGTTGTCAACCATTTAATTCTGAGCATGGTCTCATGATCATCAAGAGAGAGAAGGAAGAAATCTTCAATTATCTCTTGGTCCTGCAGCAATAGTTTCTCCTGCGGGCGCCTACGATCACACTTCAAAATCCGTCCGTTGGCGACCTTAACGACAAACCTGCTGCAATTCTCAATAGATAAGTTCATATGGACAGCAACCTTACTGTTTATGAAGTTACTAGTACTGCCCGTGTCGATGAGAACAGTGATCGGTTGTTGTTTGAGAAGGCCTCCAACTTTCATCGTTTGCGGGTTTGAGTAGCCGGCTAGTGTATGTACCGTAACTTCGGTTGGTTGTGGCTCTTCTTCTGCATCTTCTTCTTCATGTTCAAGGCTCTCTTCTAGATGTTCAATGACCTCTTCTTTTATTGGTTCAATCATAAGAAGTCCCCCTTTACTACAGCGATGCTCATGGCTCCACGGCTCGTCGCAATGCCAACATAACCCCTTCGCAGATCGCTCCTGAAGCTCTTCTCTTGTCAACCTTTTTGGTGCAGGGACTCGATCAATAATAGGGGGGGCTAAGGGCTTTAGTATTGCTGGTTGAGGAGCGACCCTAATCCTTCGAGCTTCATGGTTCAATTGCTCCTCTTGATGTCGTGCGAAAGAGATGGCTGCCATAAGCGTGTACGGTTGTCGCGCTTTAACTTCTCCTCGGATCTCTGGCTTCAAGCCCTCAATGAAGGTCCTCAATAGCTGTTTTTGAGACCAATCACGAGTTTGATTAGATAACCTTTCAAACCTGGTTTGGTACTCCCAAATGGTGGAGGTTTGTCGGATCTTTGCTAGTTGTCCATCAATATTCTCGTAATCGGTTGGTCTGAAGCGGATCAGCAGTCCTTCTTTGAATTGTTGCCACGAAAGGACTTCATATGTATGTTCAAACCAGTCAAACCATTGTATGGCATCCCCTTCAAGATGTATAGCAGCAATTTTCACCATAGATGCATCCGCGGTTTTGTGGTACCGAAAATATCGCTCCGCACGCGAGATCCAACCAATCGGGTCTCCTTCTTCCCATCTAGGGAAGTCCACTCTCATGCATGGATAGTTGGGGTTGGTCATAGAGCTTCCCCTCTCTTGGAAGTCATATCTTCGGGCTTGGTGCGATTGGGCAAAGCTCTCTCCTTGATATGATTTCTTCAGGCTTAGTGGTCGGCCCAATCTGAGTTCGGTAAAGAGCGTCCGAATCTTATCCTCCATTCGTGCTTCCAAGGCTTCGAATTTAGCATTGATTGCCTCCTTAGATGTCATAGTATATGCCTCCAAATCTGTGATGTTAAGATCTCTCTTTTGTTGTTGGGTTAAAGGCATGTATAGGTTGAGAGAAGTGATGGTCGAAAGGGTTGGTGGATTGGTGGATGTAGGCTGCGGTTTAGGCTTGTTTTGTTGTTGTTTTGGGTGCAGTTTGAGGGTGTGGTTTGGTAGAGTTTTAGGGCTATGGATGAAAGATTTGGATCTGTGGTAGATGGTAGCAAAGGTTTGATAGAAATCAGTGGAAGTTTGCTGCAGAATTGTATTGTCTTGTAAGAGCAGAATTGTCGTTGAAGAAACAGCGGTTTCTCGACGTAATTTCCACCAAAAACTTAAGAGAATTGAGGAGGGAATTGATAGCAAAATCACAGTTTATATGACAGCAAGGATATCTAATTTAATCAAGAAAATTTCGGCAGTATAACAGCAAAGAAATTGGTGCAAGTTGGAATTGCAGAATTATCGTCGAAAAATTTCAGCGGGTTACGATGAAAATTTGCAGCAACATAAAATCGTTTTTAGAGATGAATTTCTTAATAGATCAATCTTAGATGGAAGCCAAGATGATATATGAAGTCTATAAGAAATTTCATTCAAAAAAGATTGCAAATAGATGGGTTAAGGCAACGATATGTAGTTGAAATTTTCTGCAGCATAGATTTTCAAGTGTAGCAGATTGGACATAAAAGATCAGTAGTTTATATTGAGAATTTTTCGATGAAACCAAAGGGAAATCTACTGTTAGGAAGTGTCAAAGATGTCATAAAAATTTCGTAGAAAATTGGATAGAAAAAGCACAGTAGCAAGATCAAACAGATGGTGCTATGCAGCTTGAATTCTGCAATTCAAGTGCAGCAGATTGGACATAAAAGATCAGTAGTTTATATTGAGAATTTTTTGATGAAACCAAAGGAAAATCCACTGTTAAGAAGTGTCAAAGATGTCATAAAAATTTCATAGAAATTTGGATAGAAAAAGCACAGTAGCAAGATCAAACAGATGGTGATATGCGGCTGGAATTCTGCAATATATCTTTCGTCGTAGAGATGAAAACTTTGTGACGAAAAGTTTATGCAGCAATATAGGAACGATTTTTTTTTTTTTTTTTTTTTTTGGATTTTCGAATAAGGATAACTAAATTGCAGCAGCAGTAAGGTAGGAAACCAGAACCTGTTGCAATTCACGGGGAGATCAAAGGATGATCCGTGGTGGTGGAGATGATGGCGGAATTCGGTGACGATCTTTTAAGCAATTGTGGGAATTGCTTTGGATGGTTGTGGAGGGTTGATGGATGGCTGTGAAAGGGCAGCGAGACGCCAAGAACGCTGCTCTGATACCAGGTGTTAGAACCCTTGCAGATTCTAAACTTGGGGTTGATCTCTTTAGGGGATCGGCCTCCTTGGAACTCTATAGGGGTTCCTCCCTCCAAGTTGCTGCTCAAAGGCTGCAGAAAAGATTCATCTATTGCTTGAGAAAAGAGGAGGAATACATAGCTATTTATAGGGTTTCTAAACCCTAACTCCTAATAGGACTCCTACTCAAGAGTCCTACTCAATTAAGACTCCTAATAGGACTCCTACTCAAGAGTCCTACTCAATTAAGACTCCTAATAGGACTCCTACTCAAGAGTCCTACTCAATTAAGACTCCTACTCAAGACTCCTAATAGGACTCCTACTCAAGACTCTTATTCCCTTACAACTCCTGATTCTTCTCTAAGAAAAAACCTCCTACATGAATGTCCCTCTCAATTAGGACTCTCCTAGCTAGAGTCCTAACAGAATGTCACTCTCAATTAGGACTCTCCTAGCTAAAGTTCTAATAGTTTTACATGAATGTCCCTCTCAATTAGGACTCTCCTAGCTAGAGTCCTAACACGCTATTGCGACCCCAATCCAGAAAGCTCTCTTCGAGCCCCTCGATACTGACTGCGTAACGGTCAGAGCAAATTTCCAGTCCCAAAACAAACGTCTCGGAGCTCTACGGGAGATGTTTCGTATCCCGGGATGCAAAAAGGAGTGCAACAGGAGGACTTCCCAAGGGGTCACCCATCGTAGTAATACTCTGGCCCAAGCATGCTTAACTTCGGTGTTTTGATGGGATCCGGTGATTTATAGCTGCCATTATCGCACCCGTTTCGCGAGCTTCGTCCCTCGCCTATGTGCACGTCGCGTTCGGCGCATCAACGTCCGGAGCCTCTTGCCCGTCACGAAACCATCGGCGCTTTCTCGAACGTTCACGAAATCCCTATAGCAAGCTCTCTCCGAGCCCTAGCCCGACGACTACGTATCGGTCACGGCAAGCGCGTGCCGAAACCATCGGCACTTTCTAGAACGATCTAGGAATCGCTATTGTGACCCCAATCCGGAAAGCTCTCTCCGAGCCCCTCGATACTGACTGCGTAGCGGTCACAGCAAATTTCGAGCCCCAAAACAAACGTCTCGGAGCTCTACGGGAGATGTTTTGTATTCCGGGATGCAAAAAGGAGTGCAACACGAGGACTTCCCTGGGGGTCACCCATCGTAGTACTACTCTGGCCCAAGCACGCTAAACTTCGGTGTTTTGTTGGGATCCGGTGATTTAGTGCTACCATTATCGCACCCGTTTCGTGAGCTTCGTCCCTCGCCCATGTGCACGTCGCGATCGGCGCATCAACGTCCGGAGCCTCTTGCTCATCACGAAAACGTCGGCGCTTTCTCGAACGTTCACGAAATCCCTATTGCAAGCTCTCTCCGAGCCCTAGCCCGACGACTGCGTATCGGTCATGGCAAGCGCGTGCCAAAACCATTGGCACCTTCTAGAACGATCTAGGAATCGCTATTGCGACCCCAATCCGGAAAGCTCTCTTCGAGCCCCTCGATACTGACTGCGTAGCGGTAAATGCAAATTTCCAGCCCCAAAACAAATGTCTCGGAGCTCTACGGGAGATGTTTCGTATCCCGGGATGCAAAAAGGAGTACAACACGAGGACTTCCCAGGGGGTCACCCATCGTAGTAATACTCTGGCCCAAGCACGCTAAACTTCGGTGTTTTGATGGGATCCGGTGATTTAGTGCTGCCATTATCGCACCCGTTTCGCGAGTATCGTCCCTCGCCTATGTGCACATCGCGGTCGGCGCATCAACGTCTGAAGCCTCTGGCCCGTCACGAAACCGTCGGCGCTTTCTCGAACGTTCACGAAATCCCTATTGCAAGCTCTCTCCAAGCCCTAGCCCGACGACTGCGTATCGGTCACGGCAAGCGCGTGCCGAAACCATCGGCACTTTCTAGAACGATCTAGGAATCGCTATTGCGACACCAATCCAGAAAGCTCTCTCGGAGCCCCTCGATACTGACTGCGTAGAGGTCACAGCAAATTTCCAGCCCCAAAACAAATGTCTCGGAACTCTACGGGAGATGTTTCGTATCCCGGGATGCAAAAAGGTGTGCAACACGAGGACTTCCCAAGGGGTAACCCATCGTAGTACTACTCTGGCCCAAGCACGCTTAACTTCGGTGTTTTGATGGGATCCGGTGATTTAGTGCTGCCATTATCGCACCCGTTTCACGAGCTTCGTCCCTCGCCTATTTGCACGTCGCGGTCGGCGCATCAACGTCCGGAGCCTCTTGCCCGTCACGAAACCGTCGGCGCTTTCTCGAACGTTCACGAAATCCCTATTGCAAGCTCTCTCCGAGTCCTAGCCCGACGACTGCGTATCGGTCACGGCAAGCGCGTGCCGAAACCATCGGCACTTTCTAGAACGATCTCGGAATCGCTATTGCGACCCCAATCCGGAAATATCTCTCCGAGCCCCTCGATACTGACTTCGTAGCGGTCACAGCAAATTTCCAGCCCCAAAACAATCATCTCGGAGCTCTACGGGAGATGTTTCGTATCCCGGGATGCAAAAAGGAGTGCAACACGAGGACTTCCCAGGGGGTCACCCATCGTAGTACTACTCTGTCCCAAGCACGCTAAACTTCGATGTTTTGATGGGATCCGGTGATTTAGTGCTGCCATTATCGCACCCGTTTCGCGAGCTTCGTCCCTCTCCTATGTGCACGTCGCGGTCGGCGCATCAACGTCCGGAGCCTCTTGCCCGTCACGAAACCGTCGGCGCTTTCTTGAACGTTCACGAAATCCCTATTGCAAGCTCTCTCCGAGCCCTAGCCCGACGACTGCGTATCGGTCATGGCAAGCGCGTGCCGAAACCATCGGCACTTTCTAGAACGATCTAGGAATCGCTATTGCGACCCTAATCTGGAAAGCTCTCTTTGAGCCTCTCGATACTGACTGCGTAGCGGTCACAGCAAATTTCCCGCCCCAAAACAATCGTCTCGGAGCTCTACGAGAGATGTTTCGTATCCCGGGATGCAAAAAGGAGTGCAACACGAGGACTTCCCAGGGGGTCACCCATCGTAGTAATACTCTGGCCCAAGCATGCTAAACTTCGGTGTTTTGATGGGATCCGGTGATTTAGTGCTGCCATTATCGCACCCGTTTCGCGAGCTTCGTCCCTCGCCTATGTGCACGTCGCGGTTGGCGCATCAACGTACGGAGCCTCTTGCCCGTCACGAAACCGTCGGCGCTTTCTCGAACGTTCACGAAATCCCTATTGCAAGCTCTCTCCGAGCCCTAGCCCGACGACTGCATATCGGTCACGGCAAGCGCGTGCCGAAACCATCGGCACTTTCTAGAACGATCTCGGAATCGCTATTGCGACCCCAATCCGGAAAGCTCTCTTTGAGCCCCTCGATACGGACTGCGTAGCGGTCACAGCAAATTTCCAGCCCCAAAACAATCGTCTCGGAGCTCTACGGGAGATGTTTCGTATCCCGGGATGCAAAAAGAAGTGCAACACGAGGACTTCCCAGGGGGTCACCCATCGTAGTAGTACTCTGGCCCAAGCACGCTAAACTTCAGTGTTTTGATGGGATCCGGTGATTTAGTGCTGCCATTATCGCACCCGTTACGCGAGCTTCGTCCCTCGCCTATTTGCACGTCGCGGTCGGCGCATCAACGTCCGGAGCCTCTTGACCGTCACGAAAACGTCGGCGCTTTCTCGAACGTTCACGAAATCCCTATTGCAAGCTCTCTCCAAGCCCTAGCCCAACGACTGCGTATCGGTCACGGTAAGCGCGTGCCGAAACCATCGGCACTTTCTAGAACGATCTAGGAATCGCTATTGCGACCCCAATCCAGAAAGCTCTCTTCGAGCCCCTCGATACTGACTGCGTAACGGTCAGAGCAAATTTCCAGTCCCAAAACAAACGTCTCGGAGCTCTACGGGAGATGTTTCGTATCCCGGGATGCAAAAAGGAGTGCAACAGGAGGACTTCCCAAGGGGTCACCCATCGTAGTAATACTCTGGCCCAAGCATGCTTAACTTCGGTGTTTTGATGGGATCCGGTGATTTATAGCTGCCATTATCGCACCCGTTTCGCGAGCTTCGTCCCTCGCCTATGTGCACGTCGCGTTCGGCGCATCAACGTCCGGAGCCTCTTGCCCGTCACGAAACCATCGGCGCTTTCTCGAACGTTCACGAAATCCCTATAGCAAGCTCTCTCCGAGCCCTAGCCCGACGACTACGTATCGGTCACGGCAAGCGCGTGCCGAAACCATCGGCACTTTCTAGAACGATCTAGGAATCGCTATTGTGACCCCAATCCGGAAAGCTCTCTCCGAGCCCCTCGATACTGACTGCGTAGCGGTCACAGCAAATTTCGAGCCCCAAAACAAACGTCTCGGAGCTCTACGGGAGATGTTTTGTATTCCGGGATGCAAAAAGGAGTGCAACACGAGGACTTCCCTGGGGGTCACCCATCGTAGTACTACTCTGGCCCAAGCACGCTAAACTTCGGTGTTTTGTTGGGATCCGGTGATTTAGTGCTACCATTATCGCACCCGTTTCGTGAGCTTCGTCCCTCGCCCATGTGCACGTCGCGATCGGCGCATCAACGTCCGGAGCCTCTTGCTCATCACGAAAACGTCGGCGCTTTCTCGAACGTTCACGAAATCCCTATTGCAAGCTCTCTCCGAGCCCTAGCCCGACGACTGCGTATCGGTCATGGCAAGCGCGTGCCAAAACCATTGGCACCTTCTAGAACGATCTAGGAATCGCTATTGCGACCCCAATCCGGAAAGCTCTCTTCGAGCCCCTCGATACTGACTGCGTAGCGGTAAATGCAAATTTCCAGCCCCAAAACAAATGTCTCGGAGCTCTACGGGAGATGTTTCGTATCCCGGGATGCAAAAAGGAGTACAACACGAGGACTTCCCAGGGGGTCACCCATCGTAGTAATACTCTGGCCCAAGCACGCTAAACTTCGGTGTTTTGATGGGATCCGGTGATTTAGTGCTGCCATTATCGCACCCGTTTCGCGAGTATCGTCCCTCGCCTATGTGCACATCGCGGTCGGCGCATCAACGTCTGAAGCCTCTGGCCCGTCACGAAACCGTCGGCGCTTTCTCGAACGTTCACGAAATCCCTATTGCAAGCTCTCTCCAAGCCCTAGCCCGACGACTGCGTATCGGTCACGGCAAGCGCGTGCCGAAACCATCGGCACTTTCTAGAACGATCTAGGAATCGCTATTGCGACACCAATCCAGAAAGCTCTCTCGGAGCCCCTCGATACTGACTGCGTAGAGGTCACAGCAAATTTCCAGCCCCAAAACAAATGTCTCGGAACTCTACGGGAGATGTTTCGTATCCCGGGATGCAAAAAGGTGTGCAACACGAGGACTTCCCAAGGGGTAACCCATCGTAGTACTACTCTGGCCCAAGCACGCTTAACTTCGGTGTTTTGATGGGATCCGGTGATTTAGTGCTGCCATTATCGCACCCGTTTCACGAGCTTCGTCCCTCGCCTATTTGCACGTCGCGGTCGGCGCATCAACGTCCGGAGCCTCTTGCCCGTCACGAAACCGTCGGCGCTTTCTCGAACGTTCACGAAATCCCTATTGCAAGCTCTCTCCGAGTCCTAGCCCGACGACTGCGTATCGGTCACGGCAAGCGCGTGCCGAAACCATCGGCACTTTCTAGAACGATCTCGGAATCGCTATTGCGACCCCAATCCGGAAATATCTCTCCGAGCCCCTCGATACTGACTTCGTAGCGGTCACAGCAAATTTCCAGCCCCAAAACAATCATCTCGGAGCTCTACGGGAGATGTTTCGTATCCCGGGATGCAAAAAGGAGTGCAACACGAGGACTTCCCAGGGGGTCACCCATCGTAGTACTACTCTGTCCCAAGCACGCTAAACTTCGATGTTTTGATGGGATCCGGTGATTTAGTGCTGCCATTATCGCACCCGTTTCGCGAGCTTTGTCCCTCTCCTATGTGCACGTCGCGGTCGGCGCATCAACGTCCGGAGCCTCTTGCCCGTCACGAAACCGTCGGCGCTTTCTTGAACGTTCACGAAATCCCTATTGCAAGCTCTCTCCGAGCCCTAGCCCGACGACTGCGTATCGGTCATGGCAAGCGCGTGCCGAAACCATCGGCACTTTCTAGAACGATCTAGGAATCGCTATTGCGACCCTAATCTGGAAAGCTCTCTTTGAGCCTCTCGATACTGACTGCGTAGCGGTCACAGCAAATTTCCCGCCCCAAAACAATCGTCTCGGAGCTCTACGAGAGATGTTTCGTATCCCGGGATGCAAAAAGGAGTGCAACACGAGGACTTCCCAGGGGGTCACCCATCCTAGTACTACTCTGGCCCAAGCACGCTTAACTTCGGAGTTTTGATGGGATCCGGTGATTTAGTGCTGGCATTATCGCACCCGTTTCGCGAGCTTCGTCCCTCGCCTATGTGCACGTCGCGGTCTGCGCATCAACGTCCGGAGCCTCTTGCCCGTCGTGAAACCGTCGTCGCTTTCTCGAACGTTCACGATATCCCTATTGCAAGCTCTCTCCGAGCCCTAGCCCGACGACTGCGTATCGGTCACGGCAAGCGCGTGCCGAAACCATCGGTACTTTCTAGAACGATCTAGGAATCGGTATTGCGACCCCAATCCGGAAAGCTCTCTTTGAGCCCCTCAATACTGACAGCGTAGCGGTCACAGCAAATTTCCAGCCCAAAAACAATCGTCTCGGAGCTCTACGGGAGATATTTCGTATCCCGGGATGCAAAAAGGAGTGCAACACGAGGACTTCCCAGGGGGTCACCCATCGTAGTACTACTCTGGCCCAAGCACGCTAAACTTCGGTGTTTTGATGGGATCCGGTGATTTAGTGCTGCCATTATCGCACCCGTTTCGCGAGCTTCGTCCCTCGCCTATGTGCACGTCGCGGTCGGCGCATCAACGTACGGAGCCTCTTGCCCGTCACGAAACCGTCGGCGCTTTCTCGAACGTTCACGAAATCCCTATTGCAAGCTCTCTCCGAGCCCTAGCCCGACGACTGCATATCGGTCACGGCAAGCGCGTGCCGAAACCATCGGCACTTTCTAGAACGATCTCGGAATCGCTATTGCGACCCCAATCCGGAAAGCTCTCTTTGAGCCCCTCGATACGGACTGCGTAGCGGTCACAGCAAATTTCCAGCCCCAAAACAATCGTCTCGGAGCAATACGGGAGATGTTTCGTATCCCGGGATGCAAAAAGGAGTGCAACACGAGGACTTCCCAAGGGGTCACCCATCGTAGTAGTACTCTGGCCCAAGCACGCTAAACTTCGGTGTTTTGATGGGATCCGGTGATTTAGTGCTGCCATTATCGCACCCGTTACGCGAGCTTCGTCCCTCGCCTATTTGCACGTCGCGGTCGGCGCATCAACGTCCGGAGCCTCTTGCCCATCACGAAACCGTCGGCGCTTTCTCGAACGTTCACGAAATCCCTATTGCAAGCTCTCTCCGAGCCCTAGCCCGACGACTGCGTATCGGTCACGGCAAGCGCGTGCCGAAACCATCGGCACTTTCTAGAACGATCTCGGAATCGCTATTGCGACCCCAATCCGGAAAGCTCTCTCCGAGCCCCTCGATACTGACAGCGTAGCGGTCACAGCAAATTTCCAGCCCAAAAACAATCGTCTCGGAGCTCTACGGGAGATATTTCGTATCCCGGGATGCAAAAAGGAGTGCAACACGAGGACTTCCCAGGGGGTCACCCATCGTAGTACTACTCTGGCCCAAGCACGCTAAACTTTGGTGTTTTGATGGGATCCGGTGATTTAGTGCTGCCATTATCGCACCCGTTTCGCGAGCTTCGTCCCTCGCCTATGTGCACGTCGCGGTCGGCGCATCAACGTACGGAGCCTCTTGCCCGTCACGAAACCGTCGGCGCTTTCTCGAACGTTCACGAAATCCCTATTGCAAGCTCTCTCCGAGCCCTAGCCCGACGACTGCATATCGGTCACGGCAAGCGCGTGCCGAAACCATCGGCACTTTCTAGAATGATCTCGGAATTGCTATTGCGACCCCAATCCGGAAAACTCTCTTTGAGCCCCTCGATACGGACTGCGTAGCGGTCACAGCAAATTTCCAGCCCCAAAACAATCGTCTCGGAGCTCTACGGGAGATGTTTCGTATCCCGGGATGCAAAAAGGAGTGCAACACGAGGACTTCCCAGGGGGTCACCCATCGTAGTAGTACTCTGGCCCAAGCACGCTAAACTTCGTTGTTTTGATGGGATCCGGTGATTTAGTGCTGCCATTATCGCACCCGTTACGCGAGCTTCGTCCCTCGCCTATTTGCACGTCGCGGTCGGCGCATCAACGTCCGGAGCCTCTTGCCCATCATGAAACCGTCGGCGCTTTCTCGAACGTTCACGAAATCCCTATTGCAAGCTCTCTCCGAGCCCTAGCCCGACGACTGCGTATCGGTCACGGCAAGCGTGTGCCGAAACCATCGTCACTTTCTAGAACGATCTAGGAATCGCTATTGCGACCCCAATCCGGAAAGCTCTCTTTGAGTGTTAGGACTCTAGCTAGGAGAGTCCTAATTGAGAGGGACATTCATGTAAAACTGTTAGAACTTTAGCTAGGAGAGTCCTAATTGAGAGGGACATTCTGTTAGGACTCTAGCTAGGAGAGTCCTAATTAAGAGGGACATTCATGTAGGAGGTTTTTTCTTAGAGAAGAATTAGGAGTTGTAAGGGAATAGGAGTCTTGAGTAGGAGTCCTATTAGGAGTCTTGAGTAGGAGTCTTAATTGAGTAGGACTCTTGAGTAGGAGTCCTATTATGAGTCTTGAGTAGGACTCTTGAGTAGGAGTCCTATTAGGAGTTAGGGTTTAGAAACCCTATAAATAGTTATGTATTCATCCTCTTTTGATAAGCAATAGATGAATCTTTTCTGCAGCCTTTGAGCAGCAACTTGGAGGGAGGAACCCCTATAGAGTTCCAAGGAGGCCGATCCCCTAAAGAGATCAACCCCAAGTTTAGAATCTGCAAGGGTTCTAACACCTGGTATCAGAGCAGCGTTCTTGGCATCTCGCTGCCCTTCCACAGCCATCCATCAACCCTCTACAACCATCCAAAGCAATTCCCACAATTGCTTAAAAGATCGTCACCGAATTCCGCAATCATCTCCATCACCGCGGATCATCCTTTGATCTCCCCGTGAATTGCAACAGGTTCTGGTTTCCTACCTTACTACTGCTGCAATTTAGTTATCCTTATTCGAAAATCAAAAAAACAAAATCGTTCTTATATTGCTGCATAAACTTTTCGTCACAAAGTTTTCATCTCTACGACGAAAGATACATTGCAGAATTCCAGCCGCATAGCACCATCTGTTTGATCTTGCTACTGTGCTTTTTCTATCCAAATTTCTACGAAATTTTTATGACAGCTTTGACACTTCCTAATAGCAGATTTTCCTTTGGTTTTGTCAAAAAATTCTCAATATAAACCGTTGATCTTTTACGTCTAATCTGCTATACTTGAAAATCTGCACCGTAAAATTTCAACCGCATAGCACTATTTGTTTGATCTTGATACTATATTTTTTCTGTCCAAATCTCTACGAAATTTTTATGATTGCTTTGAAACTTCCTAACAGTGGATTTTCCTTTGGTTTCGTCGAAAAATTCTCAATATAAACCACTGATCTTTTACGTCCAATCTGCTACACTTGAAAATCTATGCTGCAGAAAATTTCAGCCGCATATTGTTGCCTTAACCCATCTATTTGCAATCTTTTTTGAATGAAATTTCTTATACACTTCATAGATCATCTTGGCTTCCATCTAAGATTGATCTACTAAGGAATTCATCTCTAAAAATGATTTTGGGTTGCTGCAAATTTTCGTCGTAGACCGCTGAAATTTTTCGACGAGATTTCTGCTATCGCAACTTGCATCAATTTTCTTGCTGTTCCTGCCGAAATTTTCTTGATCAAATTGGACATCCTTGCTATCATATAAACTGTGATTTTTCTATCAATTCCCTCCTCAAATCTCTCAAGTTTTTGGTGGAAATTTCATCGAGAAACCGCTGTTTCTTCGACGACAATTCTGCTCTTACAAGACAATACAATTCTGTAGCAAACTTCCACTGATTTCTATCAAACCTTTGCTACCATCTACCACAGATCCAAACCTTTCATCCATAGCCCTAAAACTCTACCAAACCACACCCTCAAACTGCACCCAAAACAGCAACAAAACAAGCCTAAACCGCAGCCTACATCCACCAATCCACCAACCCTTTCGACCATCACTTCTCTCAACCTATACATGCCTTTAACCCAACAACAAAAGAGAGATCTTAACATCACAGATTTGAAGATATATACTATGGTATCTAAGGAGGCAATCAATACTAAATTCGAAGCCTTGGAGGCACGAATGGAGGATAAGATTCGGATGCTCTTTACCGAACTCAGATTGGGCCGACCACTAAGCCCGAAGAAATCACATCAAGGAGAGAGCTTTGCCCAATCACACCAAGCCCAAAGATATGACTTCCAAGAGAGGGGAAGCTCTATGACCAACCCCAACTATTAATGCATGAGAGTGGAATTCCCTAGATGGGAAGAAGGAGACCCAATTGGTTGGATCTCGTGCGCGGAGCGATATTTTCGGTACCATAAAACTACGGATGCATCTATGGTGAAAATTGCAGCTATACATCTTGAAGGGGATGCTATACAGTGGTTTGACTGGTTTGAACATACTTATGGAGTCTTTTCATGGCAACAATTCAAAGAAGGACTGCTGATCCGCTTCAGACCAACCGATTACAAGAATATTGACGGACAACTAGCAAAGATCCGACAAACCTCCACCATTCAGGAGTACCAAACCAGGTTTGAAAGGTTATCTAATCAAACTCTTGATTGGTCTCAAAAACAGCTATTGAGGACCTTCATTGAGGGCTTGAAGCCGGAGATCCGAGGAGAAGTTAAAGCGCGACAACCGTACACGCTTATGGCAGCCATCTCTTTCGCACGACATCAAGAGGAGCAATTGAACCATGAAGCTCGGAGGACTAGGGTTGCTCCTCAACCAGTAATATTGAAGTCCTTAGCCCCCCCTACTGTCGACCGAGTCCCTACACCAAAGAGGCTAACAAGAGAAGAGCTTCGGGAGCGATATGCGAAGGGGTTATGTTGGTATTGTGACGAGCCGTGGAGCCATGAGCATCGCTGTAGTAAAGGGGGACTTCTTATGATTGAACCGATAGAAGAAGAGGTTATTAAACATCCAAAAGAGAGCCTTGAATATGAAGAAGATGCAGAAGAAGAGCCACAACCGACCGAAGTTACAGTACATACACTAGCTGGCTACTCAAACCCGCAAACGATGAAAGTTGGAGGCCTTCTCAAACAACAATCGATCACTGTTCTCATCGACACGGGCAGCACTAATAACTTCCTAAACAGTATGGTTGCTGTCCATATGAACTTACCTATTGAGAATTGCAGCAGGTTTGATGTTAAGGTCACCGACAGACGGATTTTGAAGTGTGATCGTAGGCGCCCGCAGGAGAAACTATTGCTGCAGGACCAAGAGATAATTGCAGAATTCTTCCTTCTCCCTCTTGATGATCATAAGACCATGCTCAAAATTGAATGGTTGATGACATTAGGTGATGTTTCTTGGAATTTTATACAACTAATTATGAAATTTTGCAATAAAGAGAAACAGGTGATACTGCACGGGAAACGTGGGGGCGACGTAACGATGATTTGCACACAACAAATGGAGAAGGTTTTGCATAAAGCATGCAGCGGATTCTTGGTACAACTTGAGCAGCAAACAAAGGGAGAGCTAATAGAATTTAATGATTCAAACCTACTTCCTTTGCTTGCTGAATTTTCAGATATATTTATGGAACCGTGCAATCTACCTCTTACCCATCGGTATGATCATTGTTTAATGATTCTTCCAAGCAAATCTCCAGCAAATACTCAGCCATATCAGTATCCACATCTCCAGAATGATGAAATAGAAAGGATTATAAAAGAGATGCTCGAAACAGGAGTTATTCGGCCAAGTTGCAGCCCCTACTCTTCACTGGTGCTACTTGTACACAAGAAGGATGGAACATGGCGAATATGCATTGATTACCGAGCTCTCAATGGCATTACCATCAAGGATAAATACCCTATTCCAATAGTAGATGACAGGGAGCACAAATCTTTACAAAGCTGGACCTTTGATCCGGGTATCATTAAATACGAGTATGCGAAGAAGACATACCGAAAATCGCCTTTCGAATACACAACAACCACTATGAATTTTTGCTTTCTTCAAAAGAAGGTGGAATATCTTGGGCATATCATATCAGAGGAAGGTGTGGTAGTAGACCCCTTCAAAATTGGAGCAATGCAAAACTGGCTGACCCCGAGGAACATAAAATTGCTACATGGCTTTCTCGGTTTAACAGGCTACTACTGCAAGTTCGTGAAAAACTATGGAGAGATCAGTGCACCACTTACTTCCTTTCTGAAAAAAGATGTCTTCCAATGGTCGAATAGAGCCTCTGTTGCCTTCGACAAACTTAAGGCAGCCATGACGATGATGCCGGTGCTAACACTACCAGATTTCAACCGACCCTTCATTATTGAGGCCGACGAATCTGGAGTCGGAATTGGAGCAATTCTCATGCAAGATGGTCGACCACTCGCATACACTAGCAAGGCATTATCTCCCTCCCATCAAAATAAGTCAACATATGATAAGGAGATGCTCGCTATTGTGCGCGCAGCAACGAGGTGGAGACCCTACTTGATTAGTCGACGATTTCAAATTAAAACCGACCATAAAAGCCTCAAGTACTTTTTGGAACGAAAGATATCATCCCCTGAGCAGCAAAACTGGGTAACAAAACTTCTTGGATTTGATTATGAAATCACTTACAAAAAGGGGAAAGAGAATGTTCTTGCAGATGCGCTTTCGCAACTACCCGAGCAAGCTGAAGTTTTGGCCATTTCACTTCCGACCAGCGACTTCCTTGAGGATATTAAGATGGAATGGCATCACTCACAAACCGACGGCCAGACAGAAGTTGTAAATAGGTGCTTGGAGATAGCCCAAAGCCACCCACCAAATATGACTACCCAAGGAGGACTTCAGACTCAGCCAAGTGCCATTATTGATCGACGGATTATGATTCGACGACGACGATCCACTACTGAATTGTTAATACAGTGGGCAAACCTACTAACAGAAGATGCCATTTGGAGAACTATGATGACTTGAAGATCAAATTCCCAAAATTCATGAATCGTCAGCCTCGAGGACAAGGCTGATTTGAAGAGGGCGGGTTTGTTAGGACTCTAGCTAGGAGAGTCCTAATTGAGAGGGACATTCATGTAAAACTGTTAGAACTTTAGCTAGGAGAGTCCTAATTGAGAGGGACATTCTGTTAGGACTCTAGCTAGGAGAGTCCTAATTAAGAGGGACATTCATGTAGGAGGTTTTTTCTTAGAGAAGAATTAGGAGTTGTAAGGGAATAGAAGTCTTGAGTAGGAGTCCTATTAGGAGTCTTGAGTAGGAGTCTTAATTGAGTAGGACTCTTGAGTAGGAGTCCTATTATGAGTCTTGAGTAGGACTCTTGAGTAGGAGTCCTATTAGGAGTTAGGGTTTAGAAACCCTATAAATAGTTATGTATTCATCCTCTTTTGATAAGCAATAGATGAATCTTTTCTGCAGCCTTTGAGCAGCAACTTGGAGGGAGGAACCCCTATAGAGTTCCAAGGAGGCCGATCCCCTAAAGAGATCAACCCCAAGTTTAGAATCTGCAAGGGTTCTAACATTGAGCCCCTCGATACTGACTGCGTAGCGGTCAAAGCAAATTTCCAGCCCCAAAACAAACGTCTCGGAGCTCTACGGGAGATATTTCGTATCCCGGTATGCAAAAAGGAGTGCAACACGAGGACTTCCCAAGGGGTCTCCCATCGTAGTAATACTCTGGCCCAAGCACGCTTAACTTCGGTGTTTTGATGGGATCCGGTGATTTAGTGCTGCCATTATCGCACCCGTTTCGCGAGCTTCGTCCCTCGCCTATGTGCACGTTGCGGTCGGCGCATCAACGTCCGGAGCCTCTTGCCCGTCACGAAACCGTCGGCGCTTTCTCGAACGTTCACGAAATCCCTATTGCAAGCTCTCTCCGAGCCCTAGCCTGACGAATGCGTATCGGTCACGGCAAGCGCGTGCTGAAACCATCGGCACTTTCTAGAACGATCTCGGAATCGGTATTACGACCCCAATCCGGAAAGCTCTCTCCGAGCCCCTCGAAACTGACTGCGTAGCGGTCACAGCAAATTCCCAGCCCCAAAACAATCGTCTCGGAGCTCTAAGTGAGATGTTTCGTATCCCGGGATGCAAAAAGGAGTGCAACACGAGGACTTCCCAGGGGGTCACCCATTGTAGTAATACTCTGGCCCAAGCACGCTAAACTTCGGTGTTTTGATGGGATCCGGTGATTTAGTGCTGCCATTATCGCACCCGTTTCGCGAGCTTCGTCCCTCGCCTATGTGCACGTCGCGGTCGGCGCATCAACGTACGGAGCCTCTTGCCCGTCACGAAACCGTCGGCGCTTTCTCGAACGTTCACGAAATCCCTATTGCAAGCTCTCTCCGAGCCCTAGCCCGACGACTGCATATCGGTCACGGCAAGCGCGTGCCGAAACCATCGGCACTTTCTAGAACGATCTCGGAATCGCTATTGCGACCCCAATCCGGAAAGCTCTCTTTGAGCCCCTCGATACGGACTGCGTAGCGGTCACAGCAAATTTCCAGCCCCAAAACAATCGTCTCGGAGCTCTACGGGAGATGTTTCGTATCCCGGGATGTAAAAAGGAGTGCAATACGAGGACTTCCCAGGGGGTCACCCATCGTAGTAGTACTCTGGCCCAAGCACGCTAAACTTCGGTGTTTTGATGGGATCCAGTGATTTAGTGCTGCCATTATCGCACCCGTTACGCGAGCTTCGTCCCTCGCCTATTTGCACGTCGCGGTCGGCGCATCAACGTCCGGAGCCTCTTGCCCATCACGAAACCGTCGGCGCTTTCTCGAACGTTCACGAAATCCCTATTGCAAGCTCTCTCCGAGCCCTAGCCCGACGACTGCGTATCGGTCACGGCAAGCGTGTGCCGAAACCATCGGCACTTTCTAGAACGATCTAGGAATCGCTATTGCGACCCCAAACCGGAAAGCTCTCTTTGAGCCCCTCGATACTGACTGCGTAGCGGTCAAAGCAAATTTCCAGCCCCAAAACAAACGTCTCGGAGCTCTACGGGAGATATTTCGTATCCCGGTATGCAAAAAGGAGTGCAACACGAGGACTTCCCAAGGGGTCTCCCATCGTAGTAATACTCTGGCCCAAGCACGCTTAACTTCGGTGTTTTGATGGGATCCGGTGATTTAGTGCTGCCATTATCGCACCCGTTTAGCGAGCTTCGTCCCTCGCCTATGTGCACGTCGCGGTCGGCGCATCAACGTCCGGAGCCTCTTGCTCGTCACGAAACCGTCGGCGCTTTCTCGAACGTTCACGAAATCCCTATTGCAAGCTCTCTCCGAGCCCTAGCCCGACGAATGCGTATCGGTCACGGCAAGCGCGTGCTGAAACCATCGGCACTTTCTAGAACGATCTCGGAATCGCTATTACGAACCCAATCCGGAAAGCTCTCTCCGAGCCCCTCGATACTGACTGCGTAGCGGTCACAGCAAATTTCCAGCCCCAAAACAATCGTCTCGGAGCTCTAAGTGAGATGTTTCGTATCCCGGGATGCAAAAAGGAGTGCAACACGAGGACTTCCCAGGGGGTCACCCATCGTAGTAATACTCTGGCCCAAGCATGCTAAACTTCGGTGTTTTGATGGGATCCGGTGATTTAGTGCTGCCATTATCGCACCCGTTTCGCGAGCTTCGTCCCTCGCCTATGTGCACGTCGCGGTTGGCGCATCAACGTACGGAGCCTCTTGCCCGTCACGAAACCGTCGGCGCTTTCTCGAACGTTCACGAAATCCCTATTGCAAGCTCTCTCCGAGCCCTAGCCCGACGACTGCATATCGGTCACGGCAAGCGCGTGCCGAAACCATCGGCACTTTCTAGAACGATCTCGGAATCGCTATTGCGACCCCAATCCGGAAAGCTCTGTTTGAGCCCCTCGATACGGACTGCGTAGCGGTCACAGCAAATTTCCAGCCCCAAAACAATCGTCTCGGAGCTCTACGGGAGATGTTTCGTATCCCGGGATGCAAAAAGGAGTGCAACACGAGGACTTCCCAGGGGGTCACCCATCGTAGTAGTACTCTGGCCCAAGCACGCTAAACTTCGGTGTTTTGATGGGATCCGGTGATTTAGTGCTGCCATTATCGCACCCGTTACGCGAGCTTCGTCCCTCGCCTATTTGCACGTCGCGGTCGGCGCATCAACGTCCGGAGCCTCTTGACCGTCACGAAAACGTCGGCGCTTTCTCGAACGTTCACGAAATCCCTATTGCAAGCTCTCTCCAAGCCCTAGCCCAATGACTGCGTATCGGTCACGGTAAGCGCGTGCCGAAACCATCGGCACTTTCTAGAACGATCTAGGAATCGCTATTGCGACCCCAATCCAGAAAGCTCTCTTCGAGCCCCTCGATACTGACTGCGTAACGGTCAGAGCAAATTTCCAGTCCCAAAACAAACGTCTCGGAGCTCTACGGGAGATGTTTCGTATCCCGGGATGCAAAAAGGAGTGCAACAGGAGGACTTCCCAAGGGGTCACCCATCGTAGTAATACTCTGGCCCAAGCATGCTTAACTTCGGTGTTTTGATGGGATCCAGTGATTTATAGCTGCCATTATCGCACCCGTTTCGCGAGCTTCGTCCCTCGCCTATGTGCACGTCGCGTTCGGCGCATCAACGTCCGGAGCCTCTTGCCCGTCACGAAACCATCGGCGCTTTCTCGAACGTTCACGAAATCCCTATAGCAAGCTCTCTCCGAGCCCTAGCCCGACGACTACGTATCGGTCACGGCAAGCGCGTGCCGAAACCATCGGCACTTTCTAGAACGATCTAGGAATCGCTATTGTGACCCCAATCCGGAAAGCTCTCTCCGAGCCCCTCGATACTGACTGCGTAGCGGTCACAGCAAATTTCGAGCCCCAAAACAAACGTCTCGGAGCTCTACGGGAGATGTTTCGTATCCCGGGATGCAAAAAGGAGTACAACACGAGGACTTCCCAGGGGGTCACCCATCGTAGTAATACTCTGGCCCAAGCACGCTAAACTTCGGTGTTTTGATGGGATCCGGTGATTTAGTGCTGCCATTATCGCACCCGTTTCGCGAGTATCGTCCCTCGCCTATGTGCACATCGCGGTCGGCGCATCAACGTCTGAAGCCTCTGGCCCGTCACGAAACCGTCGGCGCTTTCTCGAACGTTCACGAAATCCCTATTGCAAGCTCTCTCCAAGCCCTAGCCCGACGACTGCGTATCGGTCACGGCAAGCGCGTGCCGAAACCATCGGCACTTTCTAGAACGATCTAGGAATCGCTATTGCGACCCCAATCCAGAAAGCTCTCTCGGAGCCCCTCGATACTGACTGCGTAGAGGTCACAGCAAATTTCCAGCCCCAAAACAAATGTCTCGGAACTCTACGGGAGATGTTTCGTATCCCGGGATGCAAAAAGGTGTGCAACACGAGGACTTCCCAAGGGGTAACCCATCGTAGTACTACTCTGACCCAAGCACGCTTAACTTCGGTGTTTTGATGGGATCCGGTGATTTAGTGCTGCCATTATCGCACCCGTTTCACGAGCTTCGTCCCTCGCCTATTTGCACGTCGCGGTCGGCGCATCAACGTCCGGAGCCTCTTGCCCGTCACGAAACCGTCGGCGCTTTCTCGAACGTTCACGAAATCCCTATTGCAAGCTCTCTCCGAGTCCTAGCCCGACGACTGCGTATCGGTCACGGCAAGCGCGTGCCGAAACCATCGGCACTTTCTAGAACGATCTCGGAATCGCTATTGCGACCCCAATCCGGAAATATCTCTCCGAGCCCCTCGATACTGACTTCGTAGCGGTCACAGCAAATTTCCAGCCCCAAAACAATCATCTCGGAGCTCTACGGGAGATGTTTCGTATCCCGGGATGCAAAAAGGAGTGCAACACGAGGACTTCCCAGGGGGTCACTGTCACGCCCCTCAAATATATCCATGATTTATAAAATTTTCATCATCACAAACCAATCCAGGATCCAAACTAACGTTTGAGGACACTGAAAAACATTCAATCAAATTCACATCCATAAAACCTGTGCATTTTAAAATCATATATCACATCACTCGATAATTCACATTTATGGCAACCCAAGCCAACTTGACAAACATGAACAACATTTATAAATCCACAAGCTAAATAAATTATACAATCAGAACTCCAACTATTCACCGCAAGTTCATATCATCATAAATTAGACTTAACATTCTGAAATTCCAAATAAGAGAGATCTCCTAACACTTTGACACAGTATATCCATTCCGATTCATCGACAACATTTCATTACATACAAAACATACTTATACAACAATATCATAATAACCACCCAGACATGCCCATAATTCTGAATAGCTATCCACTGCCTCAGCCCAAATCAACATCTCGAAGAGTGACAAGCTGACCTGAAAGATTTATATAACAACGGAGTGAGCCAAAAACGGCTCAGCAAGTGACAAAGCATATTTAGAACAAAAGGAACGGTTTCAAACGAGTAAGGTATCATAATGCAAGGCAGAATACAAGAATTCTCAAAGATACCATCTCAATAGATACCAAATCATACGTATCATGTCATTCAAAACATATTTGATCCATAACGAATGGAGCATAGAGTAATTGGAACGTATCAATGGCAGATAGGACATTTCAGAACATATCAGTTCATAGCAAATGGAGCACAGAGTAATTGGAGCATATCAGTAACAAAGGAAACCTATCGGAGCTTATCAATGGCAGATAGGACATTTTAGAACATATCAGTTCATAGCAAATGGAGCACAGAGTAATTGGAGCATATCAATAACAAAGGAAACATATCGGAGCTTATCAATGACAGATAAAATGTTCCAGAACACATCAACGATCTATGGAACATTACGAAGCAAACTCAATAGTGAATGAAGCATTTCAGAGCATATCAAACTCATATGTCGTACAGAAGCTCAAACGTCGTCCTTGACGTTGCAATCATATCATACTTATCCAGAGCACGAACAAAAATAACTCACCAAAATCTGGATGTCATATCAAACATATAGAGGGTGTAGTGGGATCTCAGTCAGAATGTGATTCATCCATTTCTGAATGACCACCTGACAAAAGTCTCCCACGTCTGGGAGCTCCATCCACCCACGTCTAGGTGAAGTCAGAGGGGGCCGGCAGAGCATCGCAGGCTCTATGCATAACTCCCTTTACCATTTCTGGCAAAGGTTCACAACTCCCTTTACCATTTCTGGCAAAGGTTCACAACTCCCTTTACCATTTCTGGCAAAGGTTCACAACTCCCTTTACCATTTCTGGCAAAGGTTCACAACTCCCTTTACCATTTCTGGCAAAGGTTCACATTATCCCACACACCAGAGTACAAGAAGGCAGTTTCAACAATAAGCAGCATATAACGGAAGCACACGCGGAACAACCAAACATACATGTGCCTTTTCAAAAACAATGATGCAAGGAACAAATCTCTCACAAAAGTATTCATTTTAGGAAAGAATTGGAAGCAAGAGTGTACAGGGATTCCAAGCAATCATAATCAGCTCAATTCCAATAAGAAGGTTAGACAAATTCAGATATCCAAAGGAATGGAACCAAATACGTGAAATCAACCAAAGCTCGATTTCGGACAGAATTCCAGTGGCACATCAAACAAATATTTTAGAATAACAATTATGCTCCAATACCCATAATAAGGCTATGGTCGAATCATATATCAATCTATATTAAGATGGAACAGATTTCATAATGTCAGATTCAACAGATAACTGGGCAGGTGTTTGGATTCCAAATCTTTCAATCCATATATCAAAGAAAGGTCTACGAGTCTAGTTTCCAATGAAATCAGTTTTGAACAAATCAGAGTTTCCAACAAAGACTTATAGGCAACTCGGTATCAAAAGGTCAGAATCTCAAAAGTTGCACAGATTCGAATCGTTATGTCTAAACAGGAGATATAACAAATGCAAGGCTAGAACAATTCAAAGTCCCTCATATTCAAAGCAAATGTAGAGATAAAATTGGCAGTGAGGAAAGATCAGGATACTTGCAATAAGACATATCAGAGCAATTATAGGAGAAACGATCAGGGGACTTGCAATAGAAAGGATCGAAACAAGCGGGAAACTTGCCTTTCAAGGATTTCAATCCGAAGATCCAAAGAAGGTGCTAGCCCAAATCCTTCTACTTTTCCTCCGTGTCCTCTCTCTGTTTCGTTTTGTGCTCCCGTTTTCTTCCTTTCTTCGCAACTACACCACGTGTCGAACATCGAGGCACAGTCACCTGCTCTCTCTTACTCTCATTCCTTCTTTTTCTTTCCCAAACGCAGCTGCCATAGCCGCCGCCGCTGCCGCTGCCACAATCGCAGCCCCTTCCACCGCACTATCTTCCTTCCTCCCTTCTCTCGCAGACATAACTGCTGCATACGCAGTCGCTGCCGCTGCGGCCGCAATCCCGTCCACGGCCCCTTTTTCCCCCTTTCCTTTCTTTTCTTTCCCAGCTGCAACTGCCGCAGTCGCAGTCGCAACCATGGCCGCAGCCACCACAGCCGCAGCCTTTTATTTCTCCCCTGCTCTATTTCCTCTCCTTCTCTTCCAGCTGCAGCTGCCACTGCCACAGCTGCCTCTCCTTCTCCTCTTCCTCTCTTCTTCCCTTTTACTTTCTCTTCTTCTTCCTTTCCTTCTCTTCTTTCCCAGCTGCACTGCTGCAGTCGCAGCCTCAGCCACGACCACAGCCTCTTCTTCCTCCCCTGCTCATCTTCCTCTCCTTCTTCTCTTCCAACTGCAGCTGCCATCGCCGCAGCCGCAGCCCCTTCTTTCCCTTCTCTTCTTCCTCTCCTTCCCTTCTCTTCCTTCCTCTTACTCTTTCCCTGCCATAGCTGCAGCTGCCACAGCCGCAGCCGCAGCTACTTCTTTCCCTTCTCCTCTTCCTTCTCCTTCCTTTCTTCTTCTTCTCTTCTTCTCCTTCCTCCCCTTCTTCTTCCCGGCGTCACACACACCCTCTCCTCTGTTTCCTCTGCAGGGAACAGAGGTATCACAACCTCTTCTCCTGCTTCCCCTTCTTCTTCTCTTCCTCTTCTTCTTCTTATGCTCTTCTCCTACCCGACACCCCACACGTCTCCTCTGTTTCCACCTGCAGGAAACAGAGGTGCTGCAGCCCTAGCTGCTGCCACCTCTCGCTCCTCTCCGTCTTCCCTCTCTTTTCCCTCTTCTTCTCCTTCTCTTCTTCTCCTCTTCCCTTTTTCCTCCCCAACGCCACACACCTCCTCGCTGCAGCCTTGCCGCAGCTATCCTCCTCTCTTCTTTTTCTTCTTCTTCTTCTTGTTCTTCTTCTTCCCTTTTCATCCTCAACGCCCCACACATCCTCTCCTCTGTTTCAACCTGCGGAAAACAGAGGTGCTGCAGCCCTAGCTGCTGCAGCTGCCTCTCTTTCTCCTCTCCATCTTCCCTCTCTTCTACTTCTTCTTTTCTTCTCTTCTCCCTCTTCTTCCTCTCTTCTTTTCCCTCTTCTTCTCTTCTCCCACTACTTCTCTTCTTCTCCCCACGCCCCACCGCTTTTCTCTGTTTCTCGAAGAAACAGAGAGAGCGTGGGAGGCGGTGGGATAAAACCGAAATTTTCGGTTTTCTTTATTTTCTTTTCATTTTGCAACTTAGCAATTTAGTCCTTGAAATTTTCATATTTACATATAGGTCCCCCGATTTATAAATAAATCTTTATTAATAATTTTCAAAAGTGAGGGATATTACACTCTCCCCTCCTTAAAAGAAAATTTAGTCCTCTAAATTGATCATAGTTCAATCAACGAAAAGATGAGGATTATGATATCTTTATTTCCTTCTCCTGCTCTCAAATAATTTCATCAATACAATATAATGACATAATTATCCAAGAGTGACCGAAATATTCTCCTCCTTGATCCTCAATAAATGGTAACCCGACCTTCAATCAATTTCTAAAAATACTTGCGCACCCTGAAGTTAATCAAGCAAGTCGTTACTTCCGGAAATACTCATTTTTGATTGTCACCTGATTCAATTGTCTATAATCATTACAAAGCCTCAATGTTCCATACATCTTTTTAACTAACACCGGAGCACCCCATGATGAAATATTAAGCAAAATAAAATCATCATTTAATAATCCTTGTAGTTGCTTTTCTAATTCCACTTACTCAAATGATATCTTTCTGTAGAGAGGCTTAGATATTGGGATTGTCCCAAGGACCAAATCAAAAGCAAGATCACATTTGGAGATAATCCAAACAAGTCATCCTGGGATACATTAGGCAAGGAGATAAATAATGTCCAATACTCCCAAAATAAAAGATCGGCTGATCAAATATGCAAAAAGTGATCATTGGTTATATACCAATCCATACTGGTATGATAAGAAGATAGCCAATCCATACCAAGTATAATATCATAACTCCAAATCTCTAGGAGAACTAAATCAGCAAAAAGTTCAAGTTCTCCAATGAGAATCAGACAAGAGGACCAGATTCAAGTTCGTTCTCAAAAAAATCTCCAATGATCGTACTTACATATAGCACATAATGTAGTGGTCTAGGTTGAATACCCAAGTGATAGGCAAAATATTCCGAATCAAATCATAGATGGGACCCATGGTCAAACAAATATTTGCATTCTTTCATAAACATGCATAATACCTTTGACCACTAATTCATAAGTTTCAGAATCATATTCAGTGATAGCATACACTCTGACATGGGCTGATGATTTATGAGGCAGTGACACTTTCTTCTTGTTCAAAGGACAGTCTTTTATTTCATGTTCCAACTTTCTACAAGCAAAATAGACTCTAGTCACCCGGAAACACAAACTTGTTTCATAATTTAACCCGCAATTCACACATGAATGAGTCTTTTGTGGTGACTTCCCATTTCAAATCCAAATGTCTTGACCCTCTTGTTATCACTTTCTGATTCATTTCTAATCATATTCTTATTGGTAAACTTGTCCTTGTCATTCTTGCCATTGATCTCCAAAAATTCTTTTCATTTTTGCCATTAATGATCATCTTCTATTTCCAATATAAGGTGGCAAAAGAAATCTTTCGATCATCAGAACAATTTTGTACATCGAATATCTTCTCTATTCGCATCATCCATTTTTCTGCCACCAATGAAATTAGGTCCACCATGCTTCTGCTGCGCCACTCTGATTCAATATCCCAAATCAATCCTTTCATTCCTCTTAATTAATCAGAAACAAATGAAATAGGAGGACCAAATGTCCTCGTCATCCCAGATTCCTAAAATGCATCAAAGAAAATTTCCACCGATCACTATAGTTCATTAGACCTCAATATATTTTGCACGTCAACATATCAAATATTTCAGTAATCCTCAAACAATGCTCTGATACCACCTCTGTCACGCCCCTCAAATATATCCATGATTTATAAAATTTTCATCATCACAAACCAATCCAGGATCCAAACTAACGTTTGAGGACACTGAAAAACATTCAATCAAATTCACATCCATAAAACCTGTGCATTTTAAAATCATATATCACATCACTCGATAATTCACATTTATGGCAACCCAAGCCAACTTGACAAACATGAACAACATTTATAAATCCACAAGCTAAATAAATTATACAATCAGAACTCCAACTATTCACCGCAAGTTCATATCATCATAAATTAGACTTAACATTCTGAAATTCCAAATAAGAGAGATCTCCTAACACTTTGACACAGTATATCCATTCCGATTCATCGACAACATTTCATTACATACAAAACATACTTATACAACAATATCATAATAACCACCCAGACATGCCCATAATTCTGAATAGCTATCCACTGCCTCAGCCCAAATCAACATCTCGAAGAGTGACAAGCTGACCTGAAAGATTTATATAACAACGGAGTGAGCCAAAAACGGCTCAGCAAGTGACAAAGCATATTTAGAACAAAAGGAACGGTTTCAAACGAGTAAGGTATCATAATGCAAGGCAGAATACAAGAATTCTCAAAGATACCATCTCAATAGATACCAAATCATACGTATCATGTCATTCAAAACATATTTGATCCATAACGAATGGAGCATAGAGTAATTGGAACGTATCAATGGCAGATAGGACATTTCAGAACATATCAGTTCATAGCAAATGGAGCACAGAGTAATTGGAGCATATCAGTAACAAAGGAAACCTATCGGAGCTTATCAATGGCAGATAGGACATTTTAGAACATATCAGTTCATAGCAAATGGAGCACAGAGTAATTGGAGCATATCAATAACAAAGGAAACATATCGGAGCTTATCAATGACAGATAAAATGTTCCAGAACACATCAACGATCTATGGAACATTACGAAGCAAACTCAATAGTGAATGAAGCATTTCAGAGCATATCAAACTCATATGTCGTACAGAAGCTCAAACGTCGTCCTTGACGTTGCAATCATATCATACTTATCCAGAGCACGAACAAAAATAACTCACCAAAATCTGGATGTCATATCAAACATATAGAGGGTGTAGTGGGATCTCAGTCAGAATGTGATTCATCCATTTCTGAATGACCACCTGACAAAAGTCTCCCACGTCTGGGAGCTCCATCCACCCACGTCTAGGTGAAGTCAGAGGGGGCCGGCAGAGCATCGCAGGCTCTATGCATAACTCCCTTTACCATTTCTGGCAAAGGTTCACAACTCCCTTTACCATTTCTGGCAAAGGTTCACAACTCCCTTTACCATTTCTGGCAAAGGTTCACAACTCCCTTTACCATTTCTGGCAAAGGTTCACAACTCCCTTTACCATTTCTGGCAAAGGTTCACATTATCCCACACACCAGAGTACAAGAAGGCAGTTTCAACAATAAGCAGCATATAACGGAAGCACACGCGGAACAACCAAACATACATGTGCCTTTTCAAAAACAATGATGCAAGGAACAAATCTCTCACAAAAGTATTCATTTTAGGAAAGAATTGGAAGCAAGAGTGTACAGGGATTCCAAGCAATCATAATCAGCTCAATTCCAATAAGAAGGTTAGACAAATTCAGATATCCAAAGGAATGGAACCAAATACGTGAAATCAACCAAAGCTCGATTTCGGACAGAATTCCAGTGGCACATCAAACAAATATTTTAGAATAACAATTATGCTCCAATACCCATAATAAGGCTATGGTCGAATCATATATCAATCTATATTAAGATGGAACAGATTTCATAATGTCAGATTCAACAGATAACTGGGCAGGTGTTTGGATTCCAAATCTTTCAATCCATATATCAAAGAAAGGTCTACGAGTCTAGTTTCCAATGAAATCAGTTTTGAACAAATCAGAGTTTCCAACAAAGACTTATAGGCAACTCGGTATCAAAAGGTCAGAATCTCAAAAGTTGCACAGATTCGAATCGTTATGTCTAAACAGGAGATATAACAAATGCAAGGCTAGAACAATTCAAAGTCCCTCATATTCAAAGCAAATGTAGAGATAAAATTGGCAGTGAGGAAAGATCAGGATACTTGCAATAAGACATATCAGAGCAATTATAGGAGAAACGATCAGGGGACTTGCAATAGAAAGGATCGAAACAAGCGGGAAACTTGCCTTTCAAGGATTTCAATCCGAAGATCCAAAGAAGGTGCTAGCCCAAATCCTTCTACTTTTCCTCCGTGTCCTCTCTCTGTTTCGTTTTGTGCTCCCGTTTTCTTCCTTTCTTCGCAACTACACCACGTGTCGAACATCGAGGCACAGTCACCTGCTCTCTCTTACTCTCATTCCTTCTTTTTCTTTCCCAAACGCAGCTGCCATAGCCGCCGCCGCTGCCGCTGCCACAATCGCAGCCCCTTCCACCGCACTATCTTCCTTCCTCCCTTCTCTCGCAGACATAACTGCTGCATACGCAGTCGCTGCCGCTGCGGCCGCAATCCCGTCCGCGGCCCCTTTTTCCCCCTTTCCTTTCTTTTCTTTCCCAGCTGCAACTGCCGCAGTCGCAGTCGCAACCATGGCCGCAGCCACCACAGCCGCAGCCTTTTATTTCTCCCCTGCTCTATTTCCTCTCCTTCTCTTCCAGCTGCAGCTGCCACTGCCACAGCTGCCTCTCCTTCTCCTCTTCCTCTCTTCTTCCCTTTTACTTTCTCTTCTTCTTCCTTTCCTTCTCTTCTTTCCCAGCTGCACTGCTGCAGTCGCAGCCTCAGCCACGACCACAGCCTCTTCTTCCTCCCCTGCTCATCTTCCTCTCCTTCTTCTCTTCCAACTGCAGCTGCCATCGCCGCAGCCGCAGCCCCTTCTTTCCCTTCTCTTCTTCCTCTCCTTCCCTTCTCTTCCTTCCTCTTACTCTTTCCCTGCCATAGCTGCAGCTGCCACAGCCGCAGCCGCAGCTACTTCTTTCCCTTCTCCTCTTCCTTCTCCTTCCTTTCTTCTTCTTCTCTTCTTCTCCTTCCTCCCCTTCTTCTTCCCGGCGTCACACACACCCTCTCCTCTGTTTCCTCTGCAGGGAACAGAGGTATCACAACCTCTTCTCCTGCTTCCCCTTCTTCTTCTCTTCCTCTTCTTCTTCTTATGCTCTTCTCCTACCCGACACCCCACACGTCTCCTCTGTTTCCACCTGCAGGAAACAGAGGTGCTGCAGCCCTAGCTGCTGCCACCTCTCGCTCCTCTCCGTCTTCCCTCTCTTTTCCCTCTTCTTCTCCTTCTCTTCTTCTCCTCTTCCCTTTTTCCTCCCCAACGCCACACACCTCCTCGCTGCAGCCTTGCCGCAGCTATCCTCCTCTCTTCTTTTTCTTCTTCTTCTTCTTGTTCTTCTTCTTCCCTTTTCATCCTCAACGCCCCACACATCCTCTCCTCTGTTTCAACCTGCGGAAAACAGAGGTGCTGCAGCCCTAGCTGCTGCAGCTGCCTCTCTTTCTCCTCTCCATCTTCCCTCTCTTCTACTTCTTCTTTTCTTCTCTTCTCCCTCTTCTTCCTCTCTTCTTTTCCCTCTTCTTCTCTTCTCCCACTACTTCTCTTCTTCTCCCCACGCCCCACCGCTTTTCTCTGTTTCTCGAAGAAACAGAGAGAGCGTGGGAGGCGGTGGGATAAAACCGAAATTTTCGGTTTTCTTTATTTTCTTTTCATTTTGCAACTTAGCAATTTAGTCCTTGAAATTTTCATATTTACATATAGGTCCCCCGATTTATAAATAAATCTTTATTAATAATTTTCAAAAGTGAGGGATATTACAGTCACCCATCGTAGTACTACTCTGTCCCAAGCACGCTAAACTTCGATGTTTTGATGGGATCCGGTGATTTAGTGCTGCCATTATCGCACCCGTTTCGCGAGCTTCGTCCCTCGCCTATGTGCACGTCGCGGTCGGCGCATCAACGTCCGGAGCCTCTTGCCCGTCACGAAACCATCGGCGCTTTCTTGAACGTTCACGAAATCCCTATTGCAAGCTCTCTCCGAGCCCTAGCCCGACGACTGCGTATCGGTCATGGCAAGCGCGTGCCGAAACCATCGGCACTTTCTAGAACGATCTAGGAATCGCTATTGCGACCCTAATCTGGAAAGCTCTCTTTGAGCCCCTCGATACTGACTGCGTAGCGGTCACAGCAAATTTCCCGCCCCAAAACAATTGTCTCGGAGCTCTACGAGAGATGTTTCGTATCCCGGGATGCAAAAAGGAGTGCAACACGAGGACTTCCCAGGGGGTCACCCATCCTAGTACTACTCTGGCCCAAGCACGCTTAACTTCGGAGTTTTGATGGGATCCGGTGATTTAGTGCTGGCATTATCGCACCCGTTTCGCGAGCTTCGTCCCTCGCCTATGTGCACGTCGCGGTCTGCGCATCAACGTCCGGAGCCTCTTGCCCGTCGTGAAACCGTCGTCGCTTTCTCGAACGTTCACGAAATCCCTATTGCAAGCTCTCTCCGAGCCCTAGCCCGACGACTGCGTATCGGTCACGGCAAGCGCGTGCCGAAACCATCGGCACTTTCTAAAACGATCTCGGAATCGCTATTGCGACCCCAATCCGGAAAGCTCTCTCTGAGCCCCTCGATACTGACTGCGTAGCGGTCATAGCAAATTTCCAGCCCCAAAACAATCGTCTCGGAGCTCTACGGGAGATGTTTCGTATCCCGGGATGCAAAAAGGAGTGCAACACGAGGACTTCCCAGGTGGTCACCCATCGTAGTACTACTCTGGCCCAAGCACGCTAAACTTTGGTGTTTTGATGGGATCCGGTGATTTAGTTGTTAGGATCGAGAGCACTAAGAGGGGGGGGGTGAATTAGTGCAGCGGAAATCTTACAGCGATTAAAACCAAAAGCTGCGTTCGTTCAATAAAAACTATTATGATGCAAAAACTGATTTTCAGTTTGTATCTAAGTGCAGTTTGCGTCTAAGCGCAGATTGCGTCTAAGCGCAGTTTGTGTCTAAACACAGTTTGCATCTAAGCGCAGATTGCGTCTAAGCGCAGTTTACGTCTAAACGCAGATTTACGTCTAAACACAGTTTTACGTCTAAACGCAGATTTACGTCTAAACGCAGTTTTACGTCTAAACGCATATTTACATCTAAACTCAGATTTACGTCTAAATGCAGTTTTACGTCTAAACGCAGATTTACTTCTAAACACAGTTTTACGTCTAAACGCAGATTTACGTCTAAACTCAGTTTACGTCTAAAACGTCTTTACATAGTTTGAGCAGTTTTACGTCTAAACGCAATTTTACGTCAAGACGCAGTTTCAAAGGGATCTGAACTTTAGAAACTCATAAAAGCGCAGAAGACAGTTTTGCATAATCAAGGCGTAAACGTAAACTGCGATGTAAATATCGTACGAAAACGCTGGTTTACGTCTGAAAGCAGATTCGGACAGATCAGCACTTAAAAACTTGTTCGTCAAGGCGTAGAAGACAGTTTTGTAGAATTAAAACGTAACCGTAAACTGTAATGTACGAAAACATCGATTTGCGTCTGAATGCAGATTCGGAAAGAACAACACTTAGAACTTGTTCGTAAAAGCGCAGAGAGCAGTAGTTATGAAGGAGATTTGCAGTAATGATAAAGTGCTCAAAATAAACGCAAACCAGAGATTTAGAGTGGTTCGGTCAGTCTTGACCTACTCCACTTTTGGCTTCCTCCACTGACGAGGTCACCGACGTCAACTAGAGGCCTTCCTTCAATAGGCGAAGGCCAACTGCCCTTTTACAGTTTCTCTCCTTTTGGCAGGCTCAGGAGACAACCTTTACAGACCTTTCTCTCCTCACTTTACAACTCAAAAACTTGAAGAACAGAAGGAGGAGACTTAAAGGCTTTACAACACTTTTGAGCTCTTAGAATCACAGAAAAGATCAAGATTTCGGTGTAGGTCTGTATCTTTTCAGTGCTGAATGGGTGGGGTATTTATAGGCCCCAACCCAATTCAAATTTGGAGCTCAAAACGATCAAATCCCGGAATTCCGGGATCAGCCGGTTGAACCTCTTGACTGGAGAGGTTGCACCGCCTGGCAGAGCTCGAAGACTGAGCTCAGGCGGTGCCACCTCTCTGTCAGGGAGGTTGCACCGCCCAGTCTTGCTCGAAGACTGAGCTCAGGCGGTGCCACCTCTCTGTCAGGGAGGTTGCACCACTCAGTCTTGCTCGAAGACTGAGCTCAGGCGGTGCCACCTCTCTGTCAGGGAAGTTGCACCGCTCAGTCTTGCTGGGATGCTTAGCCCAGGCGGTGCCACCTCTTGGCCTAGGCGGTTGCACCTCCTGGTGCAATCAGGGTCCGAATGGTTAGCTCCATTCGGCCCAATTTCAGTCTTTTAGGGGCCCAAGTGCCCCAAGATTAAGCTAATGGGATCACCTCCCATTTTCCAACTTAATCAACGTGCTAACTACGATTAGATCTAAGACAATTTCTGCAGCTTTGCTTCGGTGCGTCAATCGCTCCTTCTGGCAAGTTTCCGGCGAACTTCCATCGATCATCCGATGAACCCTCGGTGATGCTCCTGCGGACTTCCGGCAAACTCTTGGACTTTGCGACGATCCACTTGGCAAGTTCCGACGAGCTTCGCTTGGCAAGCTTCTGGACTTCTCGGATCTGTTCTCGCAGAACCTCCGATGACCGTCCGAACTTCCGTCGAACTCTCGAACTTCCAACGTGATCATGAACTTGACTCCGGCGCAACTCCTGCTGCTTGTCTAACTTTCATCGTAGTTAATCCTGCACACTTATCTCAACACATAGATTAGACAACAAATGACAATTGACTTCATCATCAAAATCCGAGATTCAACAATCTCCCCCTTTTTGATGATGACAATCAATTGATAATGGAGTTATCCTTAACTCCCCCTATCTATATGCCATAGTTGAGATAAGTCAACCTTGAATTCACGACCTAAGAATTCAAGTGACGTATTGATAAGTTAGATCAGTTAAACTTATCAATACTCCCATCATGATACTCATCATGATGTATCTCTTCAAGGATGATGTCAAGGCTTGACATACATCATCAAGTTTGTATGATTGTGTTTGTAACTATTCATCATGTAGTTTGAACATTATCATATAAAGCTGTGAAGCACTATTACATGATGCACACATTTGAAATATTCTAGCAAGTTTTGCATTTTCTTCACATGATAAGATATCAACTCAAGGCATAATGCAAACTTTAGCACATGTTCATATATCTCTTGGTGATGCAAGGATGGCATAATCATAGCAGTGTGTTTATAGCATCACTCATAGTATTTCTAATCATGGCAGTGTTTATCAATTCATATATCTCCCCCTTTGTCATCAACAAAAAGCATAGTAATTATGATACCAGGAAAATAATAATAGCAAGCTTATAGAGGAATTTTACATAGATTGCTTTAAATACTTCTTCCCCTTTTTGTTATAATCCATTATCTATATAAAGATTTTGCAGGATGGAATACATACTTTTTTTTTGGTAAGTAAAAGTAAATTGATTATGTGTAAAGATTCTACAAATAGCTTTATCTATACAAGTCATAGACAAAGCCAATTAACTCATAGAGTGCGAATGCGATAGTTATGACTACACATGCTGTAGACTGTAACTACCTGTGGGTACATTATTTGACATCATTCCCAAGATCTTTAGCTAATAGCAAAATTAAATTTGATAAAAATATCTTTTTCTCTTCGGGTGAAATGCTCGATTTTGAGATCATGCTCCATACAGGATCTTGAGTCTCTAATAATTTCTTTCAAGAGCTGAGCATTGTTTGTGTGTTGACTTTCAAAGATTCTATTACATCTCTCCTTCCATATCCACCAAATAGCGCATCTGAAAGTAACCTTTGCCAGTTGTGTAAGTGGCCCTTTTCTTGAGAAACATTGCATAAGGTCGCCTAGTTCTTGGTGCAAGTTTGGTTGCGGCAGTCTATATTGAGTTCAAATCGCTGGAGAATCTCCTTCCATATCCATTTTGTATAATTACAAGCAAAATAAAGGTGGTCAACAGTTTCTTCTTGTTGCAAACAAAGGGAGCATCGGTTAACATGATAGATACCTCTTCTTTTCATATTGTCTATTGTAGGTAGTTTATTGAGAAGGGCCTGCCATGTACATAAGGAGTGTCTTTGTGATCCCGGTCGATCCCATGTCCAACTGCTTGGGACCCACTTGTTATTTCTTTGTCTAATTTGATTCCATACGGATGTGGCACTAAATTTGCCATTGTCATGAGGCCAAATAAGTATATCTGAAGAGTTGTTCCTGATTGGAATAGCTATGATAGTCGGCCAAAGTGATAACATTTCGGGAGAAATAGGATTAGGGAGACACCAGGTACCGTTAGCAATGAACTCGGAAACCTTCCAATCTTTGGGAGCCCCAAGATCTTTTCGTATTCTGTCGCCATATAATTGAAATATACTCTTCCCATTCACCCAAGGATCGTACCACATATTAGTACTAGTTCCAGAAGAGATTGCATAAGAAATGTGTTTGATTAGCCAATTCCTTGCCTTTAAAATTCCTTTCCAAGCTGAAGAGTGGTATGTTCTTGTTGAAATTTCCCAGATTGATTCCTTTGAAAGATACCTAGCAGAAACCCATTGTGACCATAAGGAACATTTGTTTTGCAAAAGATCCCACAATTGTTGTACCAGGCATGCTTGATTCCAATCTCTAGTATTTCTCAAGTTTAGCCCCCCTTCATCTTTCGGTTTGCAAATGCTATCCCAATTTACCATATGCATTGCCTTATCATTTGTGCCATTCCAGAAGAAGTTCATTAATAACCGTTCAATATCTTGGAGAAGTCCAGCAGGCAGAAGAAATGCATTACACCAATATATAGAGTAGGAGTGCAATACAGAACGGATGAGTTCGAGTCGTCCTGCTTTTGATAGAAGCCTATTTTTCCAAGAAGAAATTCTATTCTTTATTTTTTGTAGGATAGGCTGACAGTGGGTTTTGTGAATGCCTGTGGATATGAGCGGGAGACCCAAATAAGGAACTGGCAGGCTTCCCTCACTAACCCCCAAAGTTTGTGCAATAAAGACCTTATTCTCAACGTAAGGGCTCATATATACTTTACTTTTCGCATGATTTAACTGAAGTCCAGAAACCATACCAAAGTCATTCATAATAGTAGCCAGGTTCTTTACTGAAGTTGGATCATTTTGGAGAAAGATAAGTAAATCATCTGCAAATGTTATATGTGATATATGAATAGAGCCAGCATTGGGTACCTTTATGCTGCCATTTAAGACTGCATGTTCCAACATACAGCTAAGTCCTTCCATCGCAATAGTAAAGAGATACGGAGAGAGTGGATCACCTTGTCGGATGCCATTCGTGCTCCCAAAAAAACCAATAGGTGAGCCATTAAAGAGTATCGAAAACTTTGGAGTTTCCAAGCAAGATTGAATCCAATTAACCCATTGCTGTGGGAAGTTCATATCGAGGAGCATCTTATAGATAAATTTCCTATTAACTGAATCAAAGGCTTTCCGTAAATCAGCTTTAAAACATATTTTTGTCCCTCTTGCTTTTGAATGCAAATCTTTGACCAAGTCATTAGCAAGCAAAATGTTATGATGCATACTTCTCCCTTTGATGAAAGCAGCTTGATTTGGGCTAATGATCTTGTGTATTACCTTTTGCATTCTATTTGCTAATACTTTGGAGATGATCTTGTAAATAAAGTTGCATAATGATATGGGTCGATAGTTCTCTAGTGAATCAGCCCCTGCATTCTTCGGAATTAAAGAAATAAAGGTGCAATTCATCTCTCTAAGAATATGACCTGAAGAGAAAAAATGTTGGCAAGCCTTGATCACATCATTTCCAATAATAGACCAAGCAGTTTGGTAAAATTCAGCTGGAAATCCATCTGGACCTGGGCTTTTGTGCTTTGGTGACTTAAAGACAACACATACAATTTCGTCGTCAGTAATTGGGGCATTGAGGATTGAAATAGCTTCCGAATCAAGTTTTCTAGTCGGCTCCACATGAATGTTATTAGTTTTCCCAGCTTGATTGAGTAAGGAATAAAAAAATTGCTCTGTGTGTGCTTTAACCTCTTCTAAATTCTCAATAAGATTATCATCTTTGTCTCTGCATTTGCTGATACGGTTAACAGCCCTTCGAGTAGCAATTGAAGCATAGAAAAATTTAGTATTGGAATCTCCTAGTGTAAGCCAATGCTGTCGAGACTTTTGCTTTACAAAACTTTCCTCCTGTTTTAAGGCTTGCATGAAGTTATTTCTGGCTTCTGTCTCTTTGTAGATAATATTCTCATCATTTGGCTGAAGTTGCAGCTCATGTTGCAATGACATTAGTTCCTTCCTGCAAAATTGAACTGTGGTGGTAATATTGCCAAAGGTATTTGTATTCCACTCCTTTAGTGCTGCTTTACAGGCTTTGAGCTTTTGACATAAGATGTAAGGGGGAGATCCATGCACATTAACATTCCAAGCAGATCTGATAACATCAAGAAATTGAGGATGAGTACTCCACATGTTAAAGAATCTAAACGGTTTCTTGCCTCTTGGTGTCGCTTTGTCTACGTGTATATACATTAAAGAATGGTCAGAAAACAAAGGAGCACCATACTCAAGAAGTGAATCTGGGTAAACTGTTAACCATTCATGATTAATCAAACACCTATCAAGCCGAGCCATTATTTTTCTGTTAGCAGCACCTTGATTACTCCAGGAGAGCCAATTACCCACAGATTTCATATCAAACAAAGCTGCAGTGTCAATGTAATCATTAAAACTTTGAAGCTGGCTTTCTGAAAGTTGTCTACCCCCCTCTTTTTCATTTGTGTACCGAACAGTATTAAAGTCTCCAAGAACAATCCAAGGTACATTGAGACAGCCATTTGCAATATTAGTCAGGTCAGACCAAAGAGTATTTCTTTCTTGCATACTATTTGAAGCATATATACCAATGAAATTGAATTGACAGCCATTCTTTTTGTCCTCTACCTTAAGTTGAATGAATTGATCAGTAGCAGAAATAAACCAAGCATTAATAGAGTTAGGATGCCATAAGACCCATATTCTACCAAAAGTTTCATTTGAGTCATTGGTAAACAGTTCTGCGTCCGGCCATATTAAATTCTTTTGAGCTTGAACGCGCGATTGTTTAATTAATTTGAGGATGGAATACATACACATGAATCACTTCATCAAATTTATTTCAGAAACTTATTTTTCATGAAAGTGTACGAGAAAATCTGGTGTATAGCATTCGAATAAATAAGATGCATTCGGATAAGATTTTGTTGCAGATTTTCACATATAATCATGGAAACATGGTAATCAAGTGATTTGATCATTTAATAAAGTCCAAAAAATAATTTTAACAAATTTATCTATTCGGACACATCAACATTCCTAATTCCGAATCAAAGCACAAGGTTTTCAAAACTTTTAGTTTCAAAGCACAACATTCTTAATTTGGACACATCACATACCAAACAGTAATGATACCATAAAAATCTGAGATAACTTTTACCACAAGGTGCAAGATATATGTTTACCATGATACATGTTTACAGCCAGCACATCAGAAGTGAGTAACATAAGAAGTTTACAACAACAACAGGTGTTCAACAAGTTCATTGATGAGGTGGAAAATTAAAGTGCCTAAACAAGGAGTCAAATTGACTATGAATTTGCTGCAGCTCAGATAGGATTTGATCTTGTCGTTGTTCAATCCGTTCTTGTCTCTGTTCGAATCGATCCATTCGAATCCCAATTTCTTCGATAGATGTATGAGTTTGCTCAACTGGATGTGTTTCCTCAAAGGGAAGGGTCGGAGGAGATTGGGTACCCCTAAATACTGGTGTTTTCGGTTCTGGTTCAGGTTGAGGGTGATCAGTCCTTTTAGGGATTCTAACCCAGTTACCGTTTCTATAGTAACATCTTAGTCGGTGAAGTAGATTTTTGTTTATTATGCTGAATCGATCTACTTTCATTACTTCTTCTTCTGGTGGTATTAGAATGTCGTAAGCTTTCATTATTCTTGTGATTATACCACCATATGGGAGCATCATATCTTTTTTAGATAATTCTAACATATTTTGTTGAATAAGATAACCAAGACAGATGTCATGTCCCTTCATGATTGAGTACATAGTTCCTAATTCTAATTGACTTATTTCATCATGATGGTATTGTTTAGGAAGAATTATACTAGTCATGATATAATGAAGTATCTTAGTGTTCAAAGGCAATAGATGTTCACAACTTTTAGGAACTAATGCTATGTTAGGATTGGCAAAGATTGTTCCTAAGGCTTCAACATAGGATGTTCCAATACTTTCATCATCCCATGATCCTCTAAAGTAAAGTCCTATGCTTTTTATGGGAATGCCTATCATATCACAAATGAACCAATCAGTGATTGAGATGTTGATAGAACCCTTGTAGATTCTAAACTTGGGGTTGATCTCTTTAGGGGATCGGCCTCCTTGGAACTCTATAGGGGTTCCTCCCTCCAAGTTGCTGCTCAAAGGCTGCAGAAAAGATTCATCTATTGCTTGAGAAAAGAGGAGGAATACATGGCTATTTATAGGGCTTCTAAACCCTAACTCCTAATAGGACTCCTACTTAAGACTCTTACTTCTAACCAACTCCTAATAGGACTCCTACTCAAGACTCCTATTCCCTTACAACTCCTAATTCTTCTCTAAGAAAAAACCTCCTACATGAATGTCCCTCTCAATTAGGACTCTCCTAGCTAGAGTCCTAACAGAATGTCCCTCTCAATTAGGACTCTCCTAGCTAAAGTCCTAACAGTTTTACATGAATGTCCCTCTCAATTAGGACTCTCTTAGCTAGAGTCCTAATATTTTTACATAAATGTCCCTCTCAATTAGGACTCTCCAAGCTAGAGTCCTAACAGACCCGCCCTCTTCAAATCAGCCTTGTCCTCGAGGCTGATGATTCATGAATTCTGGGAATTTGATCTTCAAGTCGTCATAGTTCTCCCAAGTGGCATCTTCTTTTGGTAGGTTCGCCCACTGTATTAGCACTTCATTAGTGGGTCGTCGTCGTCGAGTCACGATCCGTCGATCAATAATGGCACTTGGCTGGGTCTGGAGTTCTCTTTGGGTAGTCATATTTGGTGGGTGGCTTTGGGCTGTCTCCAAGCACCTGTTTAAAACTTCCGGTTGGCTGTTGGTTTGTAGGTGATATGTCGTACTCCTTTTCAATTTAGTACCCTTATAGTGTAATTCTTTTGAGTCCCAATTGTAATGAGCCATGGGGCTTGGTGCTTCCTCCAATTTTTTTATAATCTTACTAGTATCTGAATCTTCTTGCCATTCCATCTTAATATCCTGAAGGAAGTCGCTGGTCGGAAGTGAAACGGTCGAAACTTCAACTTGCTCGGGTAGCTACGAAAGCGCATCTGCAAGAACATTCTCTTTCCCCTTTTTGTAAGTTATTTCAAAATCAAATCCAAGAAGTTTTGTTACCCATTTTTGCTGCTCGGGGGAAGATATCTTCTGTTCCAAGAGATATTTTAGGCTTTTATGGTCGGTCTTGATTTGAAAGTATCGCCTGATCAAGTACAATCTCCACCTCGTTGCTGCACGCACAATGGCGAGCATCTTCTTATCATATGTTGACATATTTTGATCGGAGGGAGATAATGCCTTGCTAGTGTATGCGAGTGGTCGACCATCTTGCATGAGAATGGCTCCAATTCTGACTCCAGATGTGTCGGCCTCAATAATGAAGGGTCGGTTGAAATCTGGTAGTGTTAGCACCGGCGTCGTCGTCATGGCTGCCTTAAGTTTGTCGAAGGCAGCGGAGGCTCTGTCCAACCATTGGAAGACATTTTTTTCTAGTAAGGAAGTAAGTGGTGCACTGATCTTTCCATAGTTTTTCACGAACTTGCGGTAGTAGCCTGTTAAACCCAGAAAGCCATGTAGCAATTTTATGTTTCTCGAGGTCGGCCAGTTTTGCATTGCTCTAATTTTGAAGGGGTCCACTGCCACACCTTCCTCTGATATGATATGCCCAAGATATTCCACCTTTTGTTGAAGAAAGCAAAAATTTGTGGTTGTTGTGTGTTCAAAAGGTGGTTTTCCGTATGTCTTCTTCGTATGCTCGTATTTGATGATACCCGGATCAAAGGTCAAACTTTGTAAAGATTTGTGCTCCCTTTCATCTAGCAATTCATCTACTATTTGAATAAAGTATTTGTCCTTGATGATTATGCCATTGAGAGCTCGGTAATCAACACATATTCGCCTTGTTCCGTCCTTCTTGCATACAAGTTGCACCGGCGAAGAGTAGAGGTTGCAACTTGGCCGAATAACTCCTGTTTCGAGCATCTCTTTTATAATCCTTTCTATTTCATCCTTCTGGAGATGTGGATACTGATATGGCTGAGCATTTGCTGAAGATTTTCCTGGAAGAATCATTATACAATGATCATGCCGACAGGTAAGAGGTAGGTTGCGCGGTTCGTCAAATATATTTGAAAATTCAGCAAGCAAAGGAAGTAGATTTGGATCTTCAAATTCTGTTAGCTCTCCCTTAGTTTGCTGCTCAAGTTGTACCAAAAAGCCGCTGCATGCTTTATGCAAAACATTCTCCATTTGTTGTGTGCAAATCGTTGTTATGTCGCCCCCACGTTTCCCGTGCAATGTCACCTGTTTCTCCTTACTGTAAAATTTCATAATTAGTTTCATAAAATTCCAGGAAATATCACCTAATGTCGTCAACCATTTAATTCTGAGCATGGCCTCATGATTGTTAAGAGGGAGAAGAAAGAAATCTGCAATTATCTCTTGGTCCTGCAGCAATAGTTTCTCCTGCAAGCGCCTATGATCACAATTCAAAATCCGTCCGTCGGCGACCTTAACATCAAACTTGCAGTGATTCTCGATAGGTAATGATATCCGAACAGCAAGCTTACTATTTAGGAAGTTAGTAGTACTGCCCGTGTCGATGAGAACAGTGATTGGTTGTTGTTTGAGAAGGCCTCCAATTTTCATCGTTTGCGGGTTTGAGTAGCTAGCTAGTGTATGTACCGTAACTTCGGTCGGTTGTGGCTCTTCTTCTGCATCTTCTTCTTCATATTCAAAGCTCTCTTTTGGATGTTCAATGACCTCTTCTTCTATCGGTTCAATCATAAGAAGTCCTCCTTTACTGCAGCGATGCTCACGGCTCCACGGCTCGTCACAATGCCAACATAACCCCTTCGCATATCGCTCCCGAAGCTCTTCTCCTGTTAACCTCTTTGGTGCAGGGACTTGGTCGACAGTAGGGGGGGCTGAGGGCTTCAATATTACTGGTTGAGGAGTGACCCTAGTCCTCCGAGCTTCATGGTTCAATTGCTCCTCTTGATGTCGTGCGAAAGAGATGGCTGCCATAAGCGTATACGGTTGTCGCGCTTTAACTTCTCCTCGGATCTCCGGCTTCAAGCCCTCAATGAAGGTCCTCAATAGCTGTTTTTGAGACCAATCATGATTTTGATTAGATAACCTTTCAAACCTGGTTTGGTACTCCTGAATGGTGGAGGTTTGTCGGATCTTTGCTAGTTGTTTGTCAATATTCTCGTAATCGGTTGGTCTGAAGCGAATCAGCAGTTCTTCTTTGAATTGTCGCCATGAAAGGACTCCATAAGTATGTTCAAACCAATCAAACCATTGAATAGCATCATCCCCTTCAAGATGTATAGCTGCAATTTTCACCATAGATACATCCGCGGTTTTGTGGTACCGAAAATATCGCTCCGCATGCGAAATCCAACCAATCGGGTCTCCTTCTTCCCATCTAGGGAAGTCCACTCTCATGCATGGATAGTTGGGGTTGGTCATAGAGCTTCCCCTCTCTTGGAAGTCATCTCTTCGGGCTTGGTGTGATTGGGCAAAGCTCTCTCCTTGATATGATTTCTTCGGGCTTAGTGGTCGGCCCAATATGAGTTCGGTAAAGAGCGTCCGAATCTTATCCTCCATTCGCGCCTCCAAGGCTTCGAATTTAGCATTGATTGCCTCCTTAGATGCCATAGTATATGGCCCCAAATCAATGATGTTAAGATCTCTCTTTTGCTGTTGGGTTAAAGGCATGTATAGGTTGAGAGAAGTGATGGTCGAAAGTGTTGGTGGATTGGTGGATGTAGGCTATGGTTTAGGCTTGTTTTGTGGCTGTTTTGGGTGCAGTTTGAGGGTGTGGTTTGGTAGAGTTTTAGGGCTCTGGATGAAAGTTTTGGATCTGTGGTAGATGGTAGCAAAGGTTTGACAGAAATCCGTGGAAGTTGCAGCAAGTATGTGCTGTCTTGTAAGAGTAGAATTGTCGTCGAAGAAACAACGGTTTCTCGACGTAATTTCCACCAAAAACTTAAGAGAATTGAGGAGGGAATTGATAGCAAAATCACAGTTTATATGACAGCAAGGATATCTAATTTAATCAAGAAAATTTCGGCAGTATAACAGCAAAGAAATTGGTGCAAGTTGCAATTGCAGAATTATCGTCGAAAAATTTCAGCGGGTTACGATGAAAATTTACGGCAACATAAAATCGTTTTTAGAGATGAATTTCTTAATAGATCAATATTAGATGGAAGCCAAGATGATATATGAAGTCTATAAGAAATTTCATTCAAAAAAGATTGCAAATAGATGGGTTAAGGCAACGATATGCAGTTGAAATTTTCTGCAGCATAGATTTTCAAGTGTAGCAGATTGGACATAAAAGATCAGTAGTTTATATTGAGAATTTTTCGATGAAACCAAAGGGAAATCTACTGTTAGGAAGTGTCAAAGATGTCATAAAAATTTCGTAGAAAATTGGATAGAAAAAGCACAGTAGCAAGATCAAACAGATGGTGCTATGCGGCTTGAATTCTGCAATTCAAGTGCAGCAGATTGGACATAAAAGATCAGTAGTTTATATTGAGAATTTTTTTATGAAACCAAAGGGAAATCCACTGTTAAGAAGTGTCAAAGATGTCATAAAAATTTCGTAGAAATTTGGATAGAAAAAGAACTGTAGCAAGATCAAACAGATGGTGATATGCGGCTGGAATTCTGCAATATATCTTTCGTCGTAGAGATGAAAACTTTGTGACGAAAAGTTTATGCAGCAATATAGGAACGATTTTTTTTTTTTTTTTTGGATTTTCGAATAAGGATAACTAAATTGCAGCAGCAGTAAGGTAGGAAACCAGAACCTATTGCAATTCACGGGGAGATCAAAGGATGATCCGTGGTGGTGGAGATGATGGCGGAATTCGGTGACGATCTTTTAAGCAATTGTGGGAATTGCTTTGGATGGTTGTGGAGGGTTGATGGATGGCTGTGAAAGGGCAGCGAGACGCCAAGAACGCTGCTCTGATACCAGGTGATAGAACCCTTGTAGATTCTAAACTTGGGGTTGATCTCTTTAGGGGATCGGCCTCCTTGGAACTCTATAGGGGTTCCTCCCTCCAAGTTGCTGCTCAAAGGCTACAGAAAAGATTCATCTATTGCTTGAGAAAAGAGGAGGAATACATGGCTATTTATAGGGCTTCTAAACCCTAACTCCTAATAGGACTCCTACTTAAGACTCTTACTTCTAACCAACTCCTAATAGGACTCCTACTCAAGACTCCTATTCCCTTACAACTCCTAATTCTTCTCTAAGAAAAAACCTCCTACATGAATGTCCCTCTCAATTAGGACTCTCCTAGCTAGAGTCCTAACAGAATGTCCCTCTCAATAAGGACTCTCCTAGCTAAAGTCCTAACAGTTTTACATGAATGTCCCTCTCAATTAGGACTCTCTTAGCTAGAGTCCTAATATTTTTACATAAATGTCCCTCTCAATTAGGACTCTCCAAGCTAGAGTCCTAACAGATGTGTTGTCCTAAAAGATAGGAGGACATCCTTTCTTCATCATCTATTTGTATGTTATTGTAAAATAATCTAACTAGCCTAGGATAGATGGGTTCGTTAATCTGCAAGATTGGAAGTAGATCTAGGTTTGCAAACCATTGGATAGTTTCTAAGTCTCTTAGTTCATTTAGATCTACGTATTTTCCCTTACTGATACATCTAAGTTCGAAAGAGGGAAATTTTTCAGCATGGTATTTTGAATCGAAAAGAGTGAAATCAATCTCTTCTATTAATCTCCTCTTTCCCTTGTCCCTTGAGGATCTTCTAGATCCCATAACTACTGCTGTTTAGAGGGATGATGATGAGCAAGAGTAAATGAAGAACAAAACAGAATTTAAGGGCTTCTTAGAGAGTACCTTTGTGAAATCTTCAAGAGAAGGAAGGATTCTTGATGTTTTGCTCCGAAATGGAAGGTATTTGGATGGCTTAGAGGAGTGAAATGAGAATGGAGGAGACTTGGAAGAGTAGAGGAGGAAATGGGAGTGAGTTGGGGTCGGTTTCACCGCCGGCCCTAGTGTGGGTTTAAAAGGCAGAGTTGCGGGCGGTTGCACCTCTGGTTGGAGCGGTGCAACCTCTGGCAACCCGTGGTAGCTGGAGGTGCCACCGCCAGCTGGAGAGGTGCCACCGCCTGCAGCCAGTGAGCACCTAATGTGATTTGATCAGGGAGCCTTTGCCTTGAGGAGAGTTTTTTTTTTTTTATTTCGGAGCAATTAAGTTTCTTACGTGATTTCGTATGAGTTTTTATTTAAGGAAGAAGCTCTTGTATGATCAAGATAGATCTTTTAACGTGCATATGTCATACGTATGTTGATAGTTTGTTTGGTATCCCTTTTAAGATCATGACATATTTAGTTTCTTCATGATACAAGAATTAATTCGTAGATGATAGTGTTAACGGGTTCGAAGATCAAGGGGATATGTGAATTTGGATATCATATGTTTCTAATAAGGTTGTATCCAAATCGTATTTGTGATTTCATAACTTCCACTTGTTACTTAAGCATTGCGAGTTCCTTTTTGACTCTTGGCTTATGACTATCGAGAGTCAAGGAGCAGAATATTATTTCTTGCTCCGGCCTAAAATTTTTAATGTTTTTATAGGAAGGGATGATTTTTAGGAACCCATTTGCTTTTGGGTGCCTCATAAATAGATCTACATTTTCTATCATGTTGCATAGAGTTTATCATGGTTCCTTTAGGAACCCAAATCAATTTGTTTGGACTTATTTTCTTGAATGGACAACAATGTGTCTTGTGTCCAGATTTGCAACAAAAGTTGCACTTGGTTTGGTGTTGAACATGTAAGATGGAGCCTTTTATAAAAGTGGTTGGATTTAGGTGAGGACTTCTCACAAATCCAATTCCACTTCTTTTTGGAACGTGACCTTTGTTTGCAAGGATCATGTTCAATGACTTGCTACCAACCTCGAATTTCTTCAAGGTATCCTTGAGTAGCAGGTTTTCTTTTTGGAAAGTTTCTAAATCATGACATTTGATACATGAATGTAAACTATCATGATGTTCAACTTTTAACTTGTCAAACTCACAAGTAAGACTATCATGCACCTTTTTCAGCAATTTGTATTTTCTATTGATATTTTTACATTCATCAAACAATTCATGGAAAGCATTTAATAATTCATCGAAAGATAAATCTGCATCTATTGAATTTGTTACCTCATCTTCGATGGCCATTAAGGCGTAATGAGCAACTTGCTCGGTGTTGGACTCCTCTTCTTCGGATGCGCTTGAGTCATCGCATGTTGCTTGAAGCGCTTTTTTCTTTGATGTTCTCTTCTTGACTTGGGGACAATCACTCTTGTAGTGTCCCGGCTTTTTGCATTCATAGCAGATTACTTGGTCCTTCTTGGGTTCAAGTTTATTTTTTGCATCATTTTTAAACTTGTTTCTTTTAAAGAACTTTTTAAACTTTCTTGTTAGAAGTGCCAAGTCATCATCACAGTCCTCATCACTTGAGTTTTCTCTCAAGTGGCATTCAGAAGTTTTGAGTGCCATATCCTTCCTGTTCTTTGGAAGGATGTCTTCTTGCTCTTCATGAGCTTTACAAGTCATTTCGTAGGTCATTAATGACCCGATTAGTTTTCAAGAGGGAAATTTCGCAGATCTTTTGCCTCTTGAATAGCAGTGACTTTAGGATCCCAACTCTTAGGAAGGGATCTTAGTATCTTGTTAACAAGCTCAAAATTCGAAAAGCTCTTTCCGAGTCCTTTTAGACCGTTGACGACATCTGTGAAACGGGTAAACATGTCGCCAAAGGTTTCACTCGGTTTCATGCGGAAAAGTTCAAAAGAATGTAACAACAAATTGATTTTTGACTCTTTTACTCTACTTGTGCCCTCATGGGTCACTTCGAGTGTGTGCCAAATATCAAATGCAGTTTCACAAGTTGAAACACGGTTAAACTCGTTTTTATCAAGTGCACAAAATAAGGCATTCATAGCCTTTGCATTAAGAGCGAAAGCCTTCTTCTCCAAATCATTCCAATCGATCATTGGAAGAGAAGACTTCGAAAATCCGTTTTCGACAAGATTCCACAGTTCAAAATCCATAGAAATAAGAAAGATCCTCATTCGGGTCTTCCAATAGGTGTAGTCCGTCCCACTGAATATGGGTGGACGCGTAATAGAATGCCCCTCTTGGTTTCCGGCGTATGCCATTTCTCTTTGGGTTTTAATCCGTTAGAGAGTTAACCTTGCTCTGATACCAATTGTTAGGATCGAGAGCACTAAGAGGGGGGGGGGTGAATTAGTGCAGCGGAAATCTTACAGCGATTAAAACCAAAAGCTGCGTTCGTTCAATAAAAACTATTATGATGCAAAAGCTAATTCTCAGTTTGTATCTAAGTGCAGTTTGCGTCTAAGCGCAGATTGCGTCTAAGCGCAGTTTGTGTCTAAACACAGTTTGCGTCTAAGCGCAGATTGCGTCTAAGCGCAGTTTACGTCTAAACGCAGATTTACGTCTAAACGCAGTTTTACGTCTAAACGCAGGTTTACGTCTAAACGCAGTTTTACGTCTAAACGCAGATTTACGTCTAAACTCAGATTTACGTCTAAACGTAGTTTTACGTCTAAACGCAGATTTACGTCTAAACGTAGTTTTACGTCTAAACGTAGATTTACGTCTAAACTCAGTTTACGTCTAAAACGTCTTTACACAGTTTGAGCAGTTTTACGTCTAAACGCAATTTTACGTCTAGACGCAGTTTCAAAGGGATCTGAACTTTAGAAACTCATAAAAGCGCAGAAGACAGTTTTGCAGAATCAAGGCGTAAATGTAAACTGCGATGTAAATATCGTACGAAAACGCTGGTTTACGTCTGAAAGCAGATTCGGACAGATCAGCACTTAAAAACTTGTTCGTGAAGGCGTAGAAGACAGTTTTGCAGAATTAAAACGTAAACGTAAACTGTAATGTACGAAAACACCGATTTGCGTCTGAATGCAGATTCGGAAAGAACAGCACTTAGAACTTGTTCGTAAAAGCGCAGAGAGCAGTAGTTATGAAGGAGATTTGCAGTAATGATAAAGTGCTCAAAATAAACGCAAACCAGAGATTTAGAGTGGTTCGGTCAGTCTTGACCTACTCCACTTTTGGCTTCCTCCACCGACGAGGTCACCGACGTCAACTAGAGGCCTTCCTTCAATAGGCGAAGGCCAACTGCCCTTTTACAGTTTCTCTCCTTTTGACAGGCTCAGGAGACAACCTTTACAGACCTTTCTCTCCTCACTTTACAACTCAAAAACTTGAAGAACAGAAGGAGGAGACTTAAAGGCTTTACAACACTTTTGAGCTCTTAGAATCACAGAAAAGATCAAGATTTCGGTGTAGGTCTGTATCTTTTCAGTGCTGAATGGGTGGGGTATTTATAGGCCCCAACCCAATTCAAATTTGGAGCTCAAAACGATCAAATCCCGGAATTTCGGGATCAGGCGGTTGCACCTCTTGACTGGAGAGGTTGCACCGCCTGGCAGAGCTCGAAGACTGAGCTCAAGCGGTGCCACCTCTTTGTCAGGGAGGTTGCACCGCCCAGTCTTGCTCGAAGACTGAGCTCAGGCGGTGCCACCTCTCTGTCAGGGAGGTTGCACCGCTCAGTCTTGCTCGAAGACTGAGCTCAGGCGGTGCCACCTCTCTGTCAGGGAGGTTGCACCGCTCAGTCTTGCTGGGAGGCTTAGCCCAGGCGGTGCCACCTCCTGGCCTAGGCGGTTGCACCTCCTGGTGCAATCAGGGTCCGAATGGTTAGCTCCATTCGGCCCAATTTCAGTCTTTCAGGGGCCCAATTGCCCCAAGATTAAGCTAATGGGATCACCTCCCATTTTCTAACTTAATCAACGTGCTAACTACGATTAGATCTAAGCCAATTTCTGCAGCTTTGCTTCGGTGCGTCAATCGCTCCTTCCGGCGAGTTTCCGGCGAACTTCCGTCGATCATCCGATGAACCCTCGGTGATGCTCCTGCGGACTTCCGGCAAACTCCTGGACTTTGCGACGATCCACTTGGCAAGTTCCGACGAGCTTCGCTTGGCAAGCTTCTGGACTTCTCGGATCTATTCTCGCAGAACCTCCGACAACCGTCCGAACTTCCGTCGAACTCTCGAACTTCCAACGTGATCATGAACTTGACTCCGGCGCAACTCCTGCTGCTTGTCTAACTTTTGTCGTAGTTAATCCTGCACACTTATCTCAACAAATTGATTAGACAACAAATGACAATCGACTTCATCATCAAAATCGGAGATTCAACATTAGTGCTGGCATTATCGCTCCCGTTTCGCGAGCTTCGTCCCTCGCCTTTGTGCACGTCGCGGTCGGCGCATCAACGTCTGGAGCCTCTTGCCAGTCACGAAACCGTCGTCGCTTTCTCGAACGTTCACGAAATCCCTATTGCAAGCTCTCTCCGAGCCCTAGCCCGACGACTGCGTATCGATCACGGCAAGCACGTGCCGAAACCATCGGCACTTTTTAGAATGATCTCGGAATCGCTATTGCGACCCCAATCCGGAAAGCTCTCTCCGAGCCCCTCGATACTGACTGCGTAGCGGTCAAAGCAAATTTCCAGCTCCAAAACAATCGTCTCGGAACTCTACTGGAGATGATTCGTATCCTGGGATGCAAAAAGGAGTGCAACATGAGGACTTCCCGGGGGTCACCCATCGTAGTACTACTTTGGCCCATGCACGCTTAACTTCGGTGTTTTCATGGGATCCGGTGATTTAGTGCTGCCATTATCGCACCCGTTTCGCGAGCTTCGTCCCTCGCCTATGTGCACGTCGCGGTCAGCGCATCAACGTCCGGAGCCTCTTGCCCGTCGCGAAACCGTCGTCGCTTTCTCGAACATTCACGAAATCCCTATTGCAAGCTCTCTCCGAGCCCTAGCCCGACGACTGCGTATCGGTCACGGCAAGCGCGTGCCGAAACCATCGGCACTTTATAGAACGATCTCGGAATCGCTATTGCGTCCCCAATCCGGAAAGCTCTCTCGGAGCCCCTCGATACTAACTGCGTAGCGGTCACAGCAAATTTCCAGCCCCAAAACAATCGTCTCGGAGCTCTACGGGAGATGTTTCGTATCCCGGGATGCAAAAAGGAGTGCAACATGAGGACTTCCCAGGGGTCACCCATCGTAGTACTACTCTGGCCCATGCAAGCTTAACTTCGGTGTTTTGATGGGATTTGGTGATTTAGTGCTGGCATTATCGCACCCGTTTCGCGAGCTTCGTCCCTCGCCTATGTGCACGACGCGGTCGGTGCATCAACATCCGGAGCCTCTTGCCCGTCACGAAACCGTCGTCGCTTTCTCGAACGTTCACGAAATCCCTATTGCAAGCTCTCTCCGAGCCCTAGCCCGACGATTGCGTATCGATCACGGCAAGCACGTGCCGAAACCATCGGCACTTTCTAGAACGATCTCGGAATCGCTATTGCGACCCCAATCCGGAAAGCTCTCTCCGAGCCCCTCGATACTGACAGCGTAGCAGTCACATCAAATTTCCAGCCCCAAAACAATAGTCTCGGAGCTCTACGGGAGATGTTTCGTATCCCGGGATGCAAAAAGGAGTGCAACATGAGGACTTCCCGGGGGTCACCCATCGTAGTACTACTCTGGCCCATGCACGCTTAACTTCGGTGTTTTGATGGGATTCGGTGATTTAGTGCTGGCATTATCGCACCCGTTTCGCGAGCTTCGTCCCTCGCCTATGTGCACGTCGCGGTCGGCGCATCAATGTCCGGAGCCTCTTGCCCGTCACGAAACCGTCGTCGCTTTCTCGAACGTTCACGAAATCCCTATTGCAAGCTCTCTCCGAGCCCTAGCCCGACGATTGCGTATCGATCACGGCAAGCACGTGCCGAAACCATCGGCACTTTCTAGAACGATCTCGGAATCGCTATTGCGACCCCAATCCGGAAAGCTCTCTCCGAGCCCCTCGATACTGATAGCGTAGCAGTCACAGCAAATTTCCAGCCCCAAAACAATCGTCTCGGAGCTCTACGGGAGATGTTTCGTATCCCGGGATGCAAAAAGGAGTGCAACACGAGGACTTCCTAGGGGGTCACCCATCGTAGTACTACTCTGGCCCAAGCACGCTTAACTTCGGTGTTTTGATGGGATCCGGTGATTTAGTGCTGCCATTATCGCACCCGTTTCGCGAGCTTCGTCCCTCGCTTATGTGCACGTCGCGGTCAGCGCATGAACGTCCGGAGCCTCTTGACCGTCGCGAAACCGTCGTCGCTTTCTCGAACGTTCACGAAATCCCTATTGCAAGCTCTCTCCTAGCCCTAGCCCAACGACTGCGTATCGGTCACGGCAAGCGCGTGCCGAAACCATCGGCACTTTCTAGAACGATCTCGGAATCGCTATTGCGACCCTAATCCGGAAAGCTCTCTCCGAGCCCGTCGATACTAACTGCGTAGCGGTCACAGCAAATTTCCAGCCCCAAAACAATCGTCTCGGAGCTCTACGGGAGATGTTTCGTATCCCGGGATGCAAAAAGGAGTGCAACACGAGGACTTCCCAGGGGGTCACCCATCCTAGTACTACTCTGGCCCAAGCACGCTTAACTTCGGAGTTTTGATGGGATCCGGTGATTTAGTGCTGGCATTATCGCACCAGTTTCGCGTGCTTCGTCCCTCGCCTATGTGCACGTCGCGGTCGGCGCATCAACGTCCGGAGCCTCTCGCCCGTCGCGAAACCGTCGTCGCTTTCTCGAACGTTCACGAAATCCCTATTGCAAGCTCTCTCCGAGCCGTTGCCCGACGACTGCGTATCGGTCACGGCAAGCGCGTGCCGAAACCATCGGCACTTTCTAGAACGATCTCGGAATCGCTATTGCGATCCCAATCCGGAAAGCTCTCTCGGAGCCCCTCGATACTGACTGCGTAGCGGTCACAGCAAATTTCCAGCCCCAAAACAATCGTCTCGGAGCTCTACGGGAGATGTTTCGTATCCCGGGATGCAAAAAGGAGTGCAACATGAGGACTTCCCGGGGGTCACCCATCGTAGTACTACTCTGGCCCATGCACGCTTAACTTCGGTGTTTTGATGGGATCCGGTGATTTAGTGCTGCCATTATCGCACCCGTTTCGCGAGCTTCGTCCCTCGCCTATGTGCACGTCGCGGTCAGCGCATCAACGTCCGGAGCCTCTTGCCCGTCGCGAAACCGTCGTCGCTTTCTCGAACATTCACGAAATCCCTATTGCAAGCTCTCTCCGAGCCCTAGCCCAACGACTGCGTATCGGTCACGGTAAGCGCGTGCCGAAACCATCGGCACTTTCTAGAACGATCTCGGAATCGCTATTGCGTCCCCAATCCGGAAAGCTCTCTCGGAGCCCCTCGATACTGACTGCGTAGCGATCACAGCAAATTTCCAGCCCCAAAACAATCGTCTCGGAGCTCTACGGGAGATGTTTCGTATCCCGGGATGCAAAAAGGAGTCCAACATGAGGACTTCCCGGGGGTCACCCATCGTAGTACTACTCTGGCCCATGCACGCTTAACTTCGGTGTTTTGATGGGATTCGGTGATTTAGTGCTGGCATTATCACACCCGTTTCGCGAGCTTCGTCCCTCGCCTATGTGCACGTCGCGGTCGGCGCATCAACGTCCGGAGCCTCTTGCCCATCACGAAACCGTCGTAGCTTTCTCGAACGTTCACGAAATCCCTATTGCAAGCTCTCTCCGAGCCCTAGCCCGACGATTGCGTATCGATCACGGCAAGCACGTGCCGAAACCATCGGCACTTTCTAGAACGATCTCGGAATCGCTATTGCGACCCCAATCCGTAAAGCTCTCTCCGAGCCCCTCGATACTGACAGCGTAGCAGTCACAGCAAATTTCCATCCCCAAAACAATCGTCTCGGAGCTCTGCGGGAGATGTTTCGTATCCCGGGATGCAAAAAGGAGTGCAACACGAGGACTTCCCAGGGGGTCACCCATCCTAGTACTACTCTGGCCCAAGCACGCTTAACTTCGGTGTTTTGATGGGATCCGGTGATTTAGTGCTGCCATTATCGCACCCGTTTCGCGAGCTTCGTCCCTCGCTTATTTGCACGTCGCGGTCAGCGCATCAACGTCCGGAGCCTCTTGCCCATCGCGAAACCGTCGTCGCTTTCTCGAACGTTCACGAAATCACTATTGCAAGCTCTCTCCTAGCCCTAGCCCGACGACTGCGTATCGGTCACGGCAAGCGCGTGCCGAAACCATCGGCACTTTCTAGAACGATCTCGGAATCGCTATTGCGACCCTAATCCGGAAAGCTCTCTCCGAGCCCCTCTATACTGACTGCGTAGCGGTCACAGCAAATTTCCAGCCCCAAAACAATCGTCTCGGAGCTCTACGGGAGATGTTTCGTATCCCGGGATGCAAAAAGGAGTGCAACACGAGGACTTCCCAGGGGGTCACCCATCCTAGTACTACTCTGGCCCATGCACGCTTAACTTCGGTGTTTTGATGGGATTCGGTGATTTAGTGCTGCCATTATCGCACCCGTCTCGCGAGCTTCGTCCCTCGCCTATGTGCACGTCGCGGTCAGCGCATCAACATCCGGAGCCTCTTGCCCGTCACGAAACCGTCGTCGCTTTCTCGAACATTCACGAAATCCCTATTGCAAGCTCTCTCCAAGCCCTAGCCCAACGACTGCGTATCGGTCACGGCAAGCGCGTGCCGAAACCATCGGCACTTTCTAGAACGATCTCGGAATCGCTATTACGTCCCTAATCCGGAAAGCTCTCTCCGAGCCCCTCAATACTGACTGCGTAGCGGTCACAGCAAATTTCCAGCCCCAAAACAATCATCTCGGCGCTCTACGGGAGATGTTTCATATCCCGGGATGCAAAAAGGAGTGCAACACGAGGATTTCCCGGGGGTCACCCATCGTAGTACAACTCTGGCCCAAGCACGCTTAACTTCGGTGTTTTGATGGGATCCGGTGATTTAGTGCTGCCATTATCGCACCCGTTTCGCGAGCTTCGTCCCTCGCCTATGTGCACGTCGCGGTCAGCGCATCAACGTCCGGAGCCTCTTGCATGTCGCGAAACCGTCGTCGCTTTCTCGAACTTTCACGAAATCCCTATTGCAAGCTCTCTCCGAGCCCTAGCCCGACGACTGCGTATCGGTCATGGCAAGCGCGTGCCGAAACCATCGGCACTTTCTAGAACGATCTCGGAATCGCTATTGCCTCCCCAATCCGGAAAGCTCTCTCCAAGCCCCTCGATACTGACTGCGTAGCGGTCACAGCAAATTTCCAGCCCCAAAACAATCGTCTCGGAGCTCTACGGGAGATGTTTCGTATCCCGGGATGCAAAAAGGAGTGCAACACGAGGACTTCCCATGGGGTCACCCATCGTAGTACTACTCTGGCCCAAGCATGCTTAACTTCGGTGTTTTGATGGGATCCGGTGATTTAGTGCTTCCATTATCGCACCCGTTTCGCGAGCTTCGTCCCTCGCCTATGTGCACGTCGCGGTCAGCGCATCAACGTCCGGAGCCTCTTGCATGTCGCGAAACCGTCGTCGCTTTCTCGAACTTTCACGAAATCCCTATTGCAAGCTCTCTCCGAGCCCTAGCCCGACGACTGCGTATCGGTCATGGCAAGCGCGTGCCGAAACCATCGGCACTTTCTAGAACGATCTCGGAATCGCTATTGCCTCCCCAATCCGGAAAGCTCTCTCCGAGCCCCTCGATACTGACTGCGTAGCGGTCACAGCAAATTTCCAGCCCCAAAACAATCGTCTCGGAGCTCTACGGGAGATGTTTCGTATCCCGGGATGCAAAAAGGAGTGCAACACGAGGACTTCCCATGGGGTCACCCATCGTAGTACTACTCTGGCCCAAGCACGCTTAACTTCGGTGTTTTGATGGGATCCGGTGATTTAGTGCTTCCATTATCGCACCCGTTTCGCGAGCTTCGTCCCTCGCCTATGTGCACGTCGCGGTCAGCGCATCAACTTCCGGAGCCTCTTGCCCGTCGCGAAACCGTCGTCGCTTTCTCGAACGTTCACGAAATCCCTATTGCAAGCTCTCTCCAAGCCCTAGCCCAACGACTGCGTATCGGTCACGGCAAGCGCGTGCCGAAACCATCGGCACTTTCTAGAACGATCTCGGAATCGCTATTGCGACCCTAATCCGGAAAGCTCTCTCCGAGCCCGTCGATACTAACTGCGTAGCGGTCACAGCAAATTTCCAGCCCCAAAACAATCGTCTCGGAGCTCTACGGGAGATGTTTCGTATCCCGGGATGCAAAAAGGAGTGCAACATGATGACTTCCCGGGGGTCACCCATCCTAGTACTACTCTGGCCCAAGCACGCTTAACTTCGGAGTTTTGATGGGATCCGGTGATTTAGTGCTGGCATTATCGCACCAGTTTCGCGTGCTTCGTCCCTCGCCTATGTGCACGTCGCGGTCGGCGCATCAACGTCCGGAGCCTCTCGCCCGTCGCGAAACCGTCGTCGCTTTCTCGAACGTTCACGAAATCCCTATTGCAAGCTCTCTCCGAGCCGTTGCCCGACGACTGCGTATCGGTCACGGCAAGCGCGTGCCGAAACCATCGGCACTTTTTAGAACGATCTCGGAATCGCTATTGCGATCCCAATCCGGAAAGCTCTCTCGGAGCCCCTCGATACTGACTGCGTAGCGGTCAAAGCAAATTTCCAGCTCCAAAACAATCGTCTCGGAACTCTACTGGAGATGATTCGTATCCTGGGATGCAAAAAGGAGTGCAACATGAGGACTTCCCGGGGGTCACCCATCGTAGTACTACTTTGGCCCATGCACGCTTAACTTCGGTGTTTTCATGGGATCCGGTGATTTAGTGCTGCCATTATCGCACCCGTTTCGCGAGCTTCGTCCCTCGCCTATGTGCACGTCGCGGTCAGCGCATCAACGTCCGGAGCCTCTTGCCCGTCGCGAAACCGTCGTCGCTTTCTCGAACATTCACGAAATCCCTATTGCAAGCTCTCTCCGAGCCCTAGCCCGACGACTGCGTATCGGTCACGGCAAGCGCGTGCCGAAACCATCGGCACTTTATAGAACGATCTCGGAATCGCTATTGCGACCCCAATCCGGAAAGCTCTCTCGGAGCCCCACGATACTGACGGCGTAGCGGTCACAGCAAATTTCCAGCCCCAAAACAATCGTCTCGGAGCTCTACGAGAGATGTTTCGTATCCCGGGATGCAAAAAGGAGTGCAACACGAGGATTTCCCGGGGGTCACCCATCGTAGTACTACTCTGGCCCAAGCACGCTTAACTTCGGTGTTTTGATGGGATCCGGTGATTTAGTGCTGCCACTATCGCACCCGTTTCGCGAGCTTCGTCCCTCGCCTATGTGCACGTCGCGGTCAGCGCATCAACGTCCGGAGCCTCTTGCCCGTCGCGAAACCGTCGTCGCTTTCTCGAACGTTCACGAAATCCCTATTGCAAGCTCTCTCCGAGCCCTAGCCCGACGACTGCGTATCGGTCACGGCAAGCGCGTGCTGAAACCATCGGCACTTTCTAGAACGATCTCGGAATCGCTATTGCCTCCCCAATCCGGAAAGCTCTCTCGGAGCCCCTCGATACTGACTGCGTAGCGGTCACAGCAAATTTCCAGCCGCAAAACAATCGTCTCGGAGCTCTACGGGAGATGTTTCGTATCTCGGGATGCAAAAAGGAGTGCAACACGAGGACTTCCCAGGGGGTCAGCCATCGTAGTACTACTGTGGCCCAAGCACGCTTAACTTCGGTGTTTTGATGGGATCCGGTGATTTAGTGCTTCCATTATCGCACCCGTTTCGCGAGCTTCGTCCCTCGCCTATGTGCACGTCGCGGTCAGCGCATCAACGTCCGGAGCCTCTTGCCCATCGCGAAACCGTCGTCGCTTTCTCGAACGTTCACGAAATTCCTATTGCAAGCTCTCTCCGAGCCCTAGCCCGACGACTGCGTATCGGTCACGGCAAGCGCGTGCCGAAACCATCGGCACTTTCTAGAACGATCTCGGAATCGCTATTGCGACCCCAATCCGGAAAGCTCTCTCGGAGCCCCTCGATACTAACTGCGTAGCGGTCACAGCAAATTTCCAGCCCCAAAACAATCGTCTCGGAGCTCTACGGGAGATGTTTCGTATCCCGGGATGCAAAAAGGAGTGCAACACGAGGATTTCCCGGGGGTCACCCATCGTAGTACTACTCTGGCCCAAGCACGCTTAACTTCGGTGTTTTGATGGGATCCGGTGATTTAGTGCTGCCATTATCGCACCCGTTTCGCGAGCTTCGTCCCTCGCCTATGTGCACGTCACGGTCAGCGCATCAACGTCCAGAGCCTCTTGCCCGTCGCGAAACCGTCGTCGCTTTCTCGAACGTTCACGAAATCCCTATTGCAAGCTCTCTCCGAGCCGTAGCCCGACGACTGCGTATCGGTCATGGCAAGCGCGTGCCGAAACCATCGGCACTTTCTAGAACGATTTCGGAATCGCAATTGCGACCCCAATCCGGAAAGCTCTCTCGGAGCCCCTCGATACTGACAGCGTAGCGGTCACAGCAAATTTCAAGCTCCAAAACAATCGTCTCGAAGCTCTACGGGAGATGTTTCGTATCCCGGGATGCAAAAAGGAGTGCAACACGAGGACTTCCCAGGGGGTCACCCATCGTAGTACTACTCTGGCCCAAGCACGCTTAACTTCGGAGTTTTGATGGGATCCGGTGATTTAGTGCTGGCATTATCGCACCCGTTTCGCGAGCTTCGTCCCTCGCCTATGTGCACGTCGCGGTCGGCGCATCAACGTCCGGAGCCTCTTGCCCGTCGTGAAACCGTCGTCGCTTTCTCGAACGTTCACGAAATCCCTATTGCAAGCTCTCTCCGAGCCCTAGCCCGACGACTGCGTATCGGTCACGGCAAGCGAGTGCCGAAACCATCGGCACTTTGTAGAACGATCTCGGAATCGCTATTGCGACCCCAATCCGGAAAGCTCTCTCGGAGCCCCTCGATACTGACTGCGTAGCGGTCACAGCAAATTTCCAGCCCCAAAACAATCGTCTCGGAGCTCTACGGGAGATGTTTCGTATCCCGGGATGCAAAAAGGAGTGCAACACGAGGACTTCCCAGGGGGTCTGTTAGGACTCTAGCTTGGAGAGTCCTAATTGAGAGGGACATTCATGTAAAACTGTTAGGACTCTAGCTAAGAGAGTCCTAATTGAGAGGGACATTCTATTAGGACTCTAGCTAGGAGAGTCCTAATTGAGAGGGGCATTCATGTAGGAGGTTTTTTCTTAGAGAAGAATTAGGAGTTGTAAGGGAATAGGAGTCTTGAGTAGGAGTCCTATTAGGAGTTGGTTAGAAGTAAGAGTCTTAAGTAGGAGTCCTATTAGGAGTTAGGGTTTAGAAGCCCTATAAATAGTCATGTATTCCTTCTCTTTTGATAAGCAATAGATGAATCTTTTCTGCAGCCTTTGAGCAGCAACTTGGAGGGAGGAACCCCTATAGAGTTCCAAGGAGGCCGATCCCCTAAAGAGATCAACCCCAAGTTTAGAATCTGCAAGGGTTCTAACACCTGGTATCAGAGCAGCGTTCTTGGCGTCTCGCTGCCCTTTCACAGCCATCCATCAACCCTCCACAACCATCCAAAGCAATTCCCACAATTGCTTAAAAGATCGTCACCGAATTCCGCCATCATCTCCACCACCACGGATCATCCTTTGATCTCCCCGTGAATTGCAACAGGTTCTGGTTTCCTACCTTACTGCTGCTGCAATTTAGTTATCCTTATTCGAAAATCAAAAAAAAAAAAAAAAAAAAAAATCGTTCCTATATTGCTGCATAAACTTTTCGTCACAAAGTTTTCATCTCTACGACGAAAGATACATTGCAGAATTCCAGCCGCATAGCACCATCTGTTTGATCTTGCTACTGTGCTTTTTCTATCCAAATTTCTACGAAATTTTTATGACATCTTTGACACTTCTTAACAGTGGATTTCCCTTTGGTTTCATCAAAAAATTCTCAATATAAACTACTGATCTTTTATGTCCAATCTGCTGCACTTGAATTGCAGAATTCAAGCCGCATAGCACCATCTGTTTGATCTTGCTACTGTGCTTTTTCTATCCAAATTTCTACGAAATTTTTATGACATCTTTGACACTTCCTAACAGTAGATTTCCCTTTGGTTTCATCGAAAAATTCTCAATATAAACTACTGATCTTTTATGTCCAATCTGCTGCACTTGAAAATCTATGCTGCAGAAAATTTTAACTGCATATCGTTGCCTTAACCCATCTATTTGCAATCTTTTTTGAATGAAATTTCTTATAGACTTCATATATCATCTTGGCTTCCATCTAAGATTAATCTATTAAGAAATTCATCTCTAAAAACGATTTTATGTTGCTGCAAATTTTCATCGTAACCCGCTGAAATTTTTCGACGATAATTCTGCAATTGCAACTTGCACCAATTTCTTTGCTGTTATACTGCCGAAATTTTCTTGATTAAATTAGATATCCTTGCTGTCATATAAACTGTGATTTTGCTATCAATTCCCTCCTCAATTCTCTTAAGTTTTTGGTGGAAATTACGTCGAGAAACCGTTGTTTCTTCGACGACAATTCTACTCTTACAAGACAGCACATACTTGCTGCAACTTCCACGGATTTCTGTCAAACCTTTGCTACCATCTACCACAGATCCAAACTTTCATCTAGAGCCCTAAAACTCTACCAAACCACACCCTCAAACTGCACCCAAAACAGCCACAAAACAAGCCTAAACCGTAGCCTACATCCACCAATCCACCAACACTTTCGACCATCACTTCTCTCAACCTATACCTGCCTTTAACCCAACAGCAAAAGAGAGATCTTAACATCATTGATTTGGGGCCATATACTATGGCATCTAAGGAGGCAATCAATGCTAAATTCGAAGCCTTGGAGGCGCGAATGGAGAATAAGATTCGGACGCTCTTTACCGAACTCAGGTTGGGCCGACCACTAAGCCCGAAGAAATCATATCAAGGAGAGAGCTTTGCCCAATCACACCAAGCCCGAAGAGATGACTTCCAAGAGAGGGGAAGCTCTATGACCAACCCCAACTATCCATGCATGAGAGTGGACTTCCCTAGATGGGAAGAAGGAGACCCGATTGGTTGGATTTCGCACGCGGAGCGATATTTTCGGTACCACAAAACCGCGGATGTATCTATGGTGAAAATTGCAGCTATACATCTTGAAGGGGATGCTATTCAGTGGTTTGACTGGTTTGAACATACTTATGGAGTCCTTTCATGGCGACAATTCAAAGAAGAACTGCTGATTCGCTTCAGACCAACTGATTACGAGAATATTGATGAACAACTAGCAAAGATCCGACAAACCTCCACCATTCAGGAGTACCAAACCAGGTTTGAAAGGTTATCTAATCAAAATCATGATTGGTCTCAAAAACAGCTATTGAGGACCTTCATTGAGGGCTTGAAGCCGGAGATCCGAGGAGAAGTTAAAGCGCGACAACCGTACACGCTTATGGCAGCCATCTCTTTCGCACGACATCAAGAGGAGCAATTGAACCATGAAGCTCGGAGGACTAGGGTCACTCCTCAACCAGTAATATTGAAGCCCTCAGTCCCCCCTACTGTCGACCAAGTCCCTGCACCAAAGAGGTTAACAGGAGAAGAGCTTCGGGAGCGATATGCGAAGGGGTTATGTTGGCATTGTGACGAGCCGTGGAGCCGTGAGCATCGCTGTAGTAAAGGAGGACTTCTTATGATTGAACCGATAGAAGAAGAGGTCATTGAACATCCAAAAGAGAGCTTTGAACATGAAGAAGAAGATGCAGAAGAAGAGCCACAACCGACCGAAGTTACGGTACATACACTAGCTAGCTACTCAAACCCGCAAACGATGAAAATTGGAGGCCTTCTCAAACAACAACCAATCACTGTTCTCATCGACACGGGCAGTACTACTAACTTCCTAAATAGTAAGCTTGCTGTTCGGATATCATTACCTATCGAGAATCGCTGCAGGTTTGATGTTAAGGTCGCCGACGGACGGATTTTGAATTGTGATCATAGGCGCTTGCAGGAGAAACTATTACTGCAGGACCAAGAGATAATTGCAGATTTCTTCCTTCTCCCTCTTAACAATCATGAGGCCATGCTCAGAATTAAATGGTTGACGACATTAGGTGATATTTCCTGAAATTTTATGAAACTAATTATGAAATTTTACAGTAAGGAGAAACAGGTGACATTGCACGGGAAACGTGGGGGCGACATAACAACGATTTGCACACAACAAATGGAGAATGTTTTGCATAAAGCATGCAGCGGCTTTTTGGTACAACTTGAGCAGCAAACTAAGGGAGAGCCAACAGAATTTGAAGATCCAAATCTACTTCCTTTGCTTGCTGAATTTTCAAATATATTTAACGAACCGCGCAACCTACCTCTTACCTGTCGGCATGATCATTGTATAATGATTCTTCCAGGCAAATCTTCAGCAAATGCTCAGCCATATCAGTATCCACATCTCCAGAATGATGAAATAGAAAGGATTATAAAAGAGATGCTCGAAACAGGAGTTATTCGGCCAAGTTGCAACCTCTACTCTTCGCCGGTGCTACTTGTACGCAAGAAGGACGGAACAAGGCGAATATGTGTTGATTACCGAGCTCTCAATGGCATAATCATCAAGGACAAATACTTTATTCCAATAGTAGATGAATTGCTAGATGAAAGGGAGCATAAATCTTTACAAAGCTGGACCTTTGATCCGGGTATCATCAAATACGAGCATGCGAAGAAGACATACGGAAAACCACCTTTTGAACACACAACAACCACGAATTTTTGCTTTCTGCAACAAAAGGTGGAATATCTTGGGCATATCATATCAGAGGAAGGTGTGGCAGTGGACCCCTTCAAAATTGGAGCAATGCAAAACTGGCTGACCTCGAGAAACATAAAATTGCTATATGGCTTTCTGGGTTTAACAGGCTACTACCGCAAGTTCGTGAAAAACTATGGAAAGATCAGTGCACCACTTACTTCCTTACTAGAAAAAGATGTCTTCCAATGGTTGGACAGAGCCTCCGCTGCCTTTGACAAACTTAAGGCAGCCATGACGACGACGCCGGTGCTAACACTACCAGATTTCAACCGACCCTTCATTATTGAGGCCGACACATCTGGAGTCAGAATTGGAGTCATTCTCATGCAAGATGGTCGACCACTCGCATACACTAGCAAGGCATTATCTCCCTCCTATCAAAATAAGCCAACATATGATAAGGAGATGCTCGCCATTGTGCGCGCAGCAACGAGGTGGAGATTGTACTTGATCAGGCGATACTTTCAAATCAAGACCGACCATAAAAGCCTAAAATATCTCTTGGAGCAGAAGATATCTTCCCCCAAGCAGCAAAAATGGGTAACAAAACTTCTTGGATTTGATTATGAAATAACTTACAAAATGTGGAAAGAGAATGTTGTTGCAGATGCGCTTTCGCAGCTACCTGAGCAAGCTGAATTTTCGGTCATTTTACTTCCAACCAGTGACTTCCTTGAGGATATTAAGATGGAATGGCAGAAAGATTCGGAGACTAGTAAAAATAAAAAAAATATATATATATATTTGGAGGAAGCACCAAGCTCCGTGGCTCATTACAATCGGGACTCAAAAGAATTATGCTATAAGGGACGCATTATGCTTGTGACAAATTCTACTTGCATCTTCAAGAGTAGATTTTGGACAAAGTTATTCCATATGCAGGGTACTAAATTGAAAAGGAGTATGACATATCACCCACAAACCAATAGCCAGACAGAAGTTTTAAATAGGTGCTTGGAGACAACCCAAAGCCATCCACCAAATATGACTACCCAAAGAGAACTCCAGACCCAGCCAAGTGCCATTATTGATCGACGGATCGTGACTCGACGACGACGACCCACTAATGAAGTGCTAATACAGTGGGCGAACCTACCAATAGAAGATGTCACTTGGGAGAACTATGACGACATGAAGATCAAATTTCCAGAATTCATGAATCATCAGCCTCGAGGACAAGGCTGATTTGAAGAGGGCGGGTCTGTTAGGACTCTAGCTTGGAGAGTCCTAATTGAGAGGGACATTCATGTAAAACTGTTAGGACTCTAGCTAAGAGAGTCCTAATTGAGAGGGACATTCTATTAGGACTCTAGCTAGGAGAGTCCTAATTGAGAGGCGCATTCATGTAGGAGGTTTTTTCTTAGAGAAGAATTAGGAGTTGTAAGGGAATAGGAGTCTTGAGTAGGAGTCCTATTAGGAGTTGGTTAGAAGTAAGAGTCTTAAGTAGGAGTCCTATTAGGAGTTAGGGTTTAGAAGCCCTATAAATAGTCATGTATTCCTTCTCTTTTGATAAGCAATAGATGAATCTTTTCTGCAGCCTTTGAGCAGCAACTTGGAGGGAGGAACCCCTATAGAGTTCCAAGGAGGCCGATCCCCTAAAGAGATCAACCCCAAGTTTAGAATCTGCAAGGGTTCTAACAGGGTCACCCATCGTAGTACTACTCTGGCCCAAGCACGCTTAACTTCGGTGTTTTGATGGGATCCGGTGATTTAGTGCTTCCATTATCGCACCCGTTTCGCGAGCTTCGTCCCTCGCCTATGTGCACGTCGCGGTCGGCGCATCAACGTCCGGAGCCTCTTGCCCGTCGTGAAACCGTCGTCGCTTTCTCGAACGTTCACGAAATCCCTATTGCAAGCTCTCTCCGAGCCCTAGCCCGACGACTGCGTATCGGTCACGGCAAGCGAGTGCCGAAACCATCGGCACTTTGTAGAACGATCTCGGAATCGCTATTGCGACCCCAATCCGGAAAGCTCTCTCGGAGCCCCTCGATACTGACTGCGTAGCGGTCACAGCAAATTTCCAGCCCCAAAACAATCGTCTCGGAGCTCTACGGGAGATGTTTTGTATCCCGGGATGCAAAAAGGAGTGCAACACGAGGATTTCCCAGGGGTCACCCATCGTAGTACTACTCTGGCCCAAGCACGCTTAACTTCGGTGTTTTGATGGGATCCGGTGATTTAGTGCTGCCATTATCGCACCCGTTTCGCGAGCTTCGTCCCTCGCCTATGTGCACGTCGCGGTCAGCGCATCAACGTCCGGAGCCTCTTGCCCGTCGCGAAACCGTCGTCGCTTTCTCGAACGTTCACGAAATCCCTATTGCAAGCTCTCTCCGAGCCGTAGCCCGACGACTGCGTATCGGTCATGGCAAGCGCGTGACGAAACCATCGGCACATTCTAGAACGATCTCGGAATCGCAATTGCGACCCCAATCCGGAAAGCTCTCTCGGAGCCCCTCGATACTGACAGCGTAGCGGTCACAGCAAATTTCAAGCTCCAAAACAATCGTCTCGGAGCTCTACGGAGATGTTTCGTATCCCGGGATGCAAAAAGGAGTGCAACACGAGGACTTCCCAGGGGGTCACACATCGTAGTACTACTCTGGCCCAAGCACGCTTAACTTCGGTGTTTTGATCGGATCCGGTGATTTAGTGCTGCCATTATCGCACCCGTTTCGCGAGCTTCGTCCCTCGCCTATGTGCACGTCGCGGTCAGCGCATCAACGTCCGGAGCCTCTTGCCCGTCGCGAAACCGTCGTCGCTTTCTCGAACGTTCACGAAATCCCTATTGCAAGCTCTCTCTCCGAGCCCTAGCCCGACGACTGCGTATCGGTCATGGCAAGTGCGTGCCGAAACCATCGGCACTTTCTAGAACGATCTCGGAATCGCTATTGCGACCCCAATCCGGAAAGCTCTCTCGGAGCCCCTCGATACTGACTGCGTAGCGGTCACAGCAAATTTCCAGCCCCAAAACAATCGTCTCGGAGCTCTACGGGAGATGTTTCGTATCCCGGGATGCAAAAAGGAGTGCAACACGAGGACTTCCCAGGGGGTCACCCATCGTAGTACTACTCTGGCCCAAGCACGCTTAACTTCGGTGTTTTGATGGGATCCGGTGATTTAGTGCTTCCATTATCGCACCCGTTTCGCGAGCTTCGTCCCTCGCCTATGTGCACGTCGCGGTCAGCGCATCAACATCCGGAGCCTCTTGCCCGTCGCGAAACCGTCGTCGCTTTCTCGAACGTTCACGAAATCCATATTGCAAGCTCTCTCCGAGCCCTAGCCCGACGACTGCGTATCGGTCACGGCAAGCGCGTGCCGAAACCATCGGCACTTTCTAGAACGATCTCGGAATCGCTATTGCGACCCCAATCCGGAAAGTTCTCTCAGAGCCCCTCGATACTGACTGCATAGCGGTCACAGCAAATTTCCAGCCCCAAAACAATCTTCTCGGAGCTCTACGGGAGATGTTTTGTATCCCGGGATGCAAAAAGGAGTGCAACACGAGGATTTCCCGGGGGTCACCCATCGTAGTACTACTCTGGCCCAAGCACGCTTAACTTCGGTGTTTTGATGGGATCCGGTGATTTAGTGCTGCCATTATCGCACCCGTTTCGCGAGCTTCGTCCCTCGCCTATGTGCACGTCGCGGTCAGCGCATCAACGTCCGGAGCCTCTTGCCCGTCGCGAAACCGTCGTCGCTTTCTCGAACGTTCACGAAATCCCTATTGCAAGCTCTCTCCGAGCCGTAGCCCGACGACTGCGTATCGGTCACGCCAAGCGCGTGCCGAAACCATCGGCACTTTCTAGAACGATCTCGGAATCGCAATTGCGACCCCAATCCGGAAAGCTCTCTCGGAGCCCCTCGATACTGACAGCGTAGCGGTCACAGCAAATTTCAAGCTCCAAAACAATCGTCTCGGAGCTCTACGGGAGATGTTTCGTATCCCGGGATGCAAAAAGGAGTGAAACACGAGGACTTCCCAGGGGGTCACCCATCCTAGTACTACTCTGGCCCAAGCACGCTTAACTTCGGAGTTTTGATGTGATCCGGTGAATTAGTGCTGACATTATCGCACCCGTTTCGCGAGCTTCGTCCCTCGCCTATGTGCACGTCGCGGTCGGCGCATCAACGTCCGGAGCCTCTTGCCCGTCGTGAAACCGTCGTCGCTTTCTCGAACGTTCACGAAATCTCTATTGCAAGCTCTCTCAGAGCCCTAGCCCGACGACTGCGTATCGGTCACGGCAAGCGAGTGCCGAAACCATCGGCACTTTCTAGAACGATCTCGGAATCGCTATTGCGACCCCAATCCGGAACTCTCTCTCGGAGCCCCTCGATACTGACTGCGTAGCGGTCACAGCAAATTTCCAGCCCCAAAACAATCGTCTCGGAGCTCTACGGGAGATGTTTCGTATCCCGGGATGCAAAAAGGAGTGCAACACGAGGACTTCCCAGGGGGTCACCCATCGTTGTACTACTCTGGCCCAAGCACGCTTAACTTCGGTGTTTTGATGGGATCCGGTGATTTAGTGCTGCCATTATCGCACCCGTTTCGCGAGCTTCGTCCCTCGCCTATGTGCACGTCGCGGTCAGCGCATCAACGTCCGGAGCCTATTGCCCGTCGCGAAACCGTCGTCGCTTTCTCGAACTTTCACGAAATCCCTATTGCAAGCTCTCTCCGAGCCCTAGCCCGACGACTGCGTATCGGTCACGGCAAGCGCATGCCGAAACCATCGGCACTTTCTAGAACGATCTCGGAATCGCTATTGCGACCCCAATCCGGAAAGCTCTCTCGGAGCCCCTCGATACTGTCTGCGTAGCGGTCACAGCAAATTTCCAGCCCTAAAACAATCGTCTCGGAGCTCTACGGGAGATGTTTCGTATCCCGGGATGCAAAAAGGAGTGCAACACGAGGACTTCCCAGGGGGTCACCCATCGTAGTACTACTCTGGCCCAAGCACGCTTAACTTCGGTGTTTTGATGGGATCCGGTGATTTAGTGCTTCCATTATCGCACCCGTTTCGCGAGCTTCGTCCCTCGCCTATGTGCACGTCGCGGTCAGCGCAGCAACGTCCGGAGCCTATTGCCCGTCGCGAAACCGTCGTCGCTTTCTCGAACGTTCACGAAATCCCTATTGCAACCTCTCTCCGAGCCCTAGCCCGACGACTGCGTATCGGTCACGGCAATCGCGTGCCGAAACCATCGGCACTTTCTAGAACGATCTCGAAATCGCTATTGCCTCCCCAATCCGGAAAGCTCTCTCGAAGCCCCTCGATACTGACTGCGTAGCGGTCACAGCAAATTTCCAACCCCAAAACAATCGTCTCGGAGCTCTACGGGAGATGTTTCGTATCCCGGGATGCAAAAAGGAGTGCAACACGAGGACTTCCCAAGGGGTCACCCATCGTAGTACTACTCTGGCCCAAGCACGCTTAACTTCGGTGTTTTGATCGGATCCGGTGATTTAGTGCTGCCATTATCGCACCCGTTTCGCGAGCTTCGTCCCTCGCCTATGTGCACGTCGCGGTCAGCGCATCAACGTCCGGAGCCTCTTGCCCGTAGCGAAACCGTCGTCGCTTTCTCGAACGTTCACGAAATCCCTATTGCAAGCTCTCTCCGAGCCCTAGCCCGACGACTGCGTATCGGTCACGGCAAGCGCGTGCCGAAACCATCGGCACTTTCTAGAACGATCTCGGAATCGCTATTGCGACCCCAATCCGGAAAGCTCTCTCGGAGCCCCTCGATACTGACTGCGTAGCGGTCACAGCAAATTTCCAGCCCCAAAACAATCGTCTCGGAGCTCTACGGGAGATGTTTCGTATCCCGGGATGCAAAAAGGAGTGCAACACGAGGACTTCCCGGGGGTCACCCATCGTAGTACTACTCTGGCCCAAGCACGCTTAACTTCGGAGTTTTGATGGGATCTGGTGATTTAGTGCTGCCATTATCGCACCCGTTTCGCGAGCTTCGTCCCTCGCCTATGTGCACGTCCCGGTCGGCGCATCAACGTCCGGAGCCTCTTGCCCGTCGCGAAACCGTCGTCGCTTTCTCGAACGTTCACGAAATCCCTATTGCAAGCTCTCTCCGAGCCCTAGCCCGACGATTGCGTATCGGTCACGGCAAGCGCGTGCCGAAACCATCGGCACTTTCTAGAACGATCTCGGAATCGCTATTGCGACCCCAATCCGGAAAGCTCTCTCGGAGCCCCTCGATACTGACTGCGTAGTGGTCACAGAAAATTTCCAGCCCCAAAACAATCGTCTCGGAGCTCTACGGGAGATGTTTCGTATCCCGGGATGCAAAAAGGAGTGCAACACGAGGACTTCCCAGGGGGTCACCCATCGTAGTACTACTCTGGCCCAAGCACGCTTAACTTCGGTGTTTTGATGGGATCCGGTGATTTAGTGCTTCCATTATCGCACCCGTTTCGCGAGCTTCGTCCCTCGCCTATGTGCACGTCGCGGTGAGCGCATGAACGTCCGGAGCCTCTTGCCCGTCGCGAAACCGTCGTCGCTTTCTTGAACGTTCACGAAATCCCTATTGCAAGCTCTCTCCGAGCCCTAGCCCGACGACTGCGTATCGATCACGGCAAGCGCGTGCCGAAACCATCGGCACATTCTAGAACGATCTCGGAATCGCTATTGCGACCCCAATCCGGAAAGCTCTCTCGGAGCCCCTCGATACTGACTGCGTAGCGGTCACAGCAAATTTCCAGCCCCAAAACAATCGTCTCGGAGCTCTACGGGAGATGTTTCGTATCCCGGGATGCAAAAAGGAGTGCAACACGAGGACTTCCCGGGGGGTCACCCATCGTAGTACTACTCTGGCCCAAGCACGCTTAACTTCGGTGTTTTGATGGGATCCGGTGATTTATTGCTGCCATTATCGCACCCATTTCGCGAGCTTCGTCCCTCGCCTATGTGCACGTCGCGGTCAGCGTATCAACGTCCGGAGCCTCTTGCCCGTCGCGAAACCGTCGTCGCTTTCTCGAACGTTCACGAAATCCCTATTGCAAGCTCTCTACGAGCCCTATCCCGACGACTGCGTATCGGTCACGGCAAGCGCGTGCCGAAACCATCGGCACTTTCTAGAACGATCTCGGAATCGCTATTGCGACCCCAATCCGAAAAGCTCTCTCGGAGCCCCTCGATACTGACTGCGTAGCGGTCACAGCAAATTTCCAGCCCCAAAACAATCGTCTCGGAGCTCTACGGGAGATGTTTCGTATCCCGGGATGCAAAAAGAGTGCAACACGAGGACTTCCCAGGGGGTCACCCATCGTAGTACTACTCTGGCCCAAGCACGCTTAACTTCGGTGTTTTGATGGGATCCGGTGATTTAGTGCTGCCATTATCGCACCCGTTTCGCGAGCTTCGTCTCTCGCCAATGTGCACGTCGCAGTCAGCGTATCAACGTCCGGAGCCTCTTGCCCGTCGCGAAACCGTCGTCGCTTTCTCGAACGTTCACGAAATCCCTATTGCAAGCTCTCTACGAGCCCTAGCCCGACGACTGCGTATCGGTCACGGCAAGCGCGTGCCGAAACCATCGGCACTTTCTAGAACGATCTCGGAATCGCTATTGCGACCCCAATCCGAAAAGCTCTCTCGGAGCCCCTCGATACTGACTGCGTAGCGGTCACAGCAAATTTCCACCCCCAAAACAATCGTCTCGGAGCTCTACGGGAGATGTTTCGTATCCCGGGATGCAAAAAGGAGTGCAACACGAGGACTTCCCGGGGGGTCACCCATCGTAATACTACTCTGGCCCAAGCACGCTTAACTTCGGTGTTTTGATGGGATCCGGTGATTTAGTGCTGCCATTATCTCACCCGTTTTGCGAGCTTCGTCCCTCGCCTATGTGCACGTCGCGGTCGGTGTATCAACGTCCGGAGCCTCTTGCCCGTCGCGAAACCGTCGTCGCTTTCTCGAACGTTCACGAAATCCCTATTGCAAGCTCTCTCCGAGCCCTAGCCCGACGACTGCGTATCGGTCACGGCAAGCGCGTGCCGAAACCATCGGCACTTTCTAGAACGATCTCGGAATCGCTATTGCGACCCCAATCCGGAAAGCTCTCTCGGAGCCCCTCGATACTGACTGCATAGCGGTCACAGCAAATTTCCTGCCCCAAAACAATCGTCTCGGAGCTCTACGGGAGATGTTTCGTATCCCGGGATGCAAAAAGGAGTGCAACACGAGGACTTCCCAGGGGGTCACCCATCGTAGTACTACTCTGGCCCAAGCACGCTTAACTTCGGTGTTTTGATGGGATCCGGTGATTTAGTGTTGCCATTATCGCACCCGTTTCGCGAGCTTCGTCCCTCGCCTATGTGCACATCGCGGTCAGCGCATCAACGTCCGGAGCCTCTTGTCCGTCGCGAAACCGTCGTCGCTTTCTCGAACGTTCACGAAATCCCTATTGCATGCTCTCTCCGAGCCCTAGCCCGACGACTGCGTATCGGTCACGGCATGCGCGTGCCGAAACCATCGGCACTTTCTAGAACGATCTCGGAATCGCTATTGCGACCCCAATCCGGAAAGCTCTCTCGGAGCCCCTCGATACTGACTGCATAGCGGTCACAGCAAATTTCCAGCCCCAAAACAATCGTCTCGGAGCTCTACGGGAGATGTTTCGTATCCCGGGATGCAAAAAGGAGTGCAACACGAGGACTTCCCAGGGGGTCACCCGTCGTAGTACTACTCTGGCCCAAGCACGCTTAACTTCGGTGTTTTGATGGGATCCGGTGATTTAGTGCTGCCATTATCGCACCCGTTTCGCGAGCTTCGTCCCTCGCCTATGTGCACGTCGCGGTCGGCGTATCAACGTCCGGAGCCTCTTGCCCGTCGCGAAACCGTCGTCGCTTTCTCGAACGTTCACGAAATCCCTATTGCAAGCTCTCTCCGAGCCCTAGCCCGACGACTATGTATAGGTCACGGCAAGCGCGTGCCGAAACCATCGGCACTTTCTAGAACGATCTCAGAATCGCTATTGTGACCCCAATCCGGAAAGCTCTCTCGGAGCCCCTCGATACTGACTGCGTAGCGGTCACAGCAAATTTCCAGCCCCAAAACAATCGTCTCGGAGCTCTACGGGAGATGTTTCGTATCCCGGGATGCAAAAAGGAGTGCAACACGAGGACTTCCCAGGGGGTCACCCATCGTAGTACTACTCTGGCCCAAGCACGCTTAACTTAGGTGTTTTAATGGGATCCGGTGATTTAGTGCAGCCATTATCGCACCCGTTTCGCGAGCTTCGTCCCTCGCCTATGTGCACGTCGCGGTCGGCGTATCAACGTCCGGAGCCTCTTGCCCGTCGAGAAACCGTCGTCGCTTTCTCGAACGTTCACGAAATCCCTATTGCAAGCTCTCTCCGAGCCCTAGCCCGACGACTGCGTATCGGTCACGGCAAGCGCGTGCCGAAACCATCGGCACTTTCTAGAACGATCTCGGAATCGTTATTGCGACCCCAATCCGGAAAGCTCTCTCGGAGCCCCTCGATACTGACTGCGTAGCGGTCACAGCAAATTTCCAGCCCCAAAACAATCGTCTCGGAGCTCTACGGGAGATGTTTCGTATCCCGGGATGTAAATAGGAGTGCTACACGAGGACTTCCCAGGGGGTCACCCATCGTAGTACTACTATGGCCCAAGCACGCTTAACTTCGGTGTTTTGATGGGATCCGGTGATTTAGTGCTGCCATTATCGCACCCGTTTCGCGAGCTTCGTCCCTCGCCTATGTGCACGTCGCGGTCAGCGCATCAACGTCCGGAGCCTCTTGCCCGTCGCGAAACCGTCGTCGCTTTCTCGAACGTTCACGAAATCCCTATTGCAAGCTCTCTCCGAGCCCTAGCCCGACGACTGCGTATCGGTCACGGCAAGCGCGTGCCGAAACCATCGGCACTTTCTAGAACGATCTCGGAATCGCTATTGCGACCCCAATCCGGAAAGCTCTCTCGGAGCCCCTCGATACTGACTGCGTAGCGGTCACAGCAAATTTCCAGCCCCAAAACAATCGTCTCGGAGCTCTACGGGAGATGTTTCGTATCCCGGGATGTAAATAGGAGTGCTACACGAGGACTTCCCAGGGGTCACCCATCGTAGTACTACTATGGCCCAAGCACGCTTAACTTCGGTGTTTTGATGGGATCCGGTGATTTAGTGCTGCCATTATCGCACCCGTTTCGCGAGCTTCGTCCCTCGCCTATGTGCACGTCGCGGTCAGCGCATCAACGTCCGGAGCCTCTTGCCCGTCGCGAAACCGTCGTCGCTGTCTCGAACGTTCACGAAATCCCTATTGCAAGCTCTCTCCGAGCCCTAGCCCGACGACTGCGTATCGGTCACGGCAAGCGCGTGCCGAAACCATCGGCACTTTCTAGAACGATCTCGGAATCGCTATTGCGACCCCAATCCGGAAAGCTCTCTCGGAGCCCCTCGATACTGACAGCGTAGCGGTCACAGCAAATTTCCAGCCCCAAAACAATCGTCTTGGAGCTCTACGGGAGATGTTTCGTATCCCGGGATGTAAATAGGAGTGCTACACGAGGACTTCCCAGGGGGTCACCCATCGTAGTACTACTATGGCCCAAGCACGCTTAACTTCGGTGTTTTGATGGGATCCGGTGATTTAGTGCTGCCATTATCGCACCCGTTTCGCGAGCTTCGTCCCTCGCCTATGTGCACGTCGCGGTCAGCGCATCAACGTCCGGAGCCTCTTGCCCGTCGCGAAACCGTCGTCGCTTTCTCGAACGTTCACGAAATCCCTATTGCAAGCTCTCTCCGAGCCCTAGCCCGACGACTGCGTATCGGTCACGGCAAGCGCGTGCCGAAACCATCGGCACTTTCTAGAACGATCTCGGAATCGCTATTGCGACCCCAATCCGGAAAGCTCTCTCGGAGCCCCTCGATACTGACAGCGTAGCGGTCACAGCAAATTTCCAGCCCCAAAACAATCGTCTCGGAGCTCTACGGGAGATGTTTCGTATCCCGGGATGCAAAAAGGAGTGCAACACGAGGACTTCCCAGGGGGTAACCCATCGTAGTACTACTCTGGCCCAAGCACGCTTAACTTCGGTGTTTTGATTGGATCCGGTGATTTAGTGCAGCCATTATCGCACCCGTTTCGCGAGCTTCGTCCCTCGCCAATGTGCACGTCGCGGTCAGCGCATCAACGTCCGGAGCCTCTTGCCCGTCGTGAAATCGTCGTCGCTTTCTCGAACGATCACGAAATCCCTATTGCAAGCTCTCTCCGAGCCCTAGCCTGACGACTACGTATCGGTCACGGCAAGCGCGTGCCGAAACCATCGGCACTTTCTAGAACGATCTCGGAATCGCAATTGCGACCCCAATCCGAAAAGCTCTCTCGGAGCCCCTCGATACTGACTGCGTAGCAGTCACAGCAAATTTCCAGCCCCAAAACAATCGTCTCGGAGCTCTACGGGAGATGTTTCGTATCCCGGGATGTAAAAAGGAGTGCAACACGAGGACTTCCCTGGGGGCACCCATCGTAGTACTACTCTGGCCCAAGCACGCTTAACTTCGGTGTTTTGATGGGATCCGGTGATTTAGTGCTGCCATTATCGCACCCGTTTCGCGAGCTTCGTCCCTCGCCTATGTGCACGTCGCGGTCAGCGCATCAACGTCCGGAGCCTCTTGTCCGTCGCGAAACCGTCGTCGCTTTCTCGAACGTTCACGAAATCCCTATTGCAGGCACTCTCCGAGCCCTAGCCCGACGACTGCGTATCGGTCACGGCAAGCGCGTGCCGAAACCATCGGCACTTTCTAGAACGATCTTGGAATCACTATTGCGACCCCAATCCGGAAAGCTCTCTCGGAGCCCCTCGATACTGACTGCATAGCGGTCACAGCAAATTTCCAGCCCCAAAACAATCGTCTCGGAGCTCTACGGGAGATGTTTCGTATCCCGGGATGCAAAAAGGAGTGCAACACGAGGACTTCCCAGGGGGTCACCCATCGTAGTACTACTCTGGCCCAAGCACGCTTAACTTCGGTGTTTTGATGGGATCCGGTGATTTAGTGCTGCCATTATCGCACCCGTTTCGCGAGCTTCGTCCCTCGCCTATGTGCACGTCGCGGTCGGTGTATCAACGTCCGGAGCCTCTTGCCCGTCGTGAAACCGTCGTCGCTTTCTCGAACGTTCACAAAATCCCTATTGCAAGCTATCTCCGAGCCCTAGCCCGACGACTGCGTATCGGTCACGGCAAGCGCGTGCCGAAACCATCGGCACTTTCTAGAACGATCTCGGAATCGCTATTGCGACCCCAATCCGGAAAGCTCTCTCGGAGCCCCTCGATACTGACTGCGTAGCGGTCACAGCAAATTTCCAGCCCCAAAACAATCGTCTCGGAGCTCTACGGGAGATGTTTCGTATCCCAGGATGCAAAAAGGAGTGCAACACGAGGACTTCCCAGGGGGTCACCCATCGTAGTACTACTCTGGCCAAAGCACGCTTAACTTCGGTGTTTTGATGGGATCCGGTGATTTAGTGCAGCCATTATCGCACCCATTTCACGAGCTTCGTCCCTCGCCTATGTGCACGTCGCGGTCAGCGCATCAACGTCCGGAGCCTCTTGCCCGTCGTGAAACTGTAGTCGCTTTCTCGAACGTTCACGAAATCCCTATTGCAAGCTCTCTCCGAGCCCTAGCCCGACGACTGCGTATCGGTCACGGCAAGCGCGTGCCGAAACCATCGGCACTTTCTAGAACGATCTCGGAATCGCTATTGCGAACCCAATCCGGAAAGCTCTCTCGTAGCCCCTCGATACTGACTGCATAGCAGTCACAGCAAATTTCCAGCCCCAAAACAATCGTCTCGGAGCTCTACGGGAGATGTTTCGTATCCCGGGTTGTAAAAAGGAGTGCAACACGAGGACTTCCCTGGGGGCACCCATCGTAGTACTACTCTGGCCCAAGCACGCTTAACTTCGGTGTTTTGATGGGATCCGGTGATTTAGTGCTGCCATTATCGCACCCGTTTCGCGAGCTTCGTCCCTCGCCTATGTGCACGTCGCGAAACCGTCGTCGCTTTCTCGAACGTTCACGAAATCCCTATTGCAAGCTCTCTCCGAGCCCTAGCCCAACGACTGCGTATCGGTCACGGCAAGCGCGTGCCGAAACCATCGGCACTTTCTAGAATGATCTCGGAATCGCTATTGCGACCCCAATCCGGAAAGCTCTCTCGGAGCCCCTCGATACTGACTGCATAGCGGTCACAGCAAATTTCCAGCCCCAAAACAATCGTCTCGGAGCTCTACGGGAGATGTTTCGTATCCCGGGATGCAAAAAGGAGTGCAACACGAGGACTTCCCAGGGGGTCACCCATCCTAGTACTACTCTGGCCCAAGCACGCTTAACTTCGGTGTTTTGATGGGATCCGGTGATTTAGTGCTGCCATTATCGCACCCGTTTCGCGAGCTTCGTCCCTCCCCTATGTGCACGTCGCGGTCGGCGTATCAACGTCCGGAGCCTCTTGCCCGTCGCGAAACCGACGTCGCTTTCTCGAACGTTCACGAAATCCCTATTGCAAGCTCTCTCCGAGCCCTAGCCCGACGACTGCGTATCGGTCACGGCAAGCGCGGGCCGAAACCATCGGCACTTTCTAGAACGATCTCGGAATCGCTATTGCGACCCCAATCCGGAAAGCTCTCTCGGAGCCCCTCGATACTGACTGTGTAGCGGTCACAGCAAATTTCCAGCCCCAAAACAATCGTCTCGGAGCTCTACGGGAGATGTTTCGTATCCCGGGATGCAAAAAGGAGTGCAACACGAGGACTTCCCAGGGGGTCACCCATCGTAGGACTACTCTGGCCCAAGCACGCTTAACTTAGTTGTTTTGATGGGATCCGGTGATTTAGTGCAGCCATTATCGCACCCGTTTCGCGAGCTTCGTCCCTCGCCTATGTGCACGTCGCGGTCGGCGTATCAACGTCCGGAGCCTCTTGCCCGTCGCGAAACCGTCGTCGCTTTCTCGAACGTTCACGAAATCCCTATTGCAAGCTCTCTCCGAGCCCTAGCCCAACGACTGCGTATCGGTCACGGCAAGCGCGTGCCGAAACCATCGGCACTTTCTAGAATGATCTCGGAATCGCTATTGCGACCCCAATCCGGAAAGCTCTCTCGGAGCCCCTCGATACTGACTGCATAGCGGTCACAGCAAATTTCCAGCCCCAAAACAATCGTCTCGGAGCTCTACGGGAGATGTTTCGTATCCCAGGATGCAAAAAGGAGTGCTACACGAGGACTTCCCAGGGGGTCACCCATCGTAGAACTACTATGGCCCAAGCACGCTTAACTTCGGTGTTTTGATGGGATCCGGTGATTTAGTGCTGCCATTTTCGCACCCGTTTCGCGAGCTTCGTCCCTCGCCTATGTGCACGTCGCGGTCAGCGCATCAACGTCCGGAGCCTCTTGCCCGTCGCGAAACCGTCGTCGCTTTCTCGAACGTTCACGAAATCCCTATTGCAAGCTCTCTCCGAGCCCTAGCCCGACGACTGCGTATCGGTCACGGCAAGCGCGTGCCGAAACCATCGGCACTTTCTAGAACGATCTCGGAATCGCTATTGCGACCCCAATCCGGAAAGCTCTCTCGGAGCCCCTCGATACTGACTGCATAGCGGTCACAGCAAATTTCCAGCCCCAAAACAATCGTCTCGGAGCTCTACGGGAGATGTTTCGTATCCCGGGATGCAAAAAGGAGTGCAACACGAGGACTTCCCAGGGGGTCACCCATCGTAGTACTACTCTGGCCCAAGCACGCTTAACTTCGGTGTTTTGATGGGATCCGGTGATTTAGTGCTGCCATTATCACACCCGTTTCGCGAGCTTCGTCCCTCGCCTATGTGCACGTCGCGGTCAGCGCATCAACGTCCGGAGCCTCTTGCCCGTCGTGAAACCGTCGTCGCTTTCTCGAACGTTCACGAAATTCCTATTGCAAGCTCTCTCCGAGCCCTAGCCCGACGATTGCGTATCGGTCACGGCAAGCGCGTGCCGAAACCATCGGCACTTTCTAGAACGATCTCGGAATCGCTATTGCGACCCCAATCCGGAAAGCTCTCTCGGAGCCCCTCGATACTGACGGCGTAGCGGTCACAGCAAATTTCCAGCCCCAAAACAATCGTCTCGGAGCTGTACGGGAGATGTTTCGTATCCCTGGATGCAAAAAGGAGTGCAACACGAGGACTTCCCAGGGGGTCACCCATCGTAGTACTACTCTGGCCCAAGCACGCTTAACTTCGGTGTTTTGATGGGATCCGGTGACTTAGTGCTGCCATTATCGCACCCGTTTTGCGAGCTTCGTCCCTCGCCTATGTGCACGTCGCGGTCGGCGTATCAACGTCCGGAGCCTCTTGCCCGTCGCGAAACCGTCGTCGCTTTCTCGAACGTTCACGAAATCCCTATTGCAAGCTCTCTCCGAGCCCTAGCCCGACGACTGCGTATCAGTCACGGCAAGCGCGTGCCGAAACCATCGGCACTTTCTAGAACGATCTCGGAATCGCTATTGCGACCCCAATCCGGAAAGCTCTCTCGGAGCCCCTCGATACTTACTGCATAGCGGTCACAGCAAATTTCCAGCCCCAAAACAATCGTCTCGGAGCTCTACGGGAGATGTTTCGTATCGCAGGATGCAAAAAGGAGTGCTACACGAGGACTTCCCAGGGGGTCACCCATCGTAGTACTACTATGGCCCAAGCACGCTTAACTTCGGTGTTTTGATGGGATCCGGTGATTTAGTGCTGCCATTATCGCACCCGTTTCGCGAGCTTCGTCCCTCGCCTATGTGCACGTCGCGGTCAGCGCATCAACGTCTGGAGCCTCTTGCCCATCGCGAAACCGTCGTCGCTTTCTCGAACGTTCACGAAATCCCTATTGCAAGCTCTCTCCGAGCCCTAGCCCGACGACTGCGTATCGGTCACGGCAAGCGCGTGCCGAAACCATCGGTACTTTCTAGAACGATCTCGGAATCGCATTTGCGACCCCAATCCGGAAAGCTCGCTCGGAGCCCCTCGATACTAACTGCGTAGCAGTCACAGCAAATTTCCAGCCCCAAATCAATCGTCTCGGAGCTCTACGGGAGATGTTTCGTATCCCGGGATGCAAAAAGGAGTGCAACACGAGGACTTCCCAGGGGGCACCCATCGTAGTACTACTCTGGCCCAAGCATGCTTAACTTCGGTGTTTTGATGGGATCCGGTGATTTAGTGCTGCCATTATCCCACCCGTTTCGCGAGCTTCGTCCCTCGCCTATGTGCACGTCGCGGTCAGCGCATCAACGTCCGGAGCCTCTTGCCCGTCGCGAAACCGTCGTCGCATTCTCGAACGTTCACGAAATCCCTATTGCAAGCTCTCTCCGAGCCCTAGCCCGACGACTGCGTATCGGTCACGGCAAGCGCGTGCCGAAACCATCGGCACTTTCTAGAACGATCTCGGAATCGCTATTGCGACCCCAATCCGGAAAGCTCTCTCGGAGCCCCTCGATACTGACTGCGTAGCGGTCACAGCAAATTTCCAGCCCCAAAACAATCGTCTCGGAGCTCTACGGGAGATGTTTCGTATCCCGGGATGCAAAAAGGAGTGCAACACGAGGACTTCCCAGGGGGCACCCATCGTAGTACTACTCTGGCCCAAGCATGCTTAACTTCGGTGTTTTGATGGGATCCGGTGATTTAGTGCTGCCATTATCCCACCCGTTTCGCGAGCTTCGTCCCTCGCCTATGTGCACGTCGCGGTCAGCGCATCAACGTCTGGAGCCTCTTGCCCGTCGCGAAACCGTCGTCGCTTTCTCGAACGTTCACGAAATCCCTATTGCAAGCTCTCTCCGAGCCCTAGCCCGACGACTGCGTATCGGTCACGGCAAGCGCGTGCCGAAACCATCGGCACTTTCTAGAACGTTCTCGGAATCGCTATTGCGACCCCAATCCGGAAAGCTCTCTCGGAGCCCCTCGATACTGACAGCGTAGCGGTCACAGCAAATTTCCAGCCCCAAAACAATCGTCTCGGAGCTCTACGGGAGATGTTTCGTATCCCGGGATGCAAAAAGGAGTGCAACACGAGGACTTCCAAGGGGGTAACCCATCGTAGTACTACTCTGGCCCAAGCACGCTTAACTTCGGTGTTTTGATGGGATCCGGTGATTTAGTGCAGCCATTATCGCACCCGTTTCGCGAGCTTCGTCCCTCGCCTATGTGCACGTCACGGTCAGCGCATCAACGTCCGGAGCCTCTTGCCCATCGTGAAACCGTCGTCGCTTTCTCGAACGTTCACGAAATCCCTATTGCAAGCTCTCTCCGAGCCCTAGCCCGACGACTGCGTATCGATCACGGCAAGCGCGTGCCGAAACCATCGGCACTTTCTAGAACGATCTCGGAATCGCTATTGCGACCCCAATCCGGAAAGCTCTCTCGGAGCCCCTCGATACTGACGGCGTAGCGGTCACAGCAAATTTCCAGCCCCAAAACAATCGTCTCGGAGCTCTACGGGAGATGTTTCGTATCCCGGGATGCAAAAAGGAGTGCAACACGAGGACTTCCCAGGGGGTCACGCATCATAGTACTACTCTGACCCAAGCACGCTTAACTTCGGTGTTTTGATGGGATCCGGTGATTTAGTGCTGCCATTATCGCACCCGTTTTGCGAGCTTCGTCCCTCGCCTATGTGCACGTCGCGGTCGGCGTATCAACGTCCGGAGCCTCTTGCCCGTCGTGAAACCGTTGTCGCTTTCTCGAACGTTCACGAAATCCCTATTGCAAGCTCTCTCCGAGCCCTAGCCCGACGACTGCGTATCGGTCACGGAAAGCGCGTGCCGAAACCATCGGCACTTTCTAGAACGATCTCGGAATCGCTATTGCGACCCCAATCCGGAAAGCTCTCTCGAAGCCCCTCGATACTGACTGCGTAGCAGTCACAGCAAATTTCCAGCCCCAAAACAATCGTCTCGGAGCTCTACAGGAGATGTTTCGTATCCCGGGATGTAAAAAGGAGTGCAACACGAGGACTTCCCTGGGGGCACCCATCGTAGTACTACTCTGGCCCAAGCACGCTTAACTTCGGTGTTTTGATGGGATCCGGTGATTTTGTGCTGCCATTATCGCACCCTTTTCGCGAGCTTCGTCCCTCGCCTATGTGCACGTCGCGGTCAGCGCATCAACGTCCGGAGCCTCTTGTCCGTCGCGAAACCGTCGTCGCTTTCTCGAACGTTCACGAAATCCCTATTGCAAGCTCTCTCCGAGCCCTAGCCCGACGACTGCGTATCGGTCACGGCAAGCGCGTGCCGAAACCATCGGCACTTTCTAGAACGATCTCGGAATCGCTATTGCGACCCCAATCCGGAAAGCTCTCTCGGAGCCCCTCGATACTGACTGCATAGCGGTCACAGCAAATTTCCAGCCCCAAAACAATCGTCTCGGAGCTCTACGGGAGATGTTTCGTATCCCGGGATGCAAAAAGGAGTGTAACACGAGGACTTCCTAGGGGGTCGCCCATCGAAGTACTACTCTGGCCCAAGCACGCTTAACTTCGGTGTTTTGATGAAATCCGGTGATTTAGTGCTGCCATTATCGCACCCGTTTCGCGAGCTTCGTCCCTCGCCTATGTGCACGTCGCGGTCGGCGTATCAACGTCCGGAGCCTCTTGCCCGTCGCGAAACCGTCGTCACTTTCTCGAACGTTAACGAAATCCCTATTGCAAGCTCTCTCCGAGCCCTAGCCCGACGACTGCGTATCGGTCACGGCAAGCGCGTGCCGAAACCATCGGCACTTTCTAGAACGATCTCGGAATCGCTATTGCGACCCCAATCCGGAAAGCTCTCTCGGAGCCCCTCGATACTGACTGCGTAGCGGTCACAGCAAATTTCCAGCCCCAAAACAATCGTCTCGGAGCTCTACGGGAGATGTTTCGTATCCCGGGATGCAAAAAGGAGTGCAACACGAGGACTTCCCAGGGGGTCACCCATCGTAGTACTACTCTGGCCCAAGCAAGCTTAACTTAGGTGTTTTGATGGGATCCGGTGATTTAGTGCAGCCATTATCGCACCCGTTTCGCGAGCTTCGTCCCTCGCCTATGTGCACGTCGCGGTCGGCGTATCAACGTCCGGAGCCTCTTGCCCGTCGCGAAACCGTCGTCGCTTTTTCGAACGTTCACGAAATCCCTATTGCAAGCTCTCTCCGAGCCCTAGCCCGACGACTGCGTATCGGTCACGGCAAGCGCGTGCCGAAACCATTGGCACTTTCTAGAATGATCTCGGAATCGCTATTGCGACCCCAATCCGGAAAGCTCTCTCGGAGCCCCTCGATACTGACTGCATAGCGGTCACTGCAAATTTCCAGCCCCAAAACAATCGTCTCGGAGCTCTACGGGAGATGTTTCGTATCCCAGGATGCAAAAAGGAGTGCTACACGAGGACTTCCCAGGGGGTCACCCATCGTAGTACTACTATGGCCCAAGCACGCTTAACTTCGGTGTTTTGATGGGATCCGGTGATTTAGTGCTGCCATTATCGCACCCGTTTCGCGAGCTTCGTCCCTCGCCTATGTGCACGTCGCGGTCAGCGCATCAACGTCCGGAGCCTCTTGCCCGTCGCGAAACCGTCGTCGCTTTCTCGAACGTTCACGAAATCCCTATTGCAAGCTCTCTCCGAGCCCTAGCTCGACGACTGCGTATCGGTCACGGCAAGCGCGTGCCGAAACCATCGGCACTTTCTAGAACGATCTCGGAATCGCTATTGCGACCCCAATCCGGAAAGCTCTCTCGGAGCCCCTCGATACTGACTGCATAGCGGTCACAGCAAATTTCCAGCCCCAAAACAATCGTCTCGGAGCTCTACGGGAGATGTTTCGTATCCCGGGATGCAAAAAGGAGTGCAACACGAGGACTTCCCAGGGGGTCACCCATCGTAGTACTACTCTGGCCCAAGCACGCTTAACTTCGGTGTTTTGATGGGATCCGGTGATTTAGTGCTGCCATTATCGCACCCGTTTCGCGAGCTTCGTCCCTCGCCTATGTGCACGTCGCGGTCAGCGCATCAACGTCCGGAGCCTCTTGCCCGTCGTGAAACCGTCGTCGCTTTCTCGGACGTTCACGAAATCCCTATTGCAAGCTCTCTCCGAGCCCTAGCCCGACGACTGCGTATCGGTCACGGCAAGCGCGTGCCGAAACCATCGGCACTTTCTAGAACGATCTCGGAATCGCTATTGCGACCCCAATCCGGAAAGCTCTCTCGGAGCCCCTCGATACTGACGGCGTAGCGGTCACAGCAAATTTTCAGCCCCAAAACAATCGTCTCGGAGCTCTACGGGAGATGTTTCGTATCCCGGGATGCAAAAAGGAGTGCAACACGAGGACTTCCCAGGGGGTCACCCATCGTAGTACTACTCTGGCCCAAGCACGCTTAACTTCGGTGTTTTAATGGGATCCGGTGATTTAGTGCTGCCATTATCGCACCCGTTTTGCGAGCTTCGTCCCTCGCCTATGTGCACGTCGCGGTCGGCGTATCAACGTCCGGAGCCTCTTGCCCGTCGCGAAACCGTCGTCGCTTTCTCGAACGTTCACGAAATTCCTATTGCAAGCTCTCTCCGAGCCCTAGCCCGACGACTGCGTATCGGTCACGGCAAGCGCGTGCCGAAACCATCGGCACTTTCTAGAACGATCTCGGAATCGCTATTGCGACCGCAATCCGGAAAGCTCTCTCGGAGCCCCTCGATACTGACTGCGTAGCGGGCACAGCAAATTTCCAGCCCCAAAACAATCGTCTCGGAGCTCTACGGGAGATGTTTCGTATCCCGGGATGCAAAAAGGAGTGCAACACGAGGACTTCCCACGGGGTCACCCATCGCAGTACTACTCTGGCCCAAGCACGCTTAACTTCGGTGTTTTGATGGGATCCGGTGATTTAGTGCTGCCATTATCGCACCCGTTTTGCGAGCTTCGTCCCTCGCCTATGTGCACGTCGCGGTCGGCGTATCAACGTCCGGAGCCTCTTGCCCGTCGCGAAACCGTCGTCGCTTTCTCGAACGTTCACGAAATCCCTATTGCAAGCTCTCTCCGAGCCCTAGCCCGACGACTGCGTATCGGTCACGGCAAGCGCGTGCCGAAACCATCGGCACTTTCTAGAACGATCTCGGAATCGCTATTGCGACCCCAATCCGGAAAGCTCTCTCGGAGCCCCTCGATACTGACTGCATAGCGGTCACAGCAAATTTCCAGCCCCAAAACAATCGTCTCAGAGCTCTACGGGAGATGTTTCGTATCCCAGGATGCAAAAAGGAGTGCTACACGAGGACTTCCCAGGGGGCACCCATCGTAGTACTACTCTGGCCCAAGCACGCTTAACTTCGATGTTTTGATGGGATCCGGTGATTTAGTGCTGCCATTATCGCACCCGTTTTGCGAGCTTCGTCCCTCGCCTATGTGCACGTCGCGGTCGGCGTATCAACGTCCGGAGCCTCTTGCCCATCGCGAAACCGTCGTCGCTTTCTCGAACGTTCACGAAATCCCTATTGCAAGCTCTCTCCGAGCCCTAGCCCGACGACTGCGTATCGGTCACGGCAAGCGCGTGCCGAAACCATCGGCACTTTCTAGAATGATCTCGGAATCGCTATTGCGACCCCAATCCGGAAAGCTCTCTCCGAGCCCCTCGATACTGACTGCGTAGCGGTCACAGCAAATTTCCAGCCCAAAATCAATCGTCTCGGAGCTCTACGGGAGATGTTTCGTATCCCGGGATGCAAAAAGGAGTGCAACACGAGGACTTCCCAGGGGGCACCCATCGTAGTACTACTCTGGCCCAAGCACGCTTAACTTCGGTGTTTTGATGGGATCCGGTGATTTAGTGCTGCCATTATCCCACCCGTTTCACGAGCTTCGTCCCTCGCCTATGTGCACGTCGCGGTCAGCGCATCAACGTCCGGAGCCTCTTGCCCGTCGCGAAACCGTCGTCGCTTTCTCGAACGTTCACGAAATCCCTATTGCAAGCTCTCTCCGAGCCCTAGCCCGACGACTGTGTATCGGTCACGGCAAGCGCGTGCCGAAACCATCGGCACTTTCTAGAACGATCTCGGAATCGCTATTGCGACCCCAATCCGGAAAGCTCTCTCGGAGCCCCTCGATACTGACAGCGTAGCGGTCACAGCAAATTTCCAGCCCCAAAACAATCGTCTCGGAGCTCTACGGGAGATGTTTCGTATCCCGGGATGCAAAAAGGAGTGCAACACGAGGACTTCCCAGGGGGTAACCCATCGTAGTACTACTCTGGCCCAAGCACGCTTAACTTCGGTGTTTTGATGGGATCCGGTGATTTAGTGCAGCCATTATCGCACCCGTTTCGCGAGCTTCGTCCCTCGCCTATGTGCACGTCGCGGTCAGCGCATCAACGTCCGGAGCCTCTTGCCCGTCGTGAAACCGTCGTCGCTTTCTCGAACGTTCACGAAATCCCTATTGCAAGCTCTCTCCGAGCCCTAGCCCGACGACTGCGTATCGGTCACGGCAAGCGCGTGCCGAAACCATCGGCACTTTCTAGAACGATCTCGGAATCGCTATTGCGACCCCAATCCGGAAAGCTCTCTCGGAGCCCCTCGATACTGACGGCGTAGCGGTCACAGCCAATTTCCAGCCCCAAAACAATCGTCTCGGAGCTCTACGGGAGATGTTTCGTATCCCGGGATGCAAAAAGGAGTGCAACACGAGGACTTCCCAGGGGGTCACCCATCGTAGTACTACTCTGGCCCAAGCACGCTTAACTTCGATGTTTTGATGGGATCCGGTGATTTAGTGCTGCCATTATCGCACCCGTTTTGCGAGCTTCGTCCCTCGCCTATGTGCACGTCGCGGTCGGCGTATCAACGTCCGGAGCCTCTTGCCCATCGCGAAACCGTCGTCGCTTTCTCGAACGTTCACGAAATCCCTATTGCAAGCTCTCTCCGAGCCCTAGCCCGACGACTGCGTATCGGTCACGGCAAGCGCGTGCCGAAACCATCGGCACTTTCTAGAATGATCTCGGAATCGCTATTGCGACCCCAATCCGGAAAGCTCTCTCGGAGCCCCTCGATACTGACTGCATAGCGGTCACAGCAAATTTCCAGCCCCAAAACAATCATCTCGGAGCTCTACGGGAGATGTTTCGTATCCCAGGATGCAAAAAGGAGTGCTACACGAGGACTTCCCAGGGGGTCACCCATCGTAGTACTACTATGGCCCAAGCACGCTTAACTTCGGTGTTTTGATGGGATCCGGTGATTTAGTGCTGCCATTATCGCACCCGTTTCGCGAGCTTCGTCCCTCGCCTATGTGCACGTCGCGGTCAGCGCATCAACGTCTGGAGCCTCTTGCCCGTCGCGAAACCGTCGTCGCTTTCTCGAACGTTCACGAAATCCCTATTGCAAGCTCTCTCCGAGCCCTAGCCCGACGACTGCGTATCGGTCACGGCAAGCGCGTGCCGAAACCATCGGCACTTTCTAGAACGATCTCGGAATCGCTATTGCGACCTTAATCCGGAAAGCTCTCTCGGAGCCCCTCGATACTAACTGCGTAGCGGTCACAGCAAATTTCCAGCCCCAAATCAATCGTCTCGGAGCTCTACGGGAGATGTTTCGTATCCCGGGATGCAAAAAGGAGTGCAACAGAGGACTTCCCAGGGGGCACCCATCGTAGTACTACAATGGCCCAAGCACGCTTAACTTCGGTGTTTTGATGGGATCCGGTGATTTAGTGCTGCCATGATCCAACCCGATTCGCGAGCTTCGTGTCTCGCCTATGTGCACGTCGCGGTCAGCGCATCAACGTCCGGAGCCTCTTGCCCGTCGCGAAACCGTCGTCGCTTTCTCGAACGTTCACGAAATCCCTATTGCAAGCTCTCTCCGAGCCCTAGCCCGACGACTGCGTATCGGTCACGGCAAGCGCGTGCTGAAACCATCGGCACTTTCTAGAACGATCTCGGTATCGCTATTGCGACCCCAATCCGGAAAGCTCTCTCGGAGCCCCTCGATACTGACTGCGTAGCGGTCACAGCAAATTTCCAGCCCCAAAACAATCGTCTCGGAGCTCTACGCGAGATGTTTCGTATCCCGGGATGCAAAAAGGAGTGCAACACGAGGACTTCCCAGGGGGTCACCCATCGTAGTACTACTCTGGCCCAAGCACGCTTAACTTCGGTGTTTTGATGGGATCCGGTGAGTTAGTGCTGCCATTATCGCACCCGTTTCGCGAGCTTCGTCCCTCGCCTATGTGCACGTCGCGGTCAGCGCATCAACGTCCGGAGCCTCTTGCCCGTCGCGAAACCGTCGTCGCTTTCTCAAACGTTCACGAAATCCCTATTGCAAGCTCTCTCCGAGCCCTAGCCCGACGACTGCGTATCGGTCACGGCAAGCGCGTGCCAAAACCATCGGCACTTTCTAGAACGATCTCGGAATCGCTATTGCGACCCCAATCCGGAAAGCACTCTCGGAGCCCCTCGATACTGACCGCGTAGCGGTCACAGCAAATTTTCAGCCCCAAAACAATCGTCTCGGAGCTCTACGAGAGGTGTTTCGTATCCCGGGATGCAAAAAGGAGTGCAACACGAGGACTTCCCAGGGGGTCACCCATCGTAGTACTACTATGGCCCAAGCTCGCTTAACTTCGGTGTTTTGATGGGATCCGGTGATTTAGTGCTGCCATTATCGCACCCGTTTCGCGAGCTTCGTCCCTCGCCTATGTGCACGTCGCGGTCAGCGCATCAACGTCCGGAGCCTCTTGCCCGTCGCGAAACCGTCGTCGCTTTCTCGAACGTTCACGAAATCCCTATTGCAAGCTCTCTCCGAGCCCTCGCCCGACGACTGCGTATCGGTCACGGCAAGCGCGTGCCGAAACCATCGGCACTTTCTAGAACGATCTCGGAATCGCTATTGCGACCCCAATCCGGAAAGCTCTCTCGGAGCCCCACGATACTGTCTGCGTAGCGGTCACAGCAAATTTCCAGCCCCAAAACAATCGTCTCGGAGCTCTACGGGAGATGTTTCGTATCCCGGGATGCAAAAAGGAGTGCAACACGAGGACTTCCCAAGGGGTCACCCATCGTAGTACTACTCTGGCCCAAGCACGCTTTACTTCGGTGTTTTGATGGGATCCGGTGAATTAGTGCAGCCATTATCGCACCCGTTTCACGAGCTTCGTCCCTCGCCTATGTGCACGTCGCGGTCAGCGCATCAACGTCCGGAGCCTCTTGCCCGTCGCGAAACCGTCGTCGCTTTCTCGAACGTTCACGAAATCCCTATTGCAAGCTCTCTCCGAGCCCTAGCCCGACGACTGCGTATCGGTCATGGCAAGCGCGTGCCGAAACCATCGGCACTTTCTAGAACGATCTCGGAATCGCTATTGCGACCCCAATCCGGAAAGCTCCCTCGGAGCCCCTCGATACTGACAGCGTAGCGGTCACAGCAAATTTCCAACCCCAAAACAATCGTCTCGGAGCTCTACGGGAGATGTTTCGTATCCCGGGATGCAAAAAGGAGTGCAACACGAGGACTTCCCAGGGGGTCACCCATCGTAGTACTACTCTGGCCCAAGCACGCTTAACTTCGGTGTTTTGATGGGATCCGGTGAGTTAGTGCTGCCATTATCGCACCCGTTTCGCGAGCTTCGTCCCTCGCCTATGTGCACGTCGCGGTCAGCGCATCAACGTCCGCAGCCTCTTGCCCGTCGCGAAACAGTCGTCGCTTTCTCGAACGTTCACGAAATCCCTATTGCAAGCTCTCTCCGAGCCCTAGCCCGACGACTGCGTATCGGTCACGGCAAGCGCGTACCGAAACCATCGGCACTTTCTAGAACGATCTCGGAATCGCTATTGCGACCCCAATCCGGAAAGCTCTCTCGGAGCCCCTCGATACTGACTGCGTAGCGGTCACAGCAAATTTCCAGCCCCAAAACAATCATCTCGGAGCTCTACGGGAGATGTTTCGTATCCCGGGATGCAAAAAGGAGTGCAACACGAGGACTTCCCAGGGGGTCACCCATCGTAGTACTACTCTGGCCCAAGCACGCTTAACTTCGGTGTTTTGATGGGATCCGGTGATTTAGTGCTGCCATTATCGCACACATTTCGCGAGCTTCGTCCCTCGCCTATGTGCACGTCGCGATCAGCGCATCAACGTCCGGAGCCTCTTGCCCGTCGCGAAAACGTCGTCGCTTTCTCGAACGTTCACGAAATCCCTATTGCAAGCTATCTCCGAGCCCTAGCCCGACGACTACGTATCGGTCACGGCAAGTGCGTGCCGAAACCATCGGCACTTTCTAGAATGATCTCGGAATCGCTATTGCGACCCCAATCCGGAAAGCTCTCTCGGAGCCCCTCGATACTGACTGCATAGCGGTCACAGCAAATTTCCAGCCCCAAAACAATCGTCTCGGAGCTCTACGGGAGATGTTTCGTATCCCAGGATGCAAAAAGGAGTGCTACACGAGGACTTCCCAGGGGGTCACCCATCGTAGTACTACTATGGCCCAAGCACGCTTAACTTCGGTGTTTTGATGGGATACGGTGATTTATTGCTGCCATTATCGCACCCGTTTCGCGAGCTTCGTCCCTCGCCTATGTGCACGTCGCGGTCAGCGTATCAACGTCCGGAGCCTCTTGCCCGTCGCGAAACCGTCGTCGCTTTCTCGAACGTTCACGAAATCCCTATTGCTAGCTCTCTCCGAGCCCAAGCCCGAAGACTGCGTATCGGTCACGGCAGGCGCGTGCCGAAACCATCGGCACTTTCTAGAACGATCTCGGAATCGCTATTGCGACCCCAATCCGAAAAGCTCTCTCGGAGCCCCTCGATACTGACGGCGTAGCGGTCACAGCAAATTTCCAGCCTCAAAACAATCGTCTCAGAGCTCTACGGGAGATGTTTCGTATCCCGGGATGCAAAAAGGAGTGCAACACGAGGACTTCCCAGGGGGTCACCCATCGTAGTACTACTATGGCCCAAGCACGCTTAACTTCGGTGTTTTGATGGGATCCGGTGATTTAGTGCTGCCATTATCGCACCCGTTTCGCGAGCTTCGTCCCTCGCCTATGTGCACGTCGCGGTCGGCGTATCAACGTCCGGAGCCTCTTGCCCGTCGCGAAACCGTCGTCGCTTTCTCGAACGTTCAGGAAATCCCTATTGCAAGCTCTCTCCGACCCCTAGCCAGACGAGTGCGTATCGGTCACGGCAAGCGCATGCCGAAACCATCGGCACTTTCTAGAATAATCTCGGAATCGCTATTGCGACCCCAATCCGGAAAGCTCTCTCGGAGCCCCTCGATACTGACAGCGTACCGGTCACAGAAAATTTCCAGCCCCAAAACAATCGTCTCGGAGCTCTACGAGAGATGTTTTGTATCCCAGGATGCAAAAAGGAGTGCAACACGAGGACTTCCCAGGGGGTCACCCATCGTAGTACTACTATGGCCCAAGCACGCTTAAATTCGGTGTATTGATGGGATCCGGTGATTTAGTGCTGCCATTATCGCACCCGTTTCGCGAGCTTCGTCCCTCGCCTATGTGCACGACGCGGTCAGCGCATCAACGTCCGGAGTCTCTTGCCCGTCGCGAAACCGTCGTCGCTTTCTCGAACGTTCACGAAATCCCTATTGCAAGCTCTCTCCGTGCCCTAGCCCGACGACTGCGTATCGGTCACGGCAAGCGCGTGCCGAAACCATCGGCACTTTCTAGAATGATCTCGGAATCGCTATTGCGACCCCAATCCGGAAAGCTCTCTCGAAGCCCCTCGATACTGACTGCATAGCAGTCACAGCAAATTTTCAGCCCCAAAACAATCGTCTCGGAGCTCTACCGGAGATGTTTCGAATCCCGGGATGCAAAAAGGAGTGCAACACGAGGACTTCCCAGGGGGTCACCCATCGTAGTACTACTCTGGCCCAAGCACGCTTAACTTCGGTGTTTTGATGGGATCCGGTGATTTAGTGCTGCCATTATCGCACCCGTTTCGCGAGCTTCGTCCCTCGCCTATGTGCACGTCGCGGTCAGCGTATCAACGTCCGGAGCCTCTTGCCCGTCGCGAAACCGTCGTCGCTTTCTCGAACGTTCACGAAATCCCTATTGCAAGCTCTCTCCGAGCCCTAGCCCGACGACTGCGTATCGGTCACGGGAAGCGCGTGCCGAAACCATCGGCACTTTCTAGAACGATCTCGAAATCGCTATTGCGACCCCAATCCGGAAAGCTCTCTCGGAGCCCCTCGATACTGACTGCGTAGCGGTCACAGCAAATTTTCAGCCCCAAAACAATCGTCTCGGAGCTCTACGGAAGATGTTTCGTATCCCGGGATGCAAAAAGGAGTGCAACACGAGGACTTCCCAGGGGGTCACCCATCGTAGTACTACTCTGGCCCAAGCACGCTTAACTTCGGTGTTTTGATGGGATCCGGTGTTTTAGTGCTGGCATTATCCCACCCGTTTCGCGAGCTTCGTCCCTCGCCTATGTGCACGTCGTGGTCGGCGCAGCAACGTCCGGAGCTGTCACGACCCGGGTCTGATGAGCTAACTGGCCAATAACTCCATTTTGGTCCTCAACGGCGGACCAAAATGCTTAAGCGGGAGGTAACGTAGTACACTCATCAGGCCCTTATAAGCTAATCACACACATTCCCCACTTCCGATGTGGGACTAATGGGATATTACACTATCCCCAACTCAATTAGCTTGACGTCCTCGTCAAGGCCTGACATATCCCAGATCGAACCCTAGCATAGTGCATGTGAGGTTTAACTCAGTGGTGGCTCCACGCCGTGACGAGTTCTCTGACTCCATCCACGGGTAGCCCTTTCCTACTGCAGCCCTCTCACCCTGCCCTAATGCTAGATCGGCTCTGATACCAAATGTCACGACCCGGGTCTGATGAGCTAACTGGCCAATAACTCCATTTTGGTCCTCAACGGCGGACCAAAATGCTTAAGCGGGAGGTAACGTAGTACACTCATCATGCCCTTATAAGCTAATCACACACATTCCCCACTTCCGATGTGGGACTAATGGGATATTACACTATCCCCAACTCAATTAGCTTGACGTCCTCGTCAAGGCCTGACATATCCCAGATCGAACCCTAGCATAGTGCATGTGAGGTTTAACTCAGTGGTGGCTCCACGCCGTGATGAGTTCTCTGACTCCATCCACGGGTAGCCCTTTCCTACTGCAGCCCTCTCACCCTGCCCTAATGCTAGGTCGGCTCTGATACCAAATGTCACGACCCGGGTCTGATGAGCTAACTGGCCAATAACTCCATTTTGGTCCTCAACGGCGGACCAAAATGCTTAAGCGGGAGGTAACGTAGTACACTCATCAGGCCCTTATAAGCTAATCACACACATTCCCCACTTCCGATGTGGGACTAATGGGATATTACAGGAGCCTCTTGCCCGTCACGAAACCGTCGTCGCTTTCTCGAACGTTCACGAAATCCCTATTGCAAGCTCTCTCCGAGCCCTAGCCCGACGACTGCGTATCGGTCAAGGCAAGCACGTGCCGAAACCATCGGCACTTTCTAGAACGATCTCGGAATCGCTATTGCGACCCCAATCCGGAAAGCTCTCTCCGAGCCCCTCGATACTGACTGCGTAGCGGTCACAGCAAATTTCCAGCCCCAAAATAATCGTCTCGGAGCTCTACGGGAGATGTTTCGTATCCAAGGATGCAAAAAGGAGTGCAACACGAGGACTTCCCAGGGGGTCACCCATCCTAGTACTACTCTGACTCAAGCACACTTAACTTCGGAGTTTTGATGGGATCCGGTGATTTAGAGCTGGCATTATCGCACCCGTTTCGCGTGCTTCGTCCCTCGCCTATGTGCACGTCGCGGTCGGCGTATCAACGTCCGGAGCCTCTTGCCCGTCACGAAACCGTCGACGCTTTCTCGAACGTTCACGAAATCCCTATTGCAAGCTCTCTCCGAGCCCTAGCCCGACGACTGCGTATCGGTCACGGCAAGCGCGTGCCGAAACCATCGGCACTTTCTTGAACGATCTCGGAATCGCTATTGCGACCCCAATCCGGAAAGCTCTCTCCGAGCCCCTCGATACTGACTGCGTAGGGGTCACAGCAAATTTCCAGCCCCAAAACAATCGTCTCAGAGCTCAACGGGAGATGTTTAGTATCCCGGGATGCAAAAAGGAGTGCAACACGAGGACTTCTCAGGGGGTCACCCATCATAGTACTACTCTGGCCCAAGCACGCTTAACTTCGGTGTTTTGATGGGATCCGGTGTTTTAGTGCTGGCATTATCCCACCCGTTTCTCGAGCTTCGTCCCTCGCCTATGTGCACGTCGCGGTCGGCGCAGCAACGTCCGGAGCCTCTTGCCCGTCACGAAACCGTCGTCGCTTTCTCGAACGTTCACGAAATCCCTATTGCAAGCTCTCTCCGAGCCCTAGCCCGACGACTGCGTATCGGTCAAGGCAAGCGCGTGCCGAAACCATCGGCACTTTCTAGAACGATCTCGGAATTGCTATTGCGACCCCAATCCGGAAAGCTCTCTCCGAGCCCCTCGATACTGACTGCGTAGCGGTCACAGCAAATTTCCAGCCCCAAAACAATCGTCTCGGAGCTCTACGGGAGATGTTTCGTATGCCGGGATGCAAAAAGTGTTGAATCTCGGATTTTGATGATATAATCAATTGGTGGGTTAATTGATCTAATCCATATTATTGAGTTAAGTGTGCAGGATTAACTACGATAACCAGAAAACATAAAGCAAGGATACCGGAGTCGAGCTCGATGGACGTTTAAGAGACCGAAGAATCATCGGAGATGCTGCCGGAACCATCCGAGAAGAAATCGGGAACGTGTCGGAAGTTCAGAGAAGAAATCGTCGGAGGCTCGCGGAGATTACCGAGAAGGCTCGGCTACTCGTTAAAGTCATCACAAAGATTGGGAGCTTGCAGGGAGTCCGTCGGAAGAAGTTCGTCGGAAAGCTCGCCGGAACAAGACTCGACGTTTGCGATTGAAAATTTGCTTAGGATGTTTTTGTGTTATGTAGTTCACTTGTAATTAGGATTAGGATTAAGAGATAATCCTATATCCTGGTTAGGGGCCAACTGGACCCAAAGTCAGATTTGGTTTGGGCTAAAATTAAGCCAAACCAATGAATCGGAGAGCCAGGCGGTGGCACCGCCTGGCTGGGCGGTGAAACCGCCCAGCACCCGAGAGCTGGGCGGTGACACCTCCTTGGCTGGGCGGTTGCACCGTCCAGCACCCGAGTGCTGGGCGGTGGCACCGCCTGGCTGGGCGGTGGAACCTCCAGCACCGGAAACCCTAAGAGATTTCAAATTTTGAAACCCAAAATTTGAATCCTCTTGAGGCCTATAAATACCCCTCTAATCTCAGCTGAGGTTACAACTTTTGAGAAGCATTTTGATTGAGAGAAAAGTCTTAGAAAGTCTTAGCAAGTCTTGTTTTCAATTTGCTAGAGAGTTCTCCTCCTTCTTTCGTATTGAAAATTTGTAAGAGGTTGAGCTGCTTGTAAAAGGTTGTAAGAGGGGTGTTTACCCTTCCATTTCAAGAGACTTGCTAGTGGAAGGTGGGAGCCTCATCGAAGAGGGGCCTCGCAAGTGGAGTAGGTCATTTGACCGAACCACTCTAAAAATCGGCGTAATCTCTGGTTTGCTTTTTATTATTGTCATTTACATTACTGCAAATCTTCTTACTGCTTTAGTTTGTATTACTCTTGCTGCGCAACTTTAAGAATACGCCTTCAAGTTAAATTTCTCAAGTTTCGTTCTTAACGTACGAAAGATTTTGATTAAAATCAAAGTTTTAATCCGCTGCACTAATTCACCCCCCCCTCTTAGTGCCGCTCCGATCCTAACAAGTGGTATCAGAGCAAGGTTATCTCTCATATTTGGTTTAATACCCAAGAGAGATGGCTTACTCCGGCATGCAAGAGGGCCATTCTATTGCACGACCACCTTTGTTTAATGGGTCGGATTACACATATTGGAAGACTCGCATGAGAATCTTCCTCATTTCTATGGACTTTGAGCTTTGGTCTATTGTCGAGAATGGATTTCAAAAATCTTCTCTTCCCATGAGCGAATGGGATGAATCGGAGAAGAAGGTTTTTGCTTTAAATGCAAAGGCTATGAATGCCTTGTTTTGTGCACTAGACAAAAACGAATTTAATCGTGTTTCAATGTGTGATTCGGCTTTTGATATTTGGAGAACTCTTGAGGTCACTCATGAAGGCACTAGCCGAGTGAAAGAGTCCAAAATCAACATCCTTGTGCACTCTTACGAACTTTTCCGAATGAAACCAAGTGAGTCCATCGGAGACATGTACACCCGGTTTACGGATGTCATCAATGGATTCAAAGCTCTTGGTAAAGATTTTACTAACTTTGAACTAGTAACTAAAATCTTAAGGTCCCTCCTTAAAAGTTGGGATCCAAAAGTTACGGCCATTCAAGAGGCCAAAGACCTTAAAGCATTCCCTCTTGAAGAACTCATTGGGTCTCTAATGACCTACGAAATGACATGTCAAGCTCATGACGAGCTCGAGAACCCCCTTCCAAAGAACAGGAAGGATATGGCACTCAAATCACAAGAAGACCACTTGAAAGGAACATCAAGTGATGAGGACAGTGACAATGACATTGCACTTTTGACTCAAAAATTTAAAAAATATTTAAGAAAGAACAGATTTAAAAATAATACAAAAAATAAATTTGAACAAAAGAAGGACCAAGTGATTTGCTATGAATGCAAAAAACCGGGACACTATAAGAACGATTGTCCTCAAGCCAAAAAGAGAACATCAAAGAAGAAGGCGTTCAAGGCAACGTGGGATGATTCAAGCGCATCCGAAGAAGAGGAGTCCAACACCGAGCAAGTTGCTCATTACGCGCTAATGGCGTTAGGAGAAGAGGTATGTGATTTATTTAATGAAGATTTATCTTTTGAAGAACTATCTATCGCTTTTCATGAATTATTTGATGAATGTAGAACTGTTAGCAAGAAGTTAAGTATCTTAAAGAAAGAGCATGCTTTGCTACAAGATAAGTTTGATAGTCTTCAAACTCCTCCATGCTCTAAGTGTGAGCACTTAGAAGCAATAAAAAATGAAAATTTGCTTCTTAAGGAAACCTTAAACAAGTTTAAGGTTGGTAGCAAAGGATTAGATATGATCCTTGCACACAAGGGTCACATCGCAAATAGAAATGGAATTGGATTTGTAAAAGGATTACATCAAAATCCTACCACTTTCATAAAAGGACCTACATTACATGTTTCCTCTTATATGAAATGCAACTTTTGTTGCAAATCCGGACATATTGCCTACAAATGCCCATTTAGGAAAATTAGTTCACAAAAATTAATATGGGTTCCTAAAGAAACTATAAAGAATTCAATCATAAATAACAAAGTTAGTGGGTCAATTTTTGAGGCACCCAAAATCAAATGGGTACCTAAAAATCATCATCTTTTGTAGACAAACCCACAAGCTAGGAGCAAGAGATGGTATCTCGATAGTGGATGCTCAAGACATATGACTGGAGATCCATCTCATTTCTCTATGCTCACTAGCAAAGAAGAAGGGTACGTTACCTTCGGAGACAACAACAAGGGCAAAATCATTGGCAAGGGAACTATTGGTAACAAATTTAATTTTTCCATTGATGATGTCTTACTAGTTGATGGATTGAAACATAATCTCTTGAGTATTAGTCAACTATGCGATAAAGGTTACATCGTTAGATTTGAATCAAATATGTGCATTATTGAAAAACCAAATCATAACATGACTATGATTGCTTTAAAACAAAATAATGTCTATACCATCAATCTTGATGAACTAAGTAATGAAATGTGCTTCTCCGTCGTAAATGATGATGCTTGGCTTTGGCATAGGAGATTAGGCCATGCAAGCATGAAAACAATATCTAAGATCTCATCTCAAGAATTAGTACGAGGAATTCCAAATATAAAGTTTATTAAGGACAAAGTATGCGATGCATGTCAACTAGGCAAACAAATAAAAACAAGCTTCAAACCAAAAAATCAAATTAGCACTACTAGACCATTACAATTGATCCATTTGGACCTATTTGGACCAATTGATACAACAAGTCTAGGTGGAAGCAAATATGTTTTTGTGATTGTGGATGACTACTCTAGATACACTTGGACCTATTTCTTAGCTCACAAAAGTGATTGCTTCAAGTGTTTCTCTAAATTTTGTAAACTCACTCAAAACGAAAAAGGCTTCATGATTTCATCAATTCGGAGTGATCACGGTGGTGAATTCCGAAACCGTGACTTTCAAAATTTTTGCGAAATTAATGGGTACAATCACAACTTCTCAACTCCAAGAAATCCTCAACAAAATGGAGTAGTTGAAAGGAAAAATAGAAACCTACAAGAAATGGCAAGAACTATGTTGAATGAACATAGTTTACCTAAGTACTTTTGGGCCGAAGCCGTAAATACGGCTTGCTACATCATGAATAGAGTCCTAATAAGACCATCCTTATCCAAAACTCCCTATGAATTATGGAATAACAAAAAACCAAACATCTCCTATTTTAAAGTTTTTGGTTATAAATGCTTTATTTTAAATGAAAGGGATGCTTTAGGAAAATTTGATGCTAAATCCGATGAAGGCATCTTTCTTGGTTACTCTTCCGTTTCTAAAGCTTTTCGGGTTTTTAATAAAAGAACTTTAGTAATTGAAGAATCTATTCATATAGTTTTTAATGAAATTTCCGATTTAAAGAAAAATGATTTTGATGATGATCTTGATTTTGATAATTTGAATTTAAATGAACCCTCTCCTCAAAATAGCCATTTGAATGCATCTTCTTCCGAAATTTCTTTACCAAAAGAATGGAAGTATGTAGATGCTCATCCAAAAGAGCAAATTATAGGAGATACATCAAAAGGGGTTCAAACTCGTTCTTCTTTCAAAATTTCTGTGCTAACGCCGCTTTCCTTTCTCAAATTGAACCTAAATGCATTGACGAAGCCTTAAAAGATGATTTTTGGATCATTGCAATGCAAGAAGAATTGAACCAATTTGAGAGGAATGAGGTATGGAAGCTTGTTCCTAGACCAAGTGACCACTTAGTCATAGGTACTAAGTGGGTCTTTAGAAACAAGCAAGACGAAAATGGTATCATGGTTAGAAACAAGGCTAGATTAGTGGCCAAAGGTTTCAACCAAGAAGAAGGTATCGATTACGAAGAAACCTTCGCTCCCGTGGCTCGATTAGAAGCCATAAGGATGCTCCTTGCCTATGCTAGTAGTAATAATTTTAAACTATTTCAAATGGATGTTAAAAGTGCTTTCTTGAATGGTTTTATTTCCGAAGAAGTATTTGTCGAACAACCTCCCGGATTTGAAAATTCTCTTCTTCCTAATCATGTATTCAAATTGACTAAAGCTCTCTATGGCTTAAAACAAGCTCCTAGAGCTTGGTATGAAAGGCTTAGTTCCTTTCTTATTTTAAATAATTTTACCAAAGGCAAGGTTGATACTACATTGTTTATTAAACATTTTGAAAATAATTTTCTTATTGTGCAAATTTATGTTGACGATATTGTGTTTGGCTCTTCGGATGAATCACTATGTGAATCATTTGCCAAATGTATGAGTCTTGAATTTGAAATGAGTTTAATGGGTGAATTAACTTTCTTTTTGGGATTACAAATCAAACAACTTAGTGATGGTATATTTCTTAACCAATCCAAATATACATTAGAATTGTTAAAATAATTTAACATGGATAATTCAAAAGCAATAAACACCCCTATGAGTACTGCGACTAAGTTAGATATGGATGAAAATGGTGAAAGTTTCGATCAAAAAACATATAGGGGAATGATAGGTAGTCTACTCTACCTCACTGCGACTAGACCAGATATTATGTTTAGTGTAGGACTTTGCGCTAGGTTTCAATCTAATCCTAAATTATCTCATCTTAAGTGTGTTAAAAGAATATTTAGGTATCTTAAAGGAACTCCAAATTTAGGATTGTGGTATCCAAAATCTGAAAATTTTGATCTAATAGCTTATGTAGATGCCGATTTTGGCGGATGCAGGATAGATAGAAAAAGTACATCCGGAACATGCCAATTTTTAGGACATGCACTTGTTTCTTGGACTTCCAAGAAACAAAATTCAGTTGCACTATCTATGGCGGAAGCCGAATACATTGCTGCAAGTGCATGTTGTGCACAAGTAATTTGGATGAAAAATACATTAGAAGACTATGGAATTCACCTTGAAAATATTCCCATAAAATGCGATAATACTAGTGCCATATGCCTTACTAAAAATCCAATTCAGCATTCTAGAACTAAGCACATCGACGTTAGGCATCATTTCATACGCGATCATGTCCTTAACAATAATGTTGTCCTAGAATTCATTGACACAAAGCATCAATTAGCAGATATATTCACAAAAGCCTTGAATGAAGACCAATTTGAATTCATCCGAAGGGAATTAGGCATGCTAAATTGTCCCTAAAATGAACTTCACAAAAAAAAAAAAAGGACTCGTTCTTTTCCCTTCGTTTATAAATTTGAATTCTTCCTTCTTCTACAATTCAAAATGATCCATTAAAGTATAAATTATGATCTTGAGAGAAGAAACTAAACAAAAGGAAGGAAGAAATTTTTTTTTCTTTCCTCCGCGTGATGCCAGCGGTGGCACCGCCAGATCCGGCGGTTGGACCGACTGGCGCTCGGGCGCCAGGCGGTGACACCGACCAGTTTGGCGGTGACACCGACCGAGTCACCCTTTTAACCCGAGGGGTTAGGGCCGGCGGTGACACCGCCCCCAACCCGAAGAAAGACCCCTCTAAAACCCTCTCCCATTCCCTCTAACCCTCATTCTACCTCTTAGAAACATTGGAGAAGGATTCTTGGTGGTCCAAGCTTTCCATCTCTCAACATAATCTCCACAAGGTAACACTTGAAATCCCTCATTTCTTTTCTCTTTCTCTTGCTTATTTTTCACAATTTCATCATCATCTTGTCTAGAAAATGGCACCAAAGAGATCAAAAGGAATAAGGATTGAAGGAGATTCATATAACCATGACCTTTTTAGATCAAAAGAGGTAGCCCTTAGCTTTCCAAAATTTGAAACACGATGTATCCATAAGGGAAAATACGTTGATTTGGATGAACTAGAGGACTTAGATCCCATTAAGTGGTTTGCTCAACTAGAAGCTCTACCTCTACTACAAATAGATGAACCAATCTATCCACGGTTAGTGAGATTGTTCTATGCCAACCTATATGAAGACAATGATAGCCTAAGCACTTACATTCTAGGAACACCCATTAGAATTTTTGACAGCACCATTTGTGAGCTAATTGGCATAACTGAAAAAGATAGGGGATGCTATTTTAAAGGTAAATGGGACGTCAAAAAAATAGGAGCAACCTATTCCGAAGCCGTGAAAACAATTTTTGCAAATCCAAACCTTGACTTCCTACCCAAGAGCTGTGAACACTTAATGCCTTTCAACTCTAAAATTCTTCATCACATTATCACAAGCATCATATTCCCGAAACAATTTCATCTTGACGAAGTAAGTCAATTAGAGATAGGAACCATGTATTGGATTATGACCAGTCAGCATAATTGTTTTGGGTACTTGATTCGCCAACACATGCAGGAAATTATGACTAAAGATACTATATTGCCATATGGGAGGTTAATCACTAGAATTCTTCATGCCTATGACATTTGCATACCACCCGATGAAGAATCTATTCAAAATGATCGATATAACATAATAAATAAAAACCTGCTAAAAAAACTTAGGTGCACTCTCAGCAATGGCATATG